>NW_022198708.1:1405474-1743608 GCF_009176525.2 Contarinia nasturtii
ATTACACAGTCTGTTTCAAAATACCGTCACCAATGTCGACACCATTTGACATCAAAATTTTGACAGTAAAAATATATGTTATTGTTGTTGTCGTTTCATTGCTGTGATAAGAATTCACTTTTTTAGCGTACGTATTTCAAAGTACACATCTGTATTGCCCATACTCCTACTGGACTTTATCCATCCTTTACATTGGGGACTTAAAAACCCAATGAAGTCCCAATTGGGTCCACAAAGTTTCACGACTGTCGGATTAAAAATAAAAATTTCGAATATGACAAATTTTCGACAAACTTCAATTTTTTCGTTTTTTTTTTTAAATGTGTGGGTTTTTAAGACCCACTAAAGTCCCAATAAAGACCCAATAAAGACCCAATTGGGAAATCATAGGGACTTATTTGGGATTTTTTTTTATTTTTAAGACCCAATAAAGATGAAGACCCAATCATTTGGGATCTTATATAATAGTTTTCTCTATAGTAAATTTAGTAAAAAAATATAGAAAATTATCGATATTTCATTTACCAATTCCGGCGAAATTTTGTACTACACCCAAAGAGTTAGCAAGCGGGAAATTGAGATTGGGCCTTAATTCACTAAATTCAGCCATATTTCAGGCCATTATCACGCTCCATCATAAATCTGTGGAGGCAAACTTCATTTTCGAGCCGATTTATATGGAAAATCAATCATTTTTCATATTGAAAAATATCGATATTTCATTTACCAATTCCGGCGAAATTTTGTACTACACCCAAAGAGTTAGCAAGCGGGAAATTGAGATTGGACCTTAATTCACCGAATTCAGCCATATTTCAGCCCATTATCACGCTCCATCATAAATCTGTGGAGGTTTTTGAGCCCATTTATGTGGATATGTTGAAAAAAAGTGAGCGAGGCACAACATTTCTTTTCAGGTGGGCAGGGACCGGTTCGCGCATATTTCTATGCAAGATAGCTATGCTAAGCATAGCGGAGACTCAAGCCGCAACGCATCCGTCGCCATTTGATTCGAGCTATATCTTATGCGTACGTTTCTCAAAGCACAGCCGCCTGCATACACGAACATGTGTATGTTCATACAGAGTGGACGGCGATGCGTCAGTTGCATTTGCCGCTATGCTTGGCATATCTATGCTACCTAGCGTATCTAGGCAAGCATGGAAATATGCACGAACCGGTCCTTGCAGGTGGGCGGACAACGGACATTCAATGGACAAATATGAATGTTCTGGCAGTTTTAAATGAACACGGAAAAAGTATATATTCGTCTCAGCACGAATAAGTCGACGTACACGTATGAGAAGTGTTCTTGAAAAATGATTTTCTTGCATTTCAAAATTGTGAGCTGATTATAATACTTTAATGCGCTTAGTGTGCGGAAAAGAATTTTGGAACTACTTAAAAACTTACGTTGAATAAAAGCAATTAAAAAAAATTGTTCATGGATACAGAGATAGCGACGGATGTATTAAGATTTATGAATTTTTCACGGATACACATTCCACGGACATACAATTCATCCGTATTCGCAAGCTTAATTTAACGGATACGGATAAAATATATACCCGCATCTGTGACATAGAAACATGTAAACAAATTGTATACAAAATAGAATGCTTTTCTAAAATAGAAAAATGTCGAAGCGAAGAATTCTGCAATCAGATTGGAGTAGTTTTATGAGTACAAAAAAAGGAGTTTTTTTCGTAAGCAAGAACGAACGATGAAAAATATGACGACGATAAAGCTGACGATGAGACATACGACGGTGCTGACATTATTTTCGACTTTTAATGTTATGATTTTTTTATTTGATTTCTTGAATTAACATTCATTTAGTATGTGTTCCTAAAAATAATTTCTACCCATAATAATATTTTTCAAGAAAAGGTGGGTATTTTCTTTAAATTTTAATTGAATGTGTAGTAAGTCCCGGAAAAAGTCGGTATTCAACAGACATTTTTCGGTGTCTAAGGCAAATCCTTACGCTCTGGGTTGTAGGAAATTTCGTTCTCGAATCATTTTGGGATCGGATCATTCTTATCAATTTCCATAATATAAATTAAATTTCATAGGTCGTAAAATTTGAACTTGAACAAAAGTTCGAATTTTTCAATGTAACATATCGAGATATTTATTAATGAATAAGAACCAAAATATAATATTTTGGTTTTTATTCATTAGTTATAGTCGTTTATCGCTCCAAAACAATTATTAATGAGAGATTTATTTTTATTCCGACAGTCGTGAAACTTTGGGAAACTGATTTTCTGCGAAAAAAACTGATCTATACAAAATTTCATAACGTTTGGGTCATAAATAAATATAGCTCCAAAACAAAAGTTTACATTTTTCTATATTATTTAAGTTAATCCATGGATGAATGGAGTTTAGATAATGGAGAATTTGAGGGACCATTGACATAAGATGAATCGGCCATACTTACAGCAAATAAATATCGCAGAACCGCCATCAGATTCTCTACTTTGAGTTTGAGTTTCATGTTTTTTTTTCCAAAAGAAAAAAAAAGAAAACAATTATTTACATACTTTCAAACACATTGGACGAAACCAAGTGGTACATTTTTATTCTTAAAAAAAACACATTTCAAATGTGTCCTACCCCCTTAGAGTAATGTTCATTTGTAGCTGAATCGAATACTTGCTTAAAATCGATCACATTTTGCTAGCACTTATGCTCGTCTGCATCTTTATAGTGTTTGCTTTTTTTTCCTTAATTTAGTCATTCTGATGGGTTTGATTTGCTTTCTCATCCGGCAAACGGCACAAAATTGTGATGTAACAATGTGCAATGGGCTTCGATAATAGAAATTTTCATCTGTATTTTTGGCATTCTTTTTATGCGCCCAAACATGCAAAAAAATCTCAATAATTTCGATAACTGGTGCGCAAAGTCGAAAAAATAAAAAAAAACTTGGCAGTAAAAACAGACGAAAACTTGTTTTGTTGCATCCCAAAATTATATCCTTTTATAGAACCAAAAAAATAATAATAATAATGGTCAAAATAAAAAAATTGAGTGAATATGTGAAAATCATCAGTAAGATGTGTTCTATACCTCTTGCAATCCAATGACTTGTTCTTTTTTAAATAGCGTGTAGTTTTCGTGTGCATCCATGCAATGCAATTTGGTTCCTTTATGTTTTGGTGGTTGAATCAATTCTTTTGGTATGACAAATGTCGTTTTTCGTATCGGACGCGTTGAATGATTAGAATCACATTCGCCCGTTTCCAAATCAATGTCATAAGTATCCATTGCTTGAAATGGTCGTGTCCATTTAACTTCACCCGTCTCATTATCGGTTGTATCCATTGTAAGTTTTTTTTTTGCTATCGAAAATGTTTGCGACAAATACAGGGAATGAAAAAACAAACACAAATTATTCACTCATTCTAAACTCATACATATTTACAATAAACCATAAAAATAGACATCAATCAAATTGTTGCAGTAATTCATTTGCAAAATTAGTATTATAAAAATGTTTTATAGTCCGTAATTATCGGGTGGTGAATTCTGACGATCGACGCCCTTTTTTTATTTAGAAAAACAATTTGTGTACTTGCTTTTAAATTTAGAATGAAGGCACGTCAAGTAAAAAATATCGAGCATTCCGAAGGATTCAAATTCAAAAATGGTAATTCAATGCAGAACATTTTGTTTCACTACTTTTTCGGCCAATGTGTAAATAATGAATATCATGCGTTGTGCTGTGAGTGTCTCCAAATGCTCTTTGTGTTCACATTTCTTGTAACAAACAAATATAACGTAATCCAAACGCATTTGATTTAGAATAAATGTACAAAAGCAACACGAATAAGAATAAAATATTGTGGTGACATTTTCAGTTAATTAAAAAAGGTTAAAGATTACGAAAACCTTTTATAAAATATTTGGAGTGTTTTATGTATTTATTCGATGTTACTTTTGTTATTTTTTTTTTATTGTTGAACTGCGCTCTTCGTATTAAGCATCTCATTTGTATTCCGGTAATAAAATTTGAGGTGAACAATTGCATCCGAATGGAATATTTTGCGCTACTATAAAAAAAATCACTAAAACGACCTTTTTCCGAATTATATTTTTTTATCGGACGAAAATTTAACCGGAAATTACATGAAAGTACATTTTAAAAAAACGAAAAAAAAAAAAATAAAGCAAAAATCACCCAATATCTTTGTATATCGCCGAAAAACACAAATACATGCACTCTTTATTCTAATAAGGCTATGCACATTTTTAATGAATTTTGATTGATAGAAAATTTGGTGATGACCAATTAAAAATATTATCGTTACCACCACAAATGTTGTATTATGTGCAATAGAATAGAATTGTTAGTAAAAAACTGAATTGTACAATGACCATATCAATAGACACCAAAAAGCAAACTGATTTGAGCTGACAAATCGAAAACCTTTGAAACATTGTTCGTTTAGTGTGACGATCACCGTTTCATTGTGTTGTTTGGCTTACGTGACTTTGTCAATTTTTCTACGTGGTAGTTATATGTTTATATGTAGTTTGTGAAAGACTACATGTAAATAGCAGCAATAAAAACGCGAACTAATTAACAAACACGTGAACCCAGTTCACCAAATGATCGAAAAACAATGTAAACAGATAGTATTAGGTCTTCATTTTTTGAGATCAAACAACGTTTTTTTTTATACAGAATGTTGAATCGCAAAAAGAAAATTCTAAATTTTAGATCATTTGTTTTTTTAGTCATTTATTGCACATTCTCCAAAGCATGGTTCAGCATATTTAGTTTCTTTTTGGAATTATACCCTCCATCGAAGACAAATTGAAATCTCTCACTTCGAAAAAATGCACTTTCTAGTGGAATCCTTTTTTATTCGTCCAGACGAATAATATCTCAATGAATGAAAGTAATTACCCGTTTCTTTGATTGACATCTGTGTAATCAGAACCTATGAGTGCGGTAAATATATAATATGCATCCTGTATTCAATGCTAATTTAAAAAAGAAACTCGAAGTGTGATTTGGTTGTTTCATAATAATTTAATCATCATAATCTGTTTCATCGATGCTTCGTTTGTTTTAAATTTGTACAATAAAATTGAATTGGATTAGAACTTAAGATACAACACAAGATAAAGGACGAATAGACTTCGAATCTCTTAAATAGGAAAAAAAGATGATAAGAAAAGAATGAATAAATAAATTGTGTTTCATTTTTGCACTGGTTGAAACGACATACATTAAATGTAATTAAATTAAAATAATTAGGATTAATAATGTTAAATTCATAAAATATGATCAGCTAGAAAACTAAATAACAATGATATTTAATTCGAAACCAAAACAAACGTAGAAAAAATAAGGAAATTGTATAGACCAGAAGGGCGTTGTGTAAATTGATAGAAAAAAAAATGTTTAGTAAAGACTAGTTAAATCAAATCAAATCTCTTCGGAATGAAACGTCCAAAACATCGAAAAACCAATGCACTTTTTTAAAACAATGAAAAAAAAATGTTTTTGTCATCTTCACCTTAACTTGTTTTTGTTTCTAAATAAGTATAAATTGCAAATGTGTTTTTGTTTTGTTTCAATATAATAATATAATCTTGTTCAATACAATCAAAAAAATTTCCATTAAAATTAGCCACATTACTAGTTATCTTTTGCCAAACTAAAAAGCTTATGTAACACACACGCATCATATAACAAACAAATCTAACTACTGATTCGTTTTTACTAAATATAATCTTAAATTGACGCTGGCAACATTGTGGATTTTTCTTTCTTTTTTATTGAAATACATTTTATTTAATAAACTCATTCTGTTTGTCTTTTCTTCACTTTTTTAAGTTTGCGTCTTTCTGTCCCTTTCTACTTGAAATCATTTCCAATTGGTTTGCCAAAAAAATGTCTGTTAGTGTGGAAAAAATGGTATGTGTGTGTGTCTTTTCAAGCTTTTAAACAGTGTGATCAATATCGATCAAGTAGTTGGATTCTTATTGCAATAGACTGGTTTTATAGAGTGTTTTATGTGTTTACAGCAATTTTGTTTTCTCTGTCTTTTCTTGATAAATAATTTAATATGTCAATAAATCAGCTACATATACAATAAATATCAATCGTTTTGAGTTTTAATGCCTATTAAATTATAGCCGATTCCATTGATCAAGATTCAAGTGTTATTCGCATATGCTAAATGCAAGCATATGCATCGAAATGGTTGCAGGTGAAATGAATAAATTATCCACACGATAATCACGGAGAAATATCGATGCAATGATCGATAATGACCAGGTCCATACGTATTAAATTTTTCTACGTTGTTTGCTTCCTTTTGAAAATTCATATTCTTTTTTTCCTCAGCATTTTTTTTTTGTTTTTGGTTTTTTTCTTCAGCTATTACCACCACAGTGCAATAATGTTTGATTTAAGATTGGTTAACTTGCCACACTATCAAGTAACTTTTATCTCCTCGATTTTCAATTGTTTGATTCGGTTCCAATACAATGCTATTCTCCATGTCTCCATCACCTATGAACAAATTGAGAAAAGAACAAAGAAAATCATAATTCGTTAATCACATTTGTTTCAATTAAAATTCATTATGTATGTATGGTTGCAATGAAAAATCGGTTAGTGTATACATATATACTTCCCAAATCCAATTATTAATATAAAATAGTCAATTTCCACCACATTTCCCATTTAAAAATGTTCTACTTTCATTTCATTTTGATTGTATGCCACATATATTTACAAACACGAACAGCAGTACGGGTGAATTGTACTGCACTCATTTCAAAATGAAATCATACGCAAAAAAAACCAAGTAGATTTAAAAACAAATAAATAGAAAACCAACAGCAAAAACAACAACGAAAACAAAAATGAAATCCAAAACAAAATCTACTTTAACTTAAGAGAAAATGAATAAATGAAATTTACCTTTCGAAACGATAATTGTAATCAAACAACCAAACAAGAACACACACATTCAAGAGTTATAACTCTTATTCTTGCCCGCCTTTTCATTTTCGCATATTCACATTTGTTTTACGAGCATTTGCATTGCGTCACAAAAATAGAAATCTCGTATGAACATTCGGTTCTAAAATATATAAAGTACTACAATTTTCTTTTGTTCGGTAGAGTTTTGGCTTTTGGCATTGTTTTTGTTTGATTGATTTTAAGTTTGTTCGTATTTATTTCGATACGATTTGTCATGTAATTTAAAAGCCTATTGAATTGATTTTCAAGACAGGCAGTTCGTTCGTTTCTTTTTCTCTTCAAAATTTTCAATATCGCTATGTCGTTGGTGATGTTTGCCAAATGAGCAAATGTGTTGCCACGTCACACGCATCATCTGCATGCTCTTCTGAATGATTTTACAAAAAAATGGAGAAAAAATAAAACAAAATACAAAATCACGAAAAAACAACAACAACAACAACAAATTATTCATAAAAATTAAAATTTAAGACGAAAATTTACTTCCTACATATACACACAAATGCTCTAGTTTCCAACTTTCAAAATGCTTTGTACTTGTATATTTTTTGTTTTGTTGCAAAAGTCAAGGAATAAAAAGGGACATTTCATGAAAAATGATACAAATGATACAACGTGTATGTGTGTGTGTGTGCTATAATATTCAAATCGGTTACATTGGCCGAAAATGATGGAACGACAGATGAATTGAATTTTAACTGAACTATGAAAATAGGTGAAATGGAATATTTACCTAATCGAAAATCGATGTAACCTTCTCCACCGGACATTACAAGCATATGTGGCTTATGACCGATTTGAACCTCTGACTGCAATTGCATTGGCACCGAAACGAAAAATTTAACAGCATCACGATGACCGTGGAACGACAATTGAGCATTGGCCATACAGCACCGTGGTATAAAATTGTTGGTTGCAACTGAAAGAAAAATCATCGTTAGTAGAAGAAATGAAAGATATTTGAAAACGGTAAATTACTTTTGTTATTATACTGTAGAGCTTCTGTAAGAGGAACGGATATGACGACACCATTTCCGGTGCCGATCCACAATCGATTACATGAAACCAGCAATGCGGTTATACGCGCAAATGAAAAACCTAATTTTCCCGTTCCGAGCATTTTCGAAACGTATGGCTCAATGTCAACATCCTGTAAGTGTTCATATGTGTGGGCATGATACAATCGAAGTGTTGAATCCAATCTAATCGCAAGATGCAAAAAAATAAAAATAAATATACAGTTAGTTGAGGGATGGGCGATGGCAAATTCGAATGATTTGGAATGAAAAAAAAAGTCATCAGAAACTTACCGTATTGAAACCCATACTCCCAATCCAGTGGCGGCCATTTGTCGAATTTGACTTTCTTTGCGTGGATGTGCCTCCAGAATGTGCACAATATTCAATGAAATCGGATCGACAATGTAAATTTTATTTCGATGGGCCGCCCAAATTTTGTCAGCCACAATGCACAAGCAACGAACCGATTGTTTTGGTAGACCTAATGGTAACCAACAACAGAAAAATTCTCAATTATTTTACTTTGCTTGATGATTTGATCGCTTTTAAAATATAAAAAAAATATAATAGAAAAATACCTAGAACAACAAGATGATAGCTATTTAAATCCCATTGACCATCAGTCTGACGACGAAACACAGCCAATTTTCCATTTGCTAAGGCAGCCACAACACGAGATTCTACATGTACTATCGACAAAACGGCATCAGGTAGACGAACCTTGAACGAAAAAAAAACCGAACGACATTTTATTATTGATTCATTGAATATTTCAAATAAAGAAAAGGGAAAGAACATTTTTTTATTCTCTCAATAAATTATTTACTTGATGAAGACAATCTCTCCAACGTGCAACGGAACTATGTACATATAACCTTCCATTTTGAGCACCTAACCACATGGTTGGCCCAACCGATGACATGGCCGGCTCTTCGAGTGGATTCGGAGAGCCAAGTATTGGATTGACTGGCTTTGGAAATGCTAATGAGTAAATGTTTTGGTTGTTATTTGCGTTGTTGTTTAAATGAAGCGGCGACACTGGTGGTGCATTTATCTCTTCCACAACAGCTGTTATTGCACCTTTATTCAAATTTTGTGAATCAAGCGCAATTTCAACTTCATTCTTATCATTTTCAGCGACAACCGATGCGGTTAATTCATCAGCCGTACACGTGGCCGACGGTTGTGCTTCACATACATTTTCATTTTGATCATTTTTGGCCGCATCGGTTGTTGTCGCTGTTGTTTCGGTTGAATCTTCCTTGGCAACCCGAACAAATTCAACACGGCCCGTATCGTCTGCATCTTCACCGGGCTTTTCAAGCATTTCACCTGATTTAATGGCTTCACTATTTTCCAATAGCGTATAGTCTTTTTCAAGAGCACCCTGAACGGAACAAATGCATAGCAAATGTGTTTGACACACTGGAAATGAATCAAGTACAACGGCAGGATTTTTTGCATCAATCACAGTCACTGTACTGGCCGAATGTGTGCTCGTACAAATCCAAACATACGAGCTCAATTGTGAATCGGGATCGGAATTTTCCATTGCCATTGTTATTTGTTTATCAAGCGAATCAAGTTCAGCATTTTCACCCGTTGGTGTTGTTACTTCGGTGATTTGAGCTGTTGTATTCGTTGAATAAAACACACTAGCACCAACCTGTAAAATGTACGCAATTTTTGTTTAAAGATTTTTTTTTTCTTCGTCTTTTTATTGTTCTGTATTATTATTTTGTACTTACAATACAACCACCATCCTTTGTATAGCCGCCATTCAGATTAACACCAGCTGCACAAAAAACTTTCATGTGTGGACTAGCTTCTGCCAATGGTCGACAATAAACAGGTACTGGAACTTTTGGCATTTTTCGATCAGTTCGTGGCGTTCCCGTTGTATTCGTTTTGGTGCCGGGCAATGACCAACCATATGCATGCAATCGGCCATCTTCTTTTTGCACATGTGCACGCACCTGACGATATTGTTCGCGACGCTTTTGATTCAAACGATCTGAGGCACCCTCTTCAGCATATTCTTTGGAAAATGTTAATGCATTTGATGCATTGCCACCCGATGATTGATTACCTAGGGGAGAATCACAGAAGAAAAGAATAGAAATCATTTAAAATAATCGATATATAATCGAAATAATCGAAAACATATAAGTGAATTGGGTTCCTTCACGTAACGCAGAAATGCTAAAACGCAGAAAAATAAACATTTTTATTTTCTGCGTTCCGTGAAGCCACCGTAAATTGCCCCTAGTTGCTTACCCGATGTAATAGCTAATCGCCCCTCGAACGCAGTAGGTGCAACATGGTGGCTTGATGCATTATACTGTAATAATGGTCCGGGAGGCTCTCTTTGTGGGCTGGTCGATGTTCTAAATGTTTAGATAAACCAAAGTTATGCATTAATAAATTATAATTTAATCGCAATCCACAACGCTTAATTGGTATTGCTCACAGTAGGAGTTTGTTAAAAAACTTTCTCCAAATGCTTTCCTTTGCCTTTGGATTCATGTCAACCGTACGAGATGCTCGAATCATCTCTGTCCATCGTACAGCATCTTGAAGTTCCATGAAACGCTCTTTGTACTAATTGAATGGAGATGAATATGATTTTGATATGATGTGATTTTTTATGCATAACAAATAAAAAATTATGTTTTTTACATACTTGATTTCTTTCCATAAGAACACGTGCCATTTCGACACGTGTAAAGCGTTTACGCTGTGCCATTGGAACATCACCTTCGTCTTCTTGATCAGAATTGCCTTAAGGGAATTTCAATTTTATTTAGTCATTTTTTCCCCACACTGAAGTCAAAGTAAAATTTATCAAAATGTGTACACTTACTGCTTGCTTTAACTAATGTTTTGCTTTGTTTTAATTCTTCTTCCAGTTCGGACACTTTCTGTCGCAATTTTTGACGCGACTGATTGGCCGTATTGAGGTCTTCACGTAGAATTTCAATTTCACCCGTTAGTTCATCGACTTTTACAATCAAATCGTCTTTGACAATATTCAAAGCATTTCTATACGGATAAAAGAGGAAAAAAATAATACGCAATTAATAAGCATCGTTGTTGTTTTCTTATTTGATTATGTATATGAATACATACTTTGTTGCCAATAGTTCATTGTTCTCATTTATAAGATTTTCCACTTCTTTGCCCATACCTAAAATGCATACGTACAATACAATTCTTATTAACTCAATTAACCAAGGACAATGCAATGAAATTATATGAGCTAATAATAATAATTGCATAATAAAATAATAAAAAAGACCATGTTATGAGTGCAGTTTTTCAAATAAAATAAAATCATGAATAAAATGTTATATGATGTTAATGGATGACTTACCAAAGAAGTTATCGTTAACTGATTGAAGAATTGTTTCGATCGGCAAGCAAAGAAATTAAAAGAAAATTTAAGGCGATTGGAAAAATAATTATTAATTTGTCAATATTAAATTATTTGATTGGAAAGAAGAGGTATTTAGCAAAACGGATTCAGATCCATAGATTGAGTGAGAAAATTAAATTAAAATAATGGCTTATGAAATGTTTGGTTATGGTGATGGTAAAAACATTCATGAAGATTTAGATGATGATGATGAAATGAAAGCGCTTTGATTTAGTCTTACCTGAAGATGCATATTCACCGGGATGAACCCAACTGCCTGATATTGGAAAAGATTTAAAATACGGTATAAAATGGTGAGAATGGTCTAGCATGGATCAAGCAATTAATTTGTTTAATAGGCTACTTGAGGCTGTTTTATCATAGGTGGTAAAATTCTCTTTCACAAAAGTATAAACTGTATTTTTTTGTTTTTTACCTGTCACTTCATTTTCTTCGCTCTCTTCATTATCCTGGAACGATAGTTCTTGGTACAATGTGTTTGCTGAGCGCTTCTCATTTTTGGTGGTCGATCGGCCAGCTGATGTGGGCGGTTGTGGTGGTTGCACATGAACTGGACTCGGTTGATCGCTTTGCGGTGATGTTGCTTGATTTATTTGTTTCAGTGTGTCGGTTTCGGCTGAACGTTCTACAGTTTGAATATTATCGAACTCATTTTGCAGTGATGGCGGTCCTGAGCCAACTTTAATTGTGTTTGGTTTTTTGTTTTGTTTCGTTTAAAAATAGTGCAAATGTGCAATAAGTGATGTGAATTAACATTTTTTTTTTCGTTGATATTTTGTACATTTGTGTGTATAAGTGTGTATGTGTATTTTTGTCTGTATTTTGTATTTTGAATGCTCACCTGAACTGGCATCACTTCCGTTCGGACTGCATATGGTTTCAGTGTCAAGCATCTGTGATGTTTCAAGCGATGCAAATCCATATGAAACCGGACCAGACGATCGATACATGGGATGTAATCGATTTCGATTTAATTCCAATCGTTCCGAATTAGTTGAATTCAATTGAGAATGTGTCGATCCCATCAAGAGCTTTGTTCGTTCCATATAATCAACATGTGTTTTGAAGAGCTCCGTATAACGATCATGAAGTTTTGCATATTCCTAATATTTTCAAATTCGAATATTCGATTACTTTGAATTCATTTCGAAATTCGATGTCCGTTTTTTGATTTGTTTTACCTTTTTCAAGTCACCTTCACGCTCTTCAAGTCGGCTCGCATGTTCCAAGCTGTTCTTATGCTTCAGCTCTAACATTCTCACGATGCTTTCAAGCGATTCTAGTCGACTGGCCAACTCTTTATTCTCCGCTTCAGCCAAATCTTCTGTATCCAGTAACTGATGGAGAAACATTCGTTTCAATTAATATTTATTTACAATATTTTCATATGTTTTTTTTTTGAACTAACTTTTTGCTCGGCTTGTTTTCGGGCACTCTTCTCGCGTTCATATTGTGTTACTAATTGTTCGTTATCCTCACGGAGTAATTCAACTTCAACCTCTTGTTCTTGATTCGTTTGGTAGGCTGAGTCTAAGCACTCGAGAACGTTGACCAGCAATGGCATCAAATTTTTCACCACTTCTTCATCGTATCGCTGAATCATACGCTCAAATTCTTGGTAAATGCTGCCAGCCAGCGATTGAACCTGCAACAAATCATTCAAAACAAGCAAGTGGTTAACAATTTAGAAAGTAAAATAAAAAAAAATATGGCCAACATGCACTAAAAACCATATATTATTTATTGCTGTTACTATTTTAATGCGGTTTTTATTTGCGTGTGTATAGAAAATGAAAAGTGAATGAAATGCAATGCTGTCACGCTTTTGTAAACTTTGTGATATGTAAATTTGACATTGACATTATAGATGAAAAACGAAAATGCTTTCATCTCGCGATACACAATCATAGTGAATGACCTTATTTCCCGTTAATTTGTGCATCACCATATGATAATGACACAAAGAAAAATGTTTGAAAAAATCACGCTACCACTATTGGCGAGTGAAATTCTCCCTTAGATCGTTCATTGACTCAATGTGTTCAATTCAAAACCAATCGATGTTGTTTCGAAATTAATAAAAATCGAATCCAAATTTTTTTTTTTTTTTAAATCATTTCGATACAGATACATTTTGTATATACAATTAATTCGTAGAGTCGATTGTTTTGGGTGGTTTTCAAAATCTGCACGCAATGCACACAGCATTATTCATTTTATGTGTGGCCTACCTTTTCGGACATAACCATTGTGTTGTCATCATGGGTTCCATAAACGGTTTCGGTGCCAGGCTCAATACCAATATTTCCATCTTTATCCATATTTGATGACGAATCAAGTTTGTTGACGGTGCAGTCACAATAATCACCACCACAATTAGCACAAGATGTTAGCCTCCCTCCAAATCAAAGCAAAGAAAATATTGTGTGATGATTTTTGGGATAGTTTGGCAATAGTAATATTGCCACTTTTTCCACAAAAAATTCTCCCCACAAACTCTCTCTCTCTCTCACTCACTCGCTCTCAATTTCGACTTCCAAATTAACTTTCAATCGATTTTTTATTCACATTCAATGGATTATTTTTATTTATTTTTTTTTCTTCTTCTCACATTTACACAATAATAAAATTGTACACATCAAAATCACACACTACCAACACGAAATGACAAATCACCAAAATAGATGCATTTTTGCTGAGATTGTTTACTGTTTCCTTCTGCCAACCAAATCCATTAAAATCACTTTATTTTTCATGGTTTCCTTCAAAATATTATTTTTTTTTTTGCACACAGATTCGATTGGCGACTAGAAAGTATGTAAAGCACACACCAAAATAATCGCAGAATCGTATGTGTTTTCAACAAAGGAACGAATATAAAAAAAATATCTATTTAATATGTGTATATGGTCTGAAGCATACGTCGTATATATTTTACATCCAACACTCTCGTCGTATCTCTTTCACTCATACACACCTCACTGCAGATTCATTCAGTTTGACGTTTTATTTTCTGTCTATCGTCGTATTTGTTATTTTCTACTGTAGCTCATTGTTATGGCTATGAAGTGGTTATCGCAACCCAGCTGGTTTTCGATAGGGACAAAATAGCAATGTCACAAACCAAGCACACCTATTTACCCGAATCAACCGATTATATATGGAAAATTCGTCATTCGATTTTCGAAAATGTCATTCCATTTCGAATGAAAAATGCAAAAACAAAGCCAATTGCATGCCTAGTCTGAGTGAAAACATTTCATTGAAAATGTCAAAAAGAACATATCATTTTCTCATTTAAAAGAAGGCAAAAAATAACAACAGTGACGAAGACATGAACCTGTCATCATGTGACCGTGCCGAGAGTGGAATCGGTGGCTGTCGTTTGTAGTTGACGCTGTTTTGCAGTTTTTCTACTTGCCAATCTCTTTCGTTCTTCTTCTGTCAGTCAAACGTAAATAAACTTGAGCTCTAATAAACAGTTGAGCACAGTGCGCGCCATAATATACAGCACAAAATCAATTCCAGTTCAGTCGATGATTGTAGTTGCAGTGTTTCGCTGTGCAGGTGGCAAAACGAGTGCGTAACCAACAAAAATAAAACATATATATATAGTGTACAAATTCAAAGAAATACCACGAGTTCTACAGAGAGCGCACGACAAAAACCACATACACATGATTAAAAACAAAATAAAAACGAAACCAAACAGTTGAGACAAATAAAAAATAAATTCGAAGTCCATAGTATCCATTTTAAAGCATATCACATAAGTTCAGATGCGAATAGAAAAAAAAGAAATTAAAAACTCAAAGTATAGTAATATATAGATTAAGTAATTCGGTTGAAATATACGTCGCTTGGACAGCTATTGCAAAACTTCTCATTGGAATAGTTCACATTAGAAGGAATAACTTGCAGAACGGCGAAAATCAATGAAATAGAAAAAAAGCACAACGTGCAAATGCACAGTTATTATACACACATTGTTTGTTGTTGTTGTCGTCGACATCGTCGTTATACGTTATATTTATTGTACTCCTTGCCGATGATCGAACTGTGAATTATAAAGTTGCATTTATCGTATCGGTTCAATCAAATTTGCCAACGTGCTGTGATCTTATATTGATGTTGAATTTTCTTCGGTTAACACATAAAAACAAGTTTGAGTTGTCATTTTATTTTATCTCCGTTGCCGTAAAATCAATCATTCCATAATTGTGTTTATTGTCTACTTTGATTTTCGAAAACGTTAATTGTTCGTCATTTTGTCAAAGCGTATCTTGTGTTATCAATTATCGCGTGCGCCACTCTAGTGCCAGAATATATTTGTGATCCACTGGTTTATATTTCTATTTTTTTATTTTTGTGTGTGTGTGTATTTTTTTGGTGTCGAATTGATCAAGGGAAAAGGCATTAACACACGAAAAACTAAAAAAGACAAAAATCGAATCGAAAATCTTTTGGATTATTATCTGTCGCTTGCGTTACATTTCTATTACTACCATCAACCGTTTTCAGTTTCAAACGAAGAAACACAAAACCAACCACACTCACTGATTACATAAACGAATTTAAAATAGATGATCATAAAGTTCGACACAAAGATAAGCTTAAAATCGTAAAAATAGCGATACGCGAATGATTTAAATCATGGACGATTCAGTTAAAGTTGCGAATGCACAACACCAAGGCCACAAAGATGCAAACCAGAGTTTACATCAAATCGAAACGAATGTTGAAAATTTGGAAATGCGAACCATGAGCAGCATACAATTGGTGGAAACATTTTATGTGACATCAAAGAAAAACACCGTTTATTATGTAAAATTAACGGAAAAAGGATTAACACTGCGCAAAGAAACAAATGTCGCTGCTAAAGAGCAAACAATTTTATTACAAGATATAATTGGTTGTCGATGTTTGCGCAGCAAACGAAAACGAAAAAATGCATCGTCTTGTACATGTGCTGCGCTTCCCGGTCCAACCGAATTAAAAGTCGTCGAAGAGAATTCTGTTGATTTGGATGAGTCAGATGTCAGTGTTTATCTCTATATCTATGCGTATATTTTGGAAAAAAATGGCCATCGCGAACGTACTACCATAACATTACGATTTCGTTCATTTGATAATTATGAACAAAACAATGAAGAGGCACAAAAATGGAGATCGGCAATCAAGTATCTAATACATCGTGATCCGAATGTAATTGAGTTTCCAACACAAGTAAAACGTCTAACCATATCACCATTGAATGTAACACCGCCCGCAAAATCAGTGCCGGTGCCATCATCACCGCTTCAATTATATGTACCGAAGGATATGCGCAAAGTTCTTGTTTTGCTAAATCCAAAATCCGGATCGGGAAAGGCACGTGAAACATTCCAAAAATATGTGGCACCAGTGTTCACTGAAGCTGAAGTTCCATACGAATTACAAGTCACAAAACATGCAAACTATGCACGCGAATTTGCACGACGCTCTGACATCTATGCATGGAGATCAATTGTTGTCGTTGGCGGCGATGGAATTTACTATGAAGTCATTAACGGTCTCTTTGAGCGTCCCGATTGGGAACGTGCCACACAAACAATTCCAATTGGCATCATCCCATGCGGTTCTGGCAATGGTTTGGCCAAAACCATAGCCCATGTCTACAGGTAAGACATACCATTTATGGTATTACCTTAATATATTTCTATTATTGTTGATTATCGCGTGCGTTGAATTTTATTGCATATATTTATTGCTATACACTTTGAATCATATAAAACGCAACTCATGTGGTCTGACATGTCTGATTGCGTTATCAGTGCACTTGTATTTTTTTACACTTTCCTTCGTTGCTGTTGATTAAGCGCGAAAATGAATAAATGCATCGTATTTGGACACCATCAAATCGAATCAAATAATTACTGAACAAAAACAATGATCTCTGAACCAAAAATTTCGAAAAAGTCACGGTCTTCATTGTGTATATACTGTGTACTGGTAAGCATATTACCGATATTTGTGTCGCAACCATGAAGAAAGAAAACCGTATTTTTTTTGCATCTGTTTACATATTTTATTTTCAGTGTTATGAAAAACTTTTTGCGAAATTTTTATAGCGAGAAAACAATGAAAAATAAGCGTATTAGACTTTTATCAAATGCTCATATCGATTGATGATTGTTGAACAATAAAAAGAAATAAATAAGAACGGTACATTTGCGCCTAAAGTACATACAATACATAAAAAAATGAAAATTTTAAAAAGTTATTGAAATATGCATGCTGGTGTAATAAATTCGATGTGTTGCATTGAAATTTTTGAGCGATGCGAAAAATGCATGTTTTATGTTTCAATGAGTATATGGCAATTGATTTAGTTGCAACACGATTTCAGTCAAAATGCCAACATACTTTTCTTTTGTTCATAAATGATCGACGCTTGATTTGCGTTTGCTTACGCGTTCAATTCACATGTTGTTTTAAAATTGCGACACATATTCACGGTCCAAGGCAAACTGAACACCACCCCACATCAATAATACAACCGCAATTTGATGTTACAATCATTTTTATCCGGTGCATTAATTCACAAAAATTCTGTTAGATTAGAGTTTCCCATGATAAATTAATCTAAATTCGGTTCAATCAATGTGCGCATGTTTGTTTATTTGCTGTTTTGTTTTGATTTACAACATTAACAGCGATTTTGCGATATTTTCATGCACAAACACTTCCGAATTGGCATTCATTGATTTGTTTTTGTTTTCTTTTTTTCAATGAACTATGGAGATCCAGTAGAAATTGATAAGATTTAAATCGCTCGGTGGTTTCATTCGATGTTAATGTTTTATTTATCAAGCGTATAAAATTACTTAATCGGTTTTTGTTTATTATTTTAATATGAAATTTAAACGGAACAACCGAATTAAAAAAAAAAAAAACGTTACGTAGACAAGACAGATGGAGTAAAAACTAGTTTTGCGTTAAAAGTTCGTACGAATTTAATAAATCTTGTTTTTGAACATTTAAAAAATAACAAACAAACACAAAAAAAACCTGTATAGCTACGTCGTAGTTACCGATGCTGCCGTTGTCATTTTTCGAACAAGAAAAACTAAAAGTGATCGCGGTTGATGCGGTTTTTTTTCCACAAGTATATGTGTGTGGCTCTTTCCTTCAAACAAGGTGACAGGGTTAACTGTATATGTAATTGACGTTTTACACGAATGGCCATAGAAAATTTTATTATATCCATTTCTAAGTATTCCAAACACGACTTCAAATTTAAAGACACTAAAAAAAACCATTAATGACATGCACATCGGCAAGATTTATGAACAGCTGACTCATTTTATCAATTGTCGGATAATAGACACAGATTCATTGTTTTTACCTCTAAACTATTTGGAGAAGAAAGGAAAAAAACAATTCAACGAATGTTTTCGCAGAACAAAAAAAAGCAGCATTTAAACAAAATTTAAATGAAATGTGAACATTTTCATTGCTTCTCGTGAATTTTTTCAATTATTTTTATTTAGTTGAGTATTTGTGAAAAAGTCTGGAAATTAACTTAATTATTTGCTACATTAAAAGCTATTTCAAAAATGATAAAAGCGGCAAAGTTTATTATACTGTCGTCGAATTCCATATGCAGTCAAATGCAAAATGAATGTATTGCAACGCATGGGTATTTCCGAACCATTTTTAATTACGTTTTCCAATGCAATTTAAATCAAATTTCATTCATACTTATCTTAGACATTAAATTATTAATATCGATTAGTATCCGGCACAAATCAGTATTAATTTTTCTTGCTTTTAATCTCTCATTCTCATCGTATGTGGTAAAAAGCCAACAAAATTCATTTTCAATCTTCAAAGAACGAATGTAATGGCATCGAATACTTTTTAACAATATATTCAATAATTTGTTCGCAATAAGATCAAAATGAAACTTGTTCGATTCGAATATGTTTTTCATGCCACTTCTTATTGACTGAATTAATTCCCGCGGTATTGAGTGTTTCAGTATAGAATATGCACTTTGGAAAAAGCGCCTTTCCCATTGGTTCGCCTGCATTTTGTCATGTCTGCATTTGAGTCAATAAGGAAGATTTAACCAATGGTATTACTATTATTGTTTGCTCACGCAAATGTCGAAAGTAGTAAAACATTGAAAAAAATGTTCGTAGTCAAGGTCAATTATTCCGTTTGTCCAAACTATCATTATCATCGTCTCAATCATTATAACCATATACACATACGACGAGGGACATTGCAAATTTTTGTCTACTTCTATGTTTAACATTGGATTCGAATGTAAGACTTCTATATTAAATATTTTGTACTTTGTTTATGTAACCATTCGTACAACAAAGTAAATGCACAAAGTGCTTTCAAATTGGTATGAAATGTACACATTTTACAAAAAAAAAATTCCGCAAAGAATATGAAGCATTGTAATATCAAAAAAGTTTTCTTATAATTTCGACAAAAATTCCGTCGAAAGTACTAAAAAAGATAAGTGTTCCAACAAATACAACAAACCTCGACTTACTGGTCGTACATGAGATGACGCACAAAATATAATCATCGCCAATTATTTGGATTCAGCAGAGCGCGGAGATAAAAACCTGGGGATCAATTGTTTGTTGTTTTGTTTATTTTTTTCTGCTTAATTTTTAACTTGATGCAAATGACTTCGAATTCTGTGTCCAAATGAAGATTGGAGAAAGAATCGAGAAAATTTGGATGCTGAATTATATTTTATCTCATTTCTGACAATAAGATAAATAAATAGAAATGCGATAAACATTCAATATGTTAAGTTGATTGCCATGACATTAAGAAAGAGGAAAAATTGACGTGAAAGAGAGATAATCAGCGTATTGAACAGCCTTCACAAGATATTGTCTATATATATACTCGCAATGCTCACCTCATACATTCAAATGCAGTTGAATTATTTTTTTAGCACATCTCTCTCTCGCTCGCTCTTTCGCTTGCTCTTCTTTTTGCTGTTTCTTGTCGAAATCGCAATTAAAATGAACTTTTGATAAGCAAAATGTGCACGAATTGGGCTTTGTAATTCAAAGGTGACCTCATCAAAATGTTATTGCCCCTGAATAAACACTGAACAAAGAAAAAGCACATTGCACGAAAAAAAGAGAGATGCTTAACATCCCACAGTTAAATAAATTACCTGCATTTATCGGACGAAAATCACATTAGTTTATTATTTGTGCAATTGAAACGAGTTAACAAAAAAACAAACACCGAATACAGTTGTGCACTGTTTGTATTGTGTGTGTGTTTTTCGTTCTCGAATTAAGGTGGAATTTTTTGCACTTTTTCTGCTCCATACCACGTTGCATGATTACTTCGAGGTGATTGTTTGCATTCGCTTGTATATAGTTCAAAATTTTGTTGTGAGAATGAAATGCCCCGTCTTCAAATGAAAATAAAAAGATGGCATTTATTAATGCGAAATTCCAAACGCAAAAAAATGGGCGAAAATAAATGTATATTATTATTTTGGCACCTTTTTCGCACTTTATTTGTTTACATTGTAAATGGAACATTTGCATTTCATATATAGATAGGTTCTTTGACTTAAGACCGTAAATTTTCGATTTGAATTTTGTCGACGAAAAAGAAACAAAAAGAAAAGAGACACAGGAGAAAACTCTTTACTTAACAAGGTCAATGAATTTTGTTGTGTCGTTTCAGTGAGCCATACGAGCCGAAACCCGTTTTGAATGCTGCCTTAACAGTTGTTAGAGGTCACAATGCGCCGATGGATTTAGTCCGAGTTGAAACCAAATCAGAGGTACTTAAATCAATGTTTGATTTTACTAAAAAAAACAACAACAACAACCACAATAATAATTTTGCTAAATATTTTATTGAAGGCTTAAAAATATCATAAAATCCATCGAATTTATTATCATATTTTCTTTACAATTATTTTAAATGTATTTATGTTGTATCTCATTTTCTCTGTCTGATGTCTCGTTACTTCTCATCTATTTCTATGCATAGATTTTATTTTCATTTTTATCGGTCGGTTGGGGATTTATATCTGACATTGATATTGAAAGTGAACGTCTTCGTTCGATTGGCTATCAACGATTTGCCATTTGGTCAGTACATCGTTTGATTAATTTGCGTACATACTATGGAACATTATCATATTTGCCGGCGAAAAATTTGAACTCAACCGAAAATGGAAAAATTTCAATGGCAAACCGACGGAAACCAAATCGTTCGACCACAATGAAACATAGCATGAGCTACAATGTTGGATTAACGGAATGTATTGATTGCCATGGCATGGGTGATTGTGAAGCATGTGATTCAGCATTCGGTGATATACTTGCATTAGAAACAAATGCAGCAAACGATGCCTTCAATAATAATGCAACTGTTTTACATGCGCGTCCCCGTTTGGATAGTTGGCATTCGGCAAATTCACGAAAAAGTGCATATTATTCGACAACCGAAAGTATTTATCAAAGTGTTGCCGATCAAATATCAGAATATGGCAGCGAAACAAATGATGATACCACAAAGCATGCAAATCAAGTGTATGGACCAGCCTCAGCAATTCCAGCACTAACCGCACCAGTACCAGCCGATTGGACAATTGAAACGGGTGAATTTATTATGGTACATGCCGCTTATCAAACGCATATTGCATCGGATTGTCAATTTGCACCGTTGTCACAGCTCAACGATGGTATTATATGGATGCTTGTTATACGAGCCGGTGCATCGCGACAGGAAATTTTTAAATTTCTTATTGGCATGAGTTCGGGCACACACATTCCAACAACACCAAATCAATACATTGAAATGATTCCGGTGACAGCATTTCGCATTGAACCAACCGGTACACATGGACATTTTACGGTCGATGGTGAACGTATTGAATATGGACCCATTCAAGCTGAAATATTTCCTGGTATTTCACAAGTTTTAGTACCAAAACCACAACAGTAAAAATCGCATCAATTCTCTTTTTTTCCCTCTCTTCCAATCAAACACAAAGTAAATACATTAAGCTGTGGTTAAAATGACATTTTGAAATGAGGACTTTTTTTTCTTCTTATTTCATCTATTTTCGAGTTATATTTTTTTTTTCTTTTATTTTCTTTCGAAATTTTTTGAAGAAAAAAACAACAACAAGAAACAAACAAATTCAAAGGCACAATATATTTTGATGAAATCAATTTATCAATGTGAGCAAGCTGCACATTGAAACGAAGGACATGTTTACATTACTTACATAGACATAGGTAAAAATAATACATCACTAAACGCTTTAATAAATCCGTTAAAAAATGTTTTTTTTTTTTGTTAGATTGTTAATTAGATATATTTTGAATGGAAGGAGAGATTATAAACGTCTTTAGCTATTGTAAATAAATTGAAAATTATCAAAAATGAGGGACAAAGAGAAAATAATGGTATAATATTTTTTTGTGATTTCCATGCATGAAATAAAAAGGCTACTCGATACATATCCAAATGTTCTTGCCACACATCGATTCCGCTAGGTAATAAGAAATTATTATTAATCAATCTATGTACAATATAATTAACAGAAGAAATAACTTAAAACACGCAGATACACAAATCGAACGGTCCACAAATAAAATAAACATTCATTCAATAAGATTTAGTATTTCTGAAAATATTCGTACTTATAAACTTGCATAAAAATTCCGTTTTGCATTACATACATAGGAAAACAAAATTCTGATTAAGAACATTACATTTCGATGATAATTTCTTATATTGAATTGCTTCGCTTTTTTCACAGTTTCGATTTCAATTAAAAAATCCAAGTAAAGTTGAGAACATTAACAAGTATGTTGCAATTAAAAAGAAAAACAAATTTCATCTGTAAATTTGTAAAATGTTACAAATATGTCCATAATATATGTACTATTGGTGAAAGTGATTACGCATTAGGTTGGAAATAAAACAAAACAATGAACAAGACTGTGTATTCTTTCAAAAAACTGCATTAAAATTGTAGTTCCAGTTTTCCAGCCATTTGTCAGAACAACCGATTCGGGATAAGGTAAGTGTAAGTGGTTTGAATAAATATTGTGGTGACATCTAGCGATAGCTGGTGTGCATTTTCGATAAATGGACTGATGGACAAGCAATTAAAAATCACGTAGGCCACTTTGAAAGTATTGTCTACGTACTTCAAATGAAGAAAGATGTATGTAGAATTGCAAAAATTTCTTTTTACTTGTTGTAAATTTCACAATTATCAAACAACAACAATTGATACCGAATATTTTTAGACGCTACTGACAGCGTCAACAATGATGTGACCCAAAAAGAAAAAAATGCTCAAAATTGAAGTTTTATGACGCTCATGAGGGAAAGAGACGAAACGATGTACTCGAAAGAGCACGCCCGATGTACACAATGCATTTTTGAAGGTTCGACGTATGTGGAGATTTTCTGAGCGCCGCTATAGATTGTTATTTATATACACGTACTTCATACAGATAAATAACATCTAAATCCGATTTTTTTGCTGCCGCAAAAAATTAGAATTAGAATAAAACGCAGGAACCAAGAATTAGACATTGATTATGGAACCATTTACGTGTTTTATGGTAATGTGATTGTTTAAAAGTGAAAATTATTATTCGCTCGGAATTTGTGATGTGTTTTAATTTTTTTTACCACTACTATTTTTGGTTAGTGGTTTGGTAACCTCACTTTAATGCGATTTAGCCGTCATTCCCATCATCATCAATGTATACAAAGTGGATTGCATCTTTTTTTTTCTCTCTCAAATGAAACGAACAGAGCAACGACGACGAAAAAAGAAACGTTTTCGTAACAAACATAAAAACTATTCCTTTATTCAGTGTATTTTGGTGCAAAATGGTGTAAACAAGATCCGCGCTCAAATTTTTATTCAAAGATGATGAAAACTACGTCTCTAACGATGCAGTGAATGATCCCATGCAATTTTTCTTTCTTCTAAAATAATTGGAAATGTTATATAATGTGATTGCTGTTGCCGTCACCACGGTGTCATCAAACACACTCAATTTATTTTCTTTTGCTTTTCAAAGAGATCAATCTAAATATGTGTCTCTCTGTCTTTCTCTTCTTTTTTTTGGCACAAATGCGTTTTAGGATGTTGACAGCTCACAATCATATATTAACGATTTATACAGTGACGATGACAGCAGTAATGTTCAAGATTCGTTAATATATCTAAAAAATGTTGTCATCGGCAGCGATAAACAGAAAACAATAGTCATCACACAAGGAATTGTACCGCGACTGATGTTTTTATTATCACAAGATAACACACCACTACCAATACGGTATGATGCAGCAATTGTTTTGGGTAAGCATTAATAATAGACGAATTTAGTTTATGTCTATGTACGACATGTACGTATTGATTTTGGCTCCAATTTTCTATGATTTAAATCATCTTTTAACAGGTTCACTGTCGAAGGGTTCCGATGAAAATGTGAGATCCCTAATTGAAGATGGCCTTATACAAGTTCTACTCAAAATTATCACAAATCCAGCCACTGATAAGCATCTCATTGAGATTTGCCTATGTGTAGTACGATCGATTTATGAGCATCCATTTGCGCCCAAAGAAATCATTAATACAACATCAACATTGAGCTATCTAATTGGTAAGTTGGACATTATTGTTAAAAAAATAAAAATGAAAACACATTGAAAATGTTCGGTGTTGTTGGACTTTCAAGCAGGTTTGGCATCGCCGGAAAATACAATTCAGTGTCAGGCATGTGTGGCAAATATTTTGGTGCCAATTTGTCATAATTCGATTGATCAAAAGATGCTGTGTAAGGCAGGTGCAATTCCATTATTAGCTCGTTTGATAACAACACGATATACAATACTGCAAATACCTGCACTCAAATGTTTGGCGGCAATGTGCTTTACAAATAAATATGTTTCGGATATTGTGTGCGTAGCAAAGTGAGTAAAACTGAATAGAACCATTTTTCAATGTATCGGTGGACGACTAGCAATTAATTATTTTTATTTTACCCGCTTGACAGCCATGAAGAGAGATCAATTCCAGATATTTTAAGTACATTAACATCAAGAGCGAGGATTCCCGAAATTCAAATAGCAGCAGCACGCTGTTTAACCTATATACATCGTTCGGGTTCATTGAGTTCGACCGATTCGCGAATCGTTTACAAGACGTTACCGTGTTTGGCTCGGCTCTGTACAGAAGAATTTGAGGAGAATATTCGAGCAACGGCTGCTGAAACATTGGCATATCTAGCTGAAATTGATTCAGAACTACAACGACTCGCTGCAATAAGCAATCATTTAATAAATTCATTAAGCAATCTATTACAATGCTCAAATCCAGCACCGCGACAAGGTGCATTTCGATGCTTTGCATCATTGGGAGCTAATGATGAGGAAATTCGAAAGCGTATCATCGAAAAAGATGGCATTATGGAAGAAGTATTGGCCGGTCTTGGTGATCCATGTGCCGATGTTCGATTGGCGGCGGTTCGTTGCTTGCACTCATTATCACGTTCGGTGCAACAATTGCGAACAACATTTCAGGACCATTTAGTTTGGAGACCATTAATGGCATTATCATCGGGTTCGCCATCGAAGGAACTATTGACCGTTGTAACATCAACCATATGTAATTTATTATTAGAATTCTCGCCGGCCAAAGAACCAATGGTTGAATTAGGTGCTATTGAATTATTATGTCAACTCACACAAAATTCCGAATTGGCGCTACGATTGAATGGTGTTTGGGCTCTAATGAACATGACCTTTCAAACCGAAGAGCACATTAAAACCAAAATTATCGGCACACTCGGCACTGATAGGATATTTCAATTACTAAACGATTCAGATACAAATGTTATTATGAAAACACTTGGACTATTACGGAATCTAATGAGTAAATCAACGGACATTGACAATATCATGTCGGGTCATTCGGATCAATTGATGCATATGGTATGTGAATTTAAATCTTTTACCCTCAAGGTGCCATTGAAGTTTTTTGATTTTATTTTAAATCATTTGATGACCATCAAATCATTTATCCATTTAGATTATTACCGTATTAGAATCGCCGCATACTCCAGAAATCAAAGAGCAGGCCTTGTGTATTATAGGGAATATAGCTGCCGGCGCTGGTATCACTGATTATGTCATGGAAAATGAACGTATTTTGAGAAAATTATTCGATTTTATAGTAAGTGATTTTTCATTGAACGTTTTGTCGAACATAAATAATACGAATTTTCATTTCAGAATCACAAAGATGTGAAACTTCAAGAAGGTGCAATGTTCGCAATAAAAAATTTGATTGAGAAAAGTGATTTAAATACACAGCAAAGATTGTCACGATTACAAGAGTTGGGCATCATTGAAGAGTTGGAAAAATATTTAAACTCAACATCCAGAGAATCGTCAAGGACTTCCGAAGAGTAAGTGTTATCACATTTTCTTTATTTGTAATTTCATCCATTAATAATAATAATAATAAAAATATCGATGTTTTCCATAGCATTCGCGCAATGATACGTCGGTTAAAAAGTTATTCATCGTAAATTGATGAATACATTCAGCCACAGTTCATTTCAACAGAGTACGAATGTGAAATGTTGCGCTTTTCAGACAAGAAAAAACAAACAAACGAAAGACAATGAAATTAAAGAAACAACAAAGCGTCGGAATGTGAGAAATGTGAGAAAGGATTTTTTAATTAAAAAAACGAGCTTTGATCATTCTTTTACATTCATCAGATGCAGCTCAGCGTTGCACAATTTTGACAAACAAAAAAAACTAGACGAGTCACTAAAAATGTAGAACAAAGTAAAAAGATATCATCCTCATTTATTCATCAAACACTATGTTCGCATCGCAATCAAAGCCAATTTAATCACTAAACAAATTTTCTTCATATGCATGGTGTATGTACATAAACTACATAAAACAAACACACAAATACAATCGCATGTCTCATTTTTATTTTGTATCAATCATTTTCATATGCTCTATTGTTGATAATATTTTTCACGTAACAAGTTTTTTTTTTCTCGATTATTTAAAAAATAAATCAATATTTTTGAAATTTATAAAAAAATTAAGAAAAAAAAACCACATGTAAATGTTATTGCTATGCAACAAAAATGAAAATATCACAAGGCAAAAAACAATTTAATCGAAAAATTTAAAAAAATATGAGAAAAAAATGACATTAATAGACGTTTTATAGTACTATTTACTATTTATTTATTGACAATTGAAAAAAAAGAAAACAACAAAAAAGAAATTTCTTAAAACAAATTCGAAACATTATGTGTTTTGTTGGAAAACTCAAATAATAAAAAAAAACCTTCATACGAAGTGGCAAACAGAACAAACACATTAGGCGGTCATTGTTTTTTTATTTAGTTTATTTTGTCTATTCACAAAACTTATTTGATTTTCATTTCAGCATCAAAGAAGATACCATCTACAGCAAAAAATACAGAAGAAATATGTAATTAAGGTTTGTTTTTTTTTTATTTAATGATGACAGATGTGGCCCGACCAACCACTAAAAACTAATACGTGAAATAAATTGGCGGGCAATAAAAACTGACTTTACGATAGAGAAAACGAAGAAATAAATGACATTTTGTGGTTTTGTGTTTTTGGATGGAATTTTAACCATTCTATTTTAAATGACGTCCAACATTTTAAACGTAAAAGATGGCAATGCGAATTCATCAAAAATCATTCACTTTTCATAAGAATTCGTCCAATTTGGTTGGACATCATTTTTCTATAGAACGATATACTCAAAATGAAGTTGCTTATAAAATAAATGGTACAATTTTTTTTTTTGTAAATTTTTCGTAGTCACTTTGCTTCCTGTTACGAGCAAAAAAATGGCTCGGAAATTTATTTAGGGTTTTGTATGTGTCGCTTGCATTTAACATTTGCATCACATTTCTTCTCTTTCATTTTGACCAATAAAAGGACGTTGATGCGTGCTCATGCGATTTTGATTGGCAACATTTTCCAAAACGAACATTGATTTAACATCAAAAATTGAATTCACACTAAAAAAATGTCTTAACTTTTTTGTTTCAAACTCTGTAGAATTCATGTCAAATATCTATTAAAATTTTGAATTTTTTGTTTTGTTTGTTGTTTATAAACACAACTAAATTAGTTCTGACATGTTTTTATCCCTCAATGTTATTATTTCTGTGTGTTTTTGTTTTATTAACTAGAAATTTGGCTATACTGTTTTAAATGTTATTTTCATACTATAACACATCAACATCACAATTATTTTTTTTGGAATGTAATCGGCCATTTGATGGAAATGTTCGAAAGTTGTGTTTGAAATAAATTTTATTTCATTTTGGTATTTATGGCGACTGCGTATATTTTAATTGCATTTCACATTTGCAATTGGTTGGGCATAAATTTGAGCATATATGCTGCCTTTGGCCAACGTTGTATTTGGCCCTTTGCACAGTTCACTCTTTGATCCTTGTGCTTGAATCAATCGGGTCGAGCGCATTGTTGGATCGGAACCTTTGGCAAGACAACTACGATTTCCTTTGCACAAGTCGGAATTGGCTCCATTCCAGGCGATATAATCAGCCCTGTGAACAACAAAAAAAAAAAATTCGAATATTACAATGAATGAACAAACGAGTTGCACACTTATAGCTTCTCTATACTTACAGTAGTAAATCTTCGTTTGGCCCTTTGGCTGAAATTGCATTTGGACCGATTGACAGTTTATTGTTATTCCATGGAGATTTGTACACCGATTTATTGTCCAATTCGTTATTGATTATACTGTCACCCGAAATTGCTGGCCTGTTTGGTGTTAAATAATTTAATGAATGTTTCTAGCAATAGTTTTTCAATCAAAACAATACAAAATACAATAAGAATCGATTCTAGAACACTCTATCAGTTTTGTGAAAAAGAATGTTTGCTGCTTGAATCAAATTGATTTAAAATTGCTAAATTAAATGCTATACACGTACAATCAAAAATGGAAAACATTATAAGCAACATGTGAAAAGCATGATTTCCATCAATTTATGATTTTTTATGAATCAAAAGCCATTATTTTATGGAAAAAACTAAACAAAATTCAATTTACTGAAAGAAAAAAAAATAGTGAACACATTTTTTTTTTATTGAACTTATAAAATATTTCACAAAATTCTACCATAAATGAATTACGTTTAAACAATAAATAAAAGCTCAAAATAACGCTATGAACACTAAAAAAACGGAAAAAAAGCATTTTGTTTTCATACTTTGCATGATCTGATTTAGTCTTAAAGCGACTGCGATACATCTTGGCATTGGCATTGGTTGGTGTGATTGCAATGTCGGATGGTGATGATAATGATTCCGGCGATGATTTCGGCGTACATTTTACTTTAACGCATTTATCGGAATTATTTTCATCATCTTGTGCTAAAGTGCTTTTGGTATCGTCTTTTGGAATTGCGGTGGATAAAGTTGTGCTTTCACTGCGGCTGCATATTTCGTATGTACAAAATAATAATAATGCAATGTGAATGAGAAAATGAAATGGTATATATACAAAATCGCTTTTGAATGTGCCCGTTTGTTCGACCATCAAATATATCATTAAACATCAAGCAATGTCCGGAGGGAAGCAAATAAAGTAGTTGGGTTTTTTATTATCGGACAGATTTATCTCAATGACAATTTTCCCCGCTTTTTTTGCTTCTCTATCTCTCATATATTACAATAATTGCTCAAATTGTTTTATTGGAATTAAATTGATTGATAGCAATAAACAGTTTCAAAAAAAAAAAAAAAAATAACTAGCGGCAATTTGCGGTAAAGATTAATCAAACGATTAGAATGTGATATGATAGCCAAAGCAAATTGAATTTATGAAGACTTATTTATGTTGTATAGCCACAACGTCAATTCCCATGGGGTGTTCTATCCTTTCGATTAGTGTTATTAGTATTATTATTTCCTTGTCTATTTTTCCATCATTGAGGAAATTATGGATATTTCCTATATGTGTCGAAATTGTTGAGTATTTCATTTATGATGTGTGTATGTGTGCACATTATTGGTTTACCGACATTCCTCAACGATGGAATAAATGGAAGTTGATTTTGTTAGTGGGCGTTTCAAGGCGTTTTGTATTAGCAATGATGATTTTGTGATTTGTTTTCTTCTTTTTTTGCTTGTGTGCTTAGTCCAAAAGATAATTGGTACAAAAAATCCCTTACCTTTCTTCATGATCCACAACATCTGGAGTAGCGTCTGCCTGAACAATTGCTGGGCCAGCACACGTTGGAGCTGTTTCATTTTCAACTGAAGCCTCTTCCTTGACCTCATGTTTTATTTCATCTTTGGTTCCTTTATCGTCTTGCATTACAATTTCCAATATTTTGCATGCTTTTTCCTCTGAATAATCAACACTTTCCAGTGCCATTGTAATTATTCGTCCGGCCACATCCTTGTATCGGCCTTTCAGTTGATTTTTTACTGAAATTCAAAGAATTTCAATTAAATTGAAGTAGAAAAGGGAAGCGAACGACAGATAGAAATAGAGAGAGAGAGAGTAAAATTGTACACACTTTTTTGTTTCTCTTCATTTGATTTCAATCTTGGCTGTGGTGGTGGTGTGTTTTCCCTTTCGATTTTCTCCTTTAGAATTTGTTCTTCACGTGCACGATTTGTTGGCTTTGGTGTAGTTGTATCACGTTTTTCATATCCCATTGACGACAATTTTTCGGACGCCTTTTGCACATTATTGTCAGCATTTGCCAATATATCAAGCAATAGCATTTCTTCGGCTTTTGGATAAATACTCTTTAGATATCTGCAAGGGGAAATCATTGATATTACTAAAATGTTGTACAATAGTTTGTATTCCTTAATCGGAGAGAACGAATTATAATATTGAAATTGGTTTTTTTTTTGTAAATAAATATATAAAAAGCGTTAATATTAAATGATATGGACAATAATAGAAATGAGCTCATGCATTTATTACAAATGAATTAAAAGTTCTTAAAATGAAGCGAAATGATGACATTGGCCAAACAAAAGAAGAGCGAACGGGACAATAAACGGAAAGCGTATTGGAAGAAACAAAGCAATTAAAAAAAAAAGTCAAATTTAATGGTGAAGATAGTGTTTATTCTCCATAGTGGAGTATGACATTTCACCTAAGCTTCATCTTTGGTGATGAATGTGGTTTGGGCGAACATCGAAATCCCTCTCCAACACGTGGCGAACCGTAGCTGGCACTTGCACAGCTACTTGCTGGTCGAGCTGGAATCGGACTTGCCGTTCGAGATGTTGGCGGCTCAAAACGACTCATCGGCGGAGTCATTGTAATCAATGAATGTTTTTTACTTAACGGATGCCGTGGCAATGGTGGCGTTGAATATGGGCCAGGCGTCGTTAAAGGATGCTTTTCCACTTGTAAAGCAGATATAACTACAGCTTCACGATTGTAATATCTTTTAATATTTACAGTATTTTGGTTTTTTTTTTTTGGTTCGGTTTGAATTCGATTTTGTTAGTTTAGAGCGGTGAATGTGATTTATTTAGTATTTAGTGTTTAAAGCGGCAGCATTAAGAAAAAACAGATGTATACATAGTGTGTTAGTGTTTAGTGATTCGTGTTTGTGTTTTTGGTTGTGTGTAGTGTTAAAAAGAATTTTTTTTTTTAGTATATATTTATATACAACATCAAGATTTAACTTCCATCCAAAAGAGCAGTTCATTTTGAATGTCACATATTTCAATGGATTTGAAAAATAAATCTTGTCGTTGTAGCATTTAAAAAAAAATGAAAAAGAAACTAAAGAAATATCATTTTTGTTTTGGTTAAAAGCATTTGCGAACAACACGTGTATATTTAGCCATTAGTCAATGTATAATTGATTCAGTCGAATGAGTTTGAAATGTGAATTATTATTATTTATTTATATATCTCCCTCAAATCCACCGTAATCAATGTATACACTTTGCATTTAATCGATAATATTTATATATTTATATAGACACAGTCACACAGATGCTTCATTATCTATATTGAAATAGATTACAGAGATTTTGTGCACAAAAATAGTCTACTCACTTTTTTAGCAAGAGCCGAATATGGGCATCACTCGCCGTTGGAAACATTGTGTTGATTTTGGCAACAGCCGCATCGGTATCAGCTTGTGTTATAAATGATGTTTCTTGATAATTTCCACAGGTGCTGCCATTTTGACTGGTTTTATCAAAATGCTGAATTCTTGATATGCTGGGACTGCCCATTCGCATGATTGGCGACATTTCCTAAACCATTACACCAAACTCATATTAATCAACTCATCAATTTAAATTTGCATTTCTATTAATCAAAGTCATTTTTTGTTTGTACACAAAGTTGAATTTGTGCATCGGACCGTTAAGATGAATCGTCAAGCTTTAATTAATTTAATTTTATTGTTTTGATGATTATTGATTTTGTAAAGCATATCATTCTGTTCGTATGTAGAAATGAATGTCACGCTTTAATGGATTTGATTGTGCCTGACCGATATACACAGATTCTTCTACATTGTGCGCCGGGTATTTGCAAATTATAACAGAATTTAATGGATATATAAACGCCAATAGTATTGCAACAAAAAAATCAACACAAGAAAATAATAAGAACAAAAAAACGATACACAAACAGATTACAACTATAGATAAATTCGTGTGAGTGCTGTGTCGATTGATAGCTTACCATTTTTTGTAATTTATTTGTTAATAACGGACTGGTTGATACATTGTACAGTGACGCTGTGTTCGGTGCTTGAAATGCTTGAACCGCAGGTGGATGATTATTAATGGGATATATCTGATATACATGATATGGGGATCCATGCTATTTAGAAAGTAAGAAAGTTGGGTTTGTTCACACACATAAATAATCTTAAATGAATGAATAATTAATGAACTAAATTCGTAATGGCAAATAGAGATTATTCAATATTTCTTATTATTATAATTTCCTTAATTTCCATTATTTTGTATAACATTTACAATAATATAATTCGATTACTAACAATAACTTGACAACACTAGACTTGAAAATCGAGTATTTTTTTTAAATCTTCAACAAAATCAGTTGGACATCGTAAAATTAAATATTTTTTCAAAACAAGAAAAAGACATCGATAATTGCTTTTTAAACTAGTTTTGGAAAGGTGACTTCACCATTAATTAATTCGAATTAGAATGTTTTATACATGCTATCATGCTCGGATTTCAATGAGCTAATTTGATTTGAACTTATATCCGGAACGGATCTCTATAGCTGAGATGAGCAATCCACCTAGCATACTCATATGGGTGCCACATGGATATCACATACATTGTGATGTCCATGCGACAACATGGATTAATTATTATACTACACATTAGATATTATTATAATGCACCCATTCATTCATTCTAATGCTCGTTCATTCAATAAAGTGACTCAGTCGTATTTTGGAACCATTGTGTTTCACTTCGTCTACAAACTAAACAATATTCGCGCTACTGAATTTAATTTGTTGAATGACCAAGCGGAAATTAACAATTTTCTTTCTTGGAATCTTTGAATGATTAATACTGTTTGTATCCACGATAAAAAAAATTCATTCTTAATAAACATGCAATCGGGAATTTTCCTACATATAGTCGTTTGCTACATTTTTGGTAGGTGTTAAGTATCAAAAAGATACAAAATTCTGTGGAGCTGTGTAATATTGTTTGAAATGATGCTTAGATTAAATCAAAAGTCATTTTTATAGACCGTAAGTCATCAGCATTTGATTAAAAAGGGCCACCTTTTCTTGTATATATGATAAAAAAATGATTGTGCAAATCATTCGAATGATTCTGCAAAGATTGAAACAGCATCTCTAACTTGTGAATGAACTTATGGAAGTTATTATACAGGTCAGTTAAACAAGATTAATTTGTTGAAAAGAAAGATTGATTCTTCCATTACCATGATAATCGACATAATTTTATGATAAAGGTGTTTCTCGGGTTGTTTAACTCAATTTCGGAAACTATCCAAACTTTTCTTAAAACTTTTCACAGTACTCGATTGTCAAAGTTCTCAAAATATTGCCTACACATCTATTGCTTTTCTGAGTTTTTTTTTAAATTCTATTGTATACCTGTGCGATAAACACTTAAACAATCGATATGAAACAATGTCGTAATAATAAAATCAAAATGAACCAAACAATTGTTTGTGTTTGTGAACTACAAAAAAAAAACCTTACAGAGATCTAGTTGACAAATCACGTTCATGTTCAAAAACAATTAGCTAAATTGATGGTATAATGGATACGGTACGTAAGCGAAATACGTTGGTGACGCACACGATATTCGTGTTTCGTTCTGAAGGGTCATGGTCAATAATACAAGAGTGCTTTAAAGTCATAATCAAATTGAACGCATTAATATAAAAATTGAATATTTGAACAATAATCACAACAAGAAAAACAATGCAAACCATAAAATGTAAAATATTTTGATTACCTGTGAGCTTGTTTGCATGGGTATTGATTCGGTTGATGCATGCTCATTTTGCAGTTGACGATATCGAATGCGAGGATCTTCAAGTTGCATGGCTTTTGTCAAGTAATTGATGTAGTAGCTGAAAGAAGAAATACACGAAAAAAAAGAGCACAACTTCAGTTAAACAAAAGACTGATTCAAGTGAACATGCCCGCAGAGCATCAATTGTTGTCAACGTTTAACAAGCTCCCTCAATGTACGAAGAGAGCGAGTGAAAATGTAATGCAAAAGACGAGCGAAAAAAACCACCACAGAAGAGAGCTAAAAAAACACACAATATCATACCACCCGATTTGTAGCCCTTGATTTTTATTAAACGATATTGCAAATGACAAGCACTATCGAAAATTTCGTATTCAATAAAACTGGTATATTCCTCTTCTGTTGATGCCTATTAGATTCAAACAGTGTCGCGGTCGATGATACTGATACTGCAGTAGCAAGCACAGATGACGAATTAATTATGTCCTTGATTTAACAACCAAATATCATTGCACACATCACAGCAACTCTTAACGCAAACTCAACATTGGCAAAGCACGTTCACATTGTGATGCGATGCAATTTACTGCACTGCATTGCACACAATCTCCGAAAGCCGACACCAGCCCATCAAAACACACATACACTTTTAAATATGTACATTGCATACAGGAAAAGTGTGCAGTGCAGCAAAGAGAAATTCGAAAGTGAGGAAAATAAGGAGAGGCGAATGCAGCACATTTTGAATAACTTTTTTTTTGCTCTATCTCTTTCTCTCTGTGTGTCTCTTCTTGTTGTTAAAGTGTTTCTGGAGGTTTATAATTATTGTTGTAACGGTGCATCGTTGACCCAGTAAATAGAAAAGAAAGTGTTCATCATTGTTATACGAATCGTTTATCATGAATATCATCATTGAATTAAAGCGCCACTTCTTATGCAACAGAGTCATTGACGTTATAAAACAACCCCTGTGCAAAAATGATGATGGGCTGTGATGATGCGATTTATTTCTTTGATGTTTTTCCACGGTGGCTTCATTTGTATGTGCGTGCGTATGTGAGTAGCGTTGGTAAAAAAAATATGGTTGCATTCAAACATGTTTAATTCAATTATGTGAAAATTGGCCAAAGTTAAACGAATTCCATTCGGAAAATTCAAGACACCATTCATAATACGTGTGTGAGGTGAGAAAAAACACATTACTATTTATATCAAATCAGAAACAAGCAATTGAAAATATTACCGATCCATTGACAGTTTTCGTAAATTTCGAAAATGGAATATAATGTGCATAGTTATAGAAAATGGTCCACAATTTACATAAGTAGTTGTCGTTAAAAAAACAACAACCATACAATGCTGCGTGATACATTACAATGACGATATAGAGCATCCAGCAAGTTATGCGTAAAAATATTCCGAAAAACACACGGCACAATATACACATTTTTGCTCGTTGATTTCATTTTTCTTTCGTTGCAAAATATTTATTACTTGGGCATTTGTTTACGGCCATTTTGGTGAAGCAAGTTATGTACAATTGTACATTTGAATTACGTTGCAAAAATCATTGACATGTAATTCTAATTTAATGTGAACGTAAATGGATATCGAGTTACACGTTTCAACCAAAATGGAAATAAGATTATTGCAAACGACGATTCAATAATTAACTTACCACTTTCCCGTTTTTGTATCATATTTTACATCCCATCCCGGTGGATACATATTTTCAGTTAGTTGTAAATCCGACATCATAAATCCGTTTGTTGTTTGTTGTTGTTTTTGTTGATAATATTCTCACATGAATATTAGAAATTGCAAAAATTATGATTTTTTTTTATTTTGCCACACTTATTTACTTATTCACCTTATATTTATCACATTTGTCATCAAATTTTTTTTTGAGAAACAGGAAGAGAGACAGAGATACGGAATTTGTTTACTTTCGTATTATTCTGAACTACGGAATGTTCTAACTGCATGTACTGCCAGTTGTTACTATACTGAAATGCCTGTTTGGCTTTACTATTTATATACACTTTGTGTGCGTGCGTGTTATCCTTCAATGTGAAAAGCGCCTGGGAAAAATCAATTTTTTCTCTTAAACATGGTTTACAGTTTGAATTTTACCGCAATTTTCAACGATTCACAACGGTGCACTCATTTCATGTATTCATTCCTTATTTACTGTTTTTTTTCGCAATTGACAAATACATTTAACGACAAAATGATTGAATAAAAATCAACATTTTAACATAAATTGACAGCAATTTAGTTTGTAAACAAAATCATCGACTCCGTGTTAAAATCACAAATAAATTTGCCAACCAAAGCAAGTATAAAGCACCGTTCAGCTAACAGAGGATTATTGTCAATACTCATGTCTGCACGCATACACTCGCACCAACTCACATACACACAATGGCCACTCATCCATTGATGTTCAATACGTAGACGAATGAAATGTCAGAATGGTTGTGTGTGTATTTTGGGTTTTCTTTCGCTGCATATAATAATACAAATACTATGAAAGATCATTACGACATTCGACATTTGTCATTGTTTTGGTATTTTGGCTTAAAAAAGAATTTTTATCTTTTACTTTCGTTTCAATGTGTACCAAATTGTTTGTATTTTAGATTTGTTTTTTTTTCTTTTTTTTCTTTCATATTGTTATTCATTTAAATGTTTATTTTTATGGTTTGACTATTGTAAAAGTTAAATAAAATTTGAAAAAATCAAAGTGCTGTTGGTGAATTTGATTCGAAGAAAAACAGCAGTTTTTTTTAGCGAGCATATAGGAAGAAATGGAAGATATTTTTCATTGGTGCCGTGAAGGCAATTCGATACAAGTGCGATTATGGTTGGACGATGTTGAACATGACATGAATCAAGGGTAAACACAAAAATATTTTTACTGAATGGCTCAACCAGATCGATAAAAAGAAAATTATGAAAATTAATTTGTTTTTTTTTTCATACACTATGTATGTGCCATAAATGGTATGCAAACGTCACACCCATCTCAGCTTAGTAATATAAATACTATGTGGGATGATAGTTTTTCATGTCGAAGAAAATGCGATTTGGCATATATTGAAATGTGTGTGTGTGTAATGTTATGGGCCATGTGTTTTTTTTTTGTTTTTTGTGTGAATTGATGAAAAATGGCATCGCATTCGAAATGGAAATTTAAATAATTAATTTAATTTTCAATTTTTTTTTTGTAGTGATGATCATGGATTCAGTCCATTGCACTGGTTGGCCAAAGAAGGTCATACAAAACTGGTTGAGATGCTTTTGCAACGTGGAGCTCGTGTGAATGCCACCAATATGGGCGATGATATTCCACTGCATTTGGCTGTTGCGCACGGTCATTTGGATATTGTTTTATTGGTATGCGGTTTCTTCTCTCTCTGAGATGTTTTTTTTCTTCTAATAATTCTAAATCATTTTAGTTGTTGAAGCACAAATCTGACGTGAATACCACCAACGAGCATGGAAATTCGCCATTACATTATGCTTGCTTCTGGGGCTATCAAGCAATTGCCGAGGAGCTTGTAAATCATGGTGCTCTTGTTTCAATCGCCAATAAAGATGGTGACACACCATTGGATAAGGCTAAAGTGTTGTTGGCAAAGCGTTTACACGATTTGGCCATTGAAAGTGGTCAGGAATTGAAGAAAATCAGTTTTAAAGATCAAAGTTGGCTTGGACTCAAAACACGTTCACGTGACGCAACATTGTCTCGCTATAAGGGCATCAATATTCGCGATTTGGAATTGCATACAAAACTTGCAATCACACCATCCGGTGATACATGGCGGGGTCGTTGGCAAAAAAATGATATTGTTGCGAAAATATTATCGGTTCGCGATTGTAATGCACGAATCTCACGAGACTTTGATGAAGAATTCCCAAAATTGCGCATATTCTCGCATCCAAACATTCTGCCAGTCATTGGTGCATGTAATTCGCCACCAAATTTAGTCGTCATTAGTCAGGTAAAAAAAAGAGGATAGTTTTATATTTAAAATGAGACGAGCAGACTTAATAAAATTTGGTTTGTAATTCATTTTCAGTACATGCCAAGAGGTTCACTGCATGATTTACTCCATGGTGCGGCTGGTGTTGTTGTGGACACAGCGCAAGCAGTTCGATTTGCATTGGATATTGCCAGAGGCATGGCATTCCTTCATTCATTAGAGCGCATTATACCCGAATATTACTTGAATAGTTTCCATATCATGGTTAGTGAAAAAAAACATAAAAAGAAAAAAAACGATATTTTTGGGATTCATATTTTTATTTTGAATTCAAGATTGATGAAGATTTAACAGCTCGTATTAATATGGGAGATGCAAAATTCTCGTTTCAAGAGCGTGGACGCTTGTATCAACCGGCATGGATGTCACCAGAAGCCTTACAAAAGAAGCGCAACGATCGTAATTGGGAAGCGTGCGATATGTGGAGCTTTGCCGTTTGCATATGGGAATTGAGCACACGAGAAATTCCATTTGGCGATTTATCACCAATGGAATGTGGTATGCGTATCGCCACAGAAGGTTTAAGATTGAAAGTGCCACCCGGTACGTCAACATATTTCTCCAAATTGATCACCATCTGTATGAATGAAGATCCCGGCAAACGGCCCACATTCGATATGATTTTGCCGATTTTGGACAAAATGAAACGATAAGAATCTCATTCGATGGTTCTTAGATCGCATTTGCAATACAAGTAAAGCAGCTATATCAGAAATCAATCGAGAAGGAAACAACGACAAACGTTTATTGAATTTTATTTTTTTATGTCTAACAGGAATAGTTTGTGAATGTGATTCTTTGTGCCTGAATCGATGAACTTGGTTATTGTTGTAAATCAATCATCCAAATAACACATAAACTAATTGAAGTGAATGAAATTTATATCACTAAAACCAATTCACTCACACACTCAATCTATAAATAATTTACGCACAAGTTCTCGAAATGAATGTTGCTGAAATAGTGCCGAATGCAAAAGAAAAACTGCTGCCAAATAAGTGCCTTATACAATAACTATAGTTTTAGCTATTAATCGAATAAATTTGATTTGTCGTCTTTTTTGTCGTTGTTCGGCACAACAATTTTTAATTTTTAACCGATTAGTTCGATGTGCCAAGAAAGTATAACAATTTTAAACTGTATTACTTAATGCGTTGTAAATTACTTAATCGATTGTACTAATTTTAAAAGTAATTATTTTTTTTTTCTCTTAATTTTTCAACCGATTTTTCGAAATCAATTTTATTTTAATTTTATATTTTATATAATATACACAAATATTTTTTTTAGAATGTATTTTTGTTTGTTGATAAAACACGATTTAATTCACACGTGAATTTGAATAAAAAAACATATTTGAAATAAAAAGATAAAACAGTAACCGAAACAAGGTGATGATTTATTTTAATTCAATGAGTGAAAGGCATCATCAGGCTTTTTTTTACTTGAAAGAATGCAAACACAAAAAAGACTTTATTATGTAATTACAATAAAATTCATTTATTGTACTTCTTTTTTAAAAAAACAAATTAATTAATTTTATTCGATACAAAACAAATCATTAAAATAAATGCAATGGCATTTGATTGTTGACCAGACTTGTGCTCGAGTTAAGTAGTCATTATAATCAGCTGCTATTTATGTTCACGTGTGTACCATTATCCATCAGCAACCATCAATAGCAGCACTGATTCAATTGGCTTAAGCCCAGATCTGGTATATATGAATTTTAATGGAAAGGCAGGTGATCATCAGGTTTTAAGATTGTCTCATCGGTTTTAGATCTTCAGATATTGAAAATTCACATCCTGTACTAGCGATAATATCTTCAATTTGAACATCTTCAGCTATTTCGATTAACGTTAAGCCGGATTCTTTGTCTACCTCAAATACACCCTGGAAATGAAACGGAAATTGTATTAAAATGATGACATGCATAAAAATCCAATAAAAACGTACCTTTTCTGTGATGATCATGTTCACACAATTCTTGCCAGTTAATGGCAAATTGCATTTGCTTAGGATTTTATGACCTCCATCCTTTGAGTTGTGTTCCATCGTTATAATTACTTTTGTGCCAGGCGCCGCGACTAGATCCATTGCACCGCCCATTCCCTTTACTAGTTTTCCCTTCAAAGAAAAAAACTAATTATATTGACCGTTGATCAGTTAACGGAATGATTGTTCAACTTACAGGAATCATCCAGTTGGCTAAGTCGCCATACTGTGAAACTTCCATTGCACCTAATACCGATACATCGATATGTCCACCTTTTAAAATATGAAGTATGATATTATATAAGCAAATTTATTAGGAATAGAGAAAATAAAAAATCAATTTCCACCTCGAATCATTGCAAACGAATCATCTGAGCTGAAGTATGATCCACCCTGTAAAATAGTTACAGTTTCTTTTCCAGCATTTATTAATTCCGGATCGACCTAATGGATTTCAAACGGAAACATATATACTTTATTTTTTCTTAAAAACCTATGTAGTCATTTACCTGATCCTTTGTTGGGAATGGTCCCAGACCCAATATGCCATTTTCTGATTGTAACATTACATCTTTATCTTGAATGTAATTTGAGGCCAACATTGGCATACCAATGCCTAAATTAACATATGAACCATCTTCGAATTCAAGAGCTGCACGTTTAACAATTCGTTCACGCATTTTGGCGGCATTTGAAAGTTCGGTTTCCGATTCATTGGACTCCGATGTTATTTTAAGTCGTTCAATACGTTTTTCATAGTTGTCACCTTGAATGATTCGATGCACATAAATGCTTGGTACATGCACATGTTCTGGATCAATTTCGCCGACTGGTACAATTTCTTCTACCTCAACAATAGTACATTTGGCCGCCCGACACATGGTCGGATTGAAATTTCTTGCCGATTTGCTGAACACCAAATTTCCCAATTCATCGGCCTTTTGTGCTTTAATTAATGCATAATCGCCAACGATGGCCTCTTCCATTATGTAATCGATGCCGTTAAACATTTGCTCTTGTCGTGTTCCGCTGGCAATTTCAACGGTGCCATCTTCTTTGTATTTAATTGGTGAGCCGCCTTCATGTACAAGTGTACCGTATGCGGTAGGTGTAAAAAATGCTGGAATACCAGCACCTCCAGCTCGAATTCGTTCGGCCAATGTACCTTGTGGCGTTAATTCTAATTCTAATTTACCGGTTAAATATTGCTTTTCAAATTCAGCATTTTCACCCACATACGATGATATCATTCGTTTAACTTGTTGATTTTTCAGCAAAAGTCCCAAACCAAAATTGTCAACGCCAGCATTGTTTGAAACAACTGTCAAATCTTTGGCGCCTTGCTTTAGCATTGCGCCAATTAAATTTTCGGGAATTCCACATAATCCAAAACCACCAACCAACAATTTAGCACCATCTGGAATATCACTGACAGCATCTTCAGCACTAGCAAAAATCTTTCGATTTCCCGGTCGAATTGTTGCAAAATTACATGCCAAAATCTAATCAAACAGAAATATTTTCCGAGAGAAAACCATTTTTATGTTCAAATGTTGTTTTAAAAACAAATAGAAATCAAGATAAGATATTGACACACCTTCATTAAATTACCGTGTCGTAATGATTTCAATAGGATGTGATTGGTCCTAATTAACAGTGCCATAATTGGAAAATGTTTTTAGTTTTTAAATCTATTCAAATGCAATGTCTTTTATTGTTTATGCTTTTGTTAATTCTAATATTTTCCACGATTTTAACTGGGTATCACATGCAAATCAATTGCATTTAAAATAACTGTTTCGTCAGGCAAATCTATAGGACGATTAACAAGCAATGAAATTGCAAAAAACCCAATGAAGATAAGACTTTGTTATTTTTATATTTTCAATGCGATCTACGACGACAATTTTATCTATTGGAAAACAACCAGAAACAACAACAACAACTTGAACTGTCAACTAATACCTACATAACATCACGTCTACAACCATGTGAGTGGTTTTTGTCTTCGATGAATTTGGCAGTTTATTTCAATGTCGAACATATCAAGAGAACATACAAACAAACCAGCAAACAACTGAATAATTCATTTGGTATGCGATTTTTATTCTTCTAAAATTCAAATTAGACGAATTTCAAATCGTTAAACCAGTTCGCTAAATATCATACGTTTCATCATAAAGAATCGTACGCAAATGAATTTCATATGTCAATAAAATGAATTTATATGTTCTACTGCTCATCGAATCTCTATCTTTGATACATTTGTTGTTGCGTTATTTTTGTCAAATTATATAATTTTCATCGATTTAATTGTAATTTTCTGTTTATTTGATATATTTTCGTTTATCATCGATGGTCTTAATATTATGTCATCATAAAAATTGTCACCACTTTACAGGTGTAAAATCATTTGGCTTCAATTCTATATATTTTTTGTCGAAATCTCTATTCTTTTTTTCTTTGGTTGGTGGTTCATAGTCTGGGTTGATCGAAAGTTCAAATTGGATCATTTTTTCGTTGTTGTTATCATTTTGGAGTCGTATTTATGATAATAAATTTTCAACAAGTCTGAAAGAGCATAAGGCTCCGAACGAACAGAAATTTTCTTTGGAAAATAATAAATATAAAACGTAAACAATTGAATTGAAAATGATAGTTTGGTGAGTGTCAATATTTAAATTCCACTTAGTTCAGTGGACAATTTTAGCCGTTACATAAACCATTTGCGAGCGGTTGACTTTTTTTCAAGTAATCATTTAAATCAAATTAGATAAAAATTATAAACTGAATCAAATAATTAATTTGAATTTCATTAATAATGTTGTAACAGCACGATAACTTTGCAAATAGATAAGATTCTGTTCATAGTTATGCATTTTTCAAATCTACAGAGATATCGCTCACCAAAGTCTTTAAGCATTTTCCATTAAAAATTTAACTCTTTAAAACAGGAATTATCTATCAAACATTTAATTGGCAATTAAGGACGATCGACTGTGCAAGTTTGCACTTCCACTCTTGAATGTTCTACTGTTATTGTATAATTGGTGCCGTTAAATGACCTTAATTAAAGAAAAAGATAACTATGCATAAGTTTACATAAATTAGCTCTTAGATGCTCTTAGATTTATTCCTTATGCATTAAAGATAATTCAAGCAATTATAACACTCTTTTATATCTACGCAATAGTGTTTTTCCAATCTGTAGCACTAACGATAATAATAACGTGTGTATGTTTGTGTTTAAGCGCAATATGATTTATGTATAATTAGAATTGTTCATAATATTTTTGCACCATGACCTCGAAAGCCATGTTTATCAATCAAAAAGTGATTAAAAATGTAAAAAATACGCTAAATATGTGTTTAATATCTGTGTAATATCATGGTAGATCACGATGTTCGACAATTATGCCTTAAACCATCTCCAGGCCAAGATCTTTCCAACGGTCGTTTCCTTAATAGTTCAGATCGTTTGATCCGTTCAGCTGCCAATCCAGATGTAACACTAGTAATATTCATATTTCTTATTATTGAAATTTATGATATTAATTAGTTATTATATGAAGAAATTTCTTTATTTAAAAATAAAACGTAGAAAAAACAACAACAAATTATCGAAAAACAAACAAAAAAAACGCCTGAAAGTAGTAAATTATCTAGTTTTTTTTCCTTTAACTCCTTGTGGAGCATAGAGCCTCGAAAATTATCTAGTTAATTGGCTAAAAATTATTTTCGACGCGTTTTGTGTCTTTAGAATCCCGAAGCACGTTTTTGACCATATTAATGTAGGGATATGGTTTTTTTAGCATGATAACCACCACAGAAGATTAATTAAAATCCAACTATACTGGTGATTGGAAAAGGCACATTGCTGGTGTCGTTTTTGAGCGAATACTTTGGTGTGCAAAAATTTGTTAATTCGATAACTCGTTCCACAGAAACGTAATTGAAAATCTGACTTACAGGTTTTTTGAGAGAGGCTAGAAAGTAATTTTTCGACTCATATTGAATAATCGATGTAAAACTAGGACTCACAACGACGCCTAATGAGAAATATTGTTCATGATGTTACCAAAAAGGATACTTTAACTAGTAAAGTGCTATTAGATTTTAACAGATTTTGACAGTAAGTTTCGTCACATTCGCGCACATTAACCAAAAATGATAAGGATAATCTACATTGAGAAAAAGAATATGCACACATGCTATTGCATATATGTTTCAAATAATCAAATAAATTTTTTTACTAGTTTGAAGTCAATTTTGGTGGTCGTAATGATGATTCGTCACAATTTATTTTACAAAATTCAAAGATTAGCTTGTAAACACAAAGATTACTTACTATTAACGCATGACACTTTTAGTAAGTTGGTGTAAATAGTCATAGATACAAGTGCTTAACAAATTACATTTCCCATACTTTACACAAGTGCAAACAGGTTTTTTTTGTTAGTGTGCTATCGCTATTAAGAGACCATGTTCCGTCAATTGATGGTGTAGAACTATTTTTATGTGGGACAGATAGTAAACAAAAAAAAATAATAATAAATGATTATTAATGTTAATTTTGATTCAATAGAATTATTCTGAAGGACATATATTTTGATATGGTCTTAAATGCATTCACGACGCTACTATAAATAGTCAGTGTTTGGCAGTGTATTTTTCTAGTTGCTTATTAAGAGTGAACGCATTTCTAATAGAAACTGATCGCCACTACTGACGAAGTGCAAAGTAGAAGTCATTCGGGAAAAGTGATTTGATTGGAAATAAAGCAAAATGTTGCCTGTATATATAACCAAAATTTTGGAGAAAATTGCCAAGAATGAAGGATTGTCTGATTATGCGATTGAATTGAATCCCGGTTCAAATCATGGTGATAATTTTTTGGGTGAATTGATTGCAATTTCACTTTCTGGAACTAAATTTGAAAATGGCTTGGCCCAGAAATGTGAAATGAAATTACTTTGCAAACGGCCACCAACGAATAAAACGCGCCTGGAACATTTTAAATCAAATATTGTGTTTGATCGTGAAATTTACATATATTCAAAATTGTTGCCGGCTTTCGTTCGATTTCAGCAAGAGAAGGGACTGAGTGAGGAAGACTCATTTTCATCATTTCCAAAAGTGTATTCATGTGAAGCTAATCAAGAAGATGGAACCTATATATTGATTATGGAAGATTTAAGACCGAAAAAATTCACAATGTTGCCAAAAAATGAAGTTATTCCGTTCGATCATTTGACATATGTTTTACGTAATTTGGCGAAATTCCATGCTATTTCATTTGCAATGAAGGATCAAAGACCAAACGAATTTAAAGAATTTGAACAGTTGAAGGACACCTTCGGCGAATTTTTAATACACGGAAAAATTAAACTATTTTTGGATGAATCATGTTCGAGAGCTGCTGATGTACTAACGAATCCAGAGCACAAAAAACTCATGCAAAATTTCTGTAATACTTTTGTCGACGCGCATGATAATTGTGTATTTGACAAAGAATTTGCTGTAATAACACATGGAGATTTATGGTGTAAGTAATTCGTTTCAAAATCACAATAAAATTATAATTTTGCATACACTTTCAGGTAACAATCTTCTCTTCCGATACGATGATTTAAATGTAAGTGTGTTCTTATTATATTTTCTTTTTCTTTTTTATTCATTTCAATGTTAATTAATGTGTTTTTTAATTTTTTTCAGACAAATAAAGTGACATCGCTTCGTTTTATTGACTGGCAAAATTCTCGCTATTGTCCACTGGCACTTGATTTGCTGTACCTGATTTTCATTGCGACCGATAAAGAATATCGAGATCAACATTATGAAACACTCTTGAAAGTCTACTATTCACAGTTGAGTGAAACAATTCAAAAACTTGGTAGCGACCCGACAAAGTTATATACATACGAAAATCTCAAAAGTCAACTATGTAAATTTGGTGAATTTGCATTATTATTTGCCCCAGCGATGACTTTATTAAGCGTAGCTGGTTCCAAGGATATTAACAGTGTGGATGATTGGAGCGAAAAACTTGATAATGGTGAAATATCCAATTCACTTTTAAATGCATTTGATGAAAAAACGAACATTATATACAGCGCAAGAATGAATGGTTTAGTTACTGATCTTTTGAGCTACGGATATATTGGAAATAAGTAATCGGAAAAATACTTTACGAAATATGACATGAAATACCAAATAAATTAAATTAACCAAATGTTGATGAGATTAGCAATTTAGCGCCACATAATAGAAAATCTCCCGTTATAATAGACACTATAGTGACTTAATTTCCTTCACTCTGTAAATTGTATTAAATAAATGAAAATTCCGTGCAATGAGTATCGTTACATTTTATAATTGACCAATTATATAGATCCTTTGTGATGTTTTGGTCGCTTTTTTAAATTTCAATGCAACCTTGGAATTTGAGATCAAATTAACATTGAAACATGATTGAATTTATGAATGCGGAATTTGATAAAGCTTAGCTACTTTGAAATGTTTTACTAAATGTACATGTATCGTTCATACGTAATAACACGTTCAAGTGTAAATCAAGCGCAATATCTAACTGATTTGTGGCTCGAAGATCAAGATCAATTTTATTTTGAATTTAATATACTGCATTCATGTGGTTTGTATGCAGTATATGGGGTCGAATTTGTCACTTGAACTGAATACCATATTGAATAAGCGCGCTCATTTCAATGCCGTTCATAACATGCCTGAAATATACAGAACACTGTGAAATAGGTTTAATTGCCATATAATATAAACAATTATAAATGATATAAACATTGAAGAGTTCATAAAATGAGATTAGATGTTTATTGTGTTATTTTATTTATATTTTCACAACAATATTTTTGTTGTTAACATCAAACGATGATAATGGAAAAATCTAGATTCGCCTTGTCATATATGTATTTTATAATATATTTTATTGATAAAAGTCTAGTAAATCGAAAAATATCATAAGTGTTCCAAAAAATCATGTACAATGTTTTTCACTTTCGCATGCGATGCATCGACTACTTTATGATAGTTTTATTCATTGAATAATAAACACGATTCAGCAGTGATTTCCAGCAAATATAAATATACGATATTTGCAATATATGTCGTTGCTTGTATCGTACACAAAACACATCTCCTTCGTTTGCTGCCTCAATGTATATTGAACTGTATAAGCATATACGTTAGACACATATGCAAATGAAGGAGAAGCAAGTGACTAGACTTTCCGACTCTCTGTCTTATTAGATTAATTCCATAGGTGTTGACGAGGGTTCCTATAGGGTTCTGAACACTTCCCACCCAAAAAAAAAAATATATTTTTCGGAACCCTCGACAAAATTTTCCAGAAAGAAATGCGTATTTATTGCTTATTTATTATTATCAATTTTTGAAATGGGTGAAATTCTATCGATTTGATAGAGATTTTCGAGCTGTTTTGTAAGTAATTTTTTTTTCGAGTGGAATCAAACTCTCTTTTTGCTAGGGTTTTTGGCCGAGAAAAAAATCTTCCGATGTGCTAGTAAAATTGATTCTTGCGAAGACCCCCGTACGCATTATTTTGCCATCAACTCATTTCGCAATAGAACATCACTATTTTGAAACTATTGCTTATCTATTTTATCCGGTTGTGAAGTGAAATTCACATTACACTCATTCAACGATAAAATCATTGCACGTTATACATAACAGCAGATTAAAAGAGACTTATCATGATGATGGGTTGAAAACAGTGTCAGATTACGTTTAAATTGCGGTTAATCGTATATAGATTAACACTGTTGATCTCATATAAATACTAGTGGTATTTTTAACAATTGTTTTAATCCGAGATAGCATATACTTACGACAATATTACACACCAAAACGATAACAAATCAAGAAAAAAACAACGATGAGTTCCAAAAAGTTGCCAGATTATATTCAAGTGTTATTAGTTCGAATTATCGAAGGAAATGGTATTCGAAATTATTCATTAAAAATAAAACAAGGTTCAGAAGTTGGTGATGGATTTATGAGTGAATTATCATGTATTAAAATTATAAACAATGATGATAGTGAGAAAAACATGGAAATAGTATGTAAAATAGCGCCGATAAATCCAAATCGTCGAAAAGAATTTTTCTCAAATATTGTGTTCGAACGTGAATCATTTTTCTACAATAAATTGATGCCAGCTTTTGTCAAATTTCAAGCGGAAAAAAATGTGCCAATCAATCATCAATTTCGTGCCGTACCAAAGTGTTATGCAGCTATTGCCGACGATGATAGTGAACAATATGTGATTATGATGGAAGATTTGCGACAATTTGATTTTAAAATGTGGAATAAAGCGAAAGCAGTACCAATTGAAAATATGCGATTGGTAATGCGTGAACTTGGAAAATTTCATGGGCTATCGTTTGCAATGAAACATCAAAAACCAAATGAATTTGCCGAATTTCGAAAACTCACCGATATTTCGCACATATTTTTGCAATCGGAAAATATGCAGGGAATGTTTGATATGTCTTTTGATCGTGCCATTAAAGCGCTCAAGCGTGAAGACCATAAAAACGTGATGCGTGCATTGAAGAAAAATACTCTCGCACACTTTCAATCTTGTCTCAACGACGAAGTAACAAACCGTTTTGGCGTTGTGTCGCATGGTAAATCGGCCGGCTTTTCTTTTAAAATTTAATGAGTTTACCAATAATCATGAATATTGTTTGTTTTAGGTGATTTTTGGAACAATAATATTTTGTATCAATTCAATGAAGATGTAAGTTTAATTTGTGGATCATTGTCATCAATTAAGTATATATAAGTTAATTTGAAATAATTTGTTTTTCATGTCATCCGAAGGGTGTTGCCGAAGATGTACGATTTTTAGATTGGCAAGTTATCCGATTTACATCCCCGGCTATTGATTTACTTTACAACATATTCACATCAACATCAAAAGCACTGCGAGACAAGGAGTATGATAATTTATTGAAAATCTATCATGATTCATTGTCAAACATAGTTAAATTGCACGGTAGCAATCCAAATGAATTGTTCACATTTGATGATTTAAAAAGTGAGTTGAAAATATGTGGTGTGTACGCATTATTATTGACACCAATGCTGCTATCGGTGTCATTGGCCGATTCGAGTGAAATATCAAATCTTGATGAAATGTGTGATCAAATTGCCGAAGGCGAAAGACAAAAGGAACTCATCACCGGTTTAAGTGATCAAGAGCAAATTGAATATAACGAGAGATTGAACGACGTTGTTGAAGATCTTATTAATCTTGGCTATTACAATCCAATGAATTGAGACATATTTTTATTTTCATCCAAATATTTTTGGTTGATTTTTTTTTAAATATTTTTTTGTAAATTTCATTTTAATGTTATTTATTGATTCATTTAAAATAAAACTCGTTGACATTCAATTCAAGCAAAATGCATTCATTTATTTAACTCAAATCGCATGTGTAAAGAACGGGCGTTTTGCTCAATTTTCTTTGAATTTTCTGATTAATTGAAGAGTATGTAATATTGTACTTTACTTGTTACCAAAAGTCAAAACATAATTGAAGCGTTATTAATTAAATTGATCTCGTCGTATTCGTCAATCCGTTGTGAATGAATGAAGTGAATACGTGTGCTAACGTCACCGTATGCACAGTTCTTTTGTCGATTAAATTGTGTGTTTTGTTTTGGCTCAGTGAACAATTACAATGTATGTATATATGCTTATGTAAAGGGGCGTACAAGTAATACGCGAAACGTGCATGCATATATGTGAGCCATGTCTACGTTATCCGGTTCCCTTTTAATGATATCTAAATTATATTAGAACCACAATAATGCCGTTTAACACATGCGCGCCCAACAACACCCATTCAATTTCGAATTTGTACAATACACCGTAATAGATTCTTACTACTCTTGTCGATCTTTTTTCTTCATTAAATACGATGTAATGTGGGAAAATACTGGCGTACGCATAACATTTATTCAGGGAAAATGATTTTTATACTCTTGTCTTTTTTTTTGCATCATTGTTTAACTTTTCTGTGACAATGCATTTGATCATTCGTACGAATCGTGTTTGCTCTCTTCCAAATCGATTTTATTCTGATATTGTTCGGGTGCATTCTCTTGATCTAATTATTGAAGTGTATGCGTTGCATAAAAAGGCCTTTATTCGCATGATAAACATAACTATAGACCATTTTGCTGCTGATTTTCAGTTTTCTATTGAGATAGGCCACCTTTTTTGACTGCCACAATGGCATTCGAGCGCGTGAGAAAGTATTTATTATGTCGTAAAGTTCCAGTTACACTTACACTTCAAGTTTTAATTCACATCACTTGATGCATAATGCACGTGCTTTCATTGACAAAAAATCATGTGAATTTTTCGGATTTCAATTTGAAATAGAATTTAACGGTACACTAATCTTCTTTTTGTTGTTCTTTGGAATTGGATGTTTTGATTGAATTCGTTTACAAAAAAAATAATAATAAATGGAGGTCAAGAAATCAACAATGGCTATTGGGTGTGTGTTACGATGACAATCAGACCCATTTTCATTTGGTGAATTGTGCGCACAACAGACAAACGGCACATATCGCACATCATCGATGAAACGGTATTGAACGAAATCAAAAATGAAAAACAAAAACATATTGTTTTTCATTGTAAAGTTGCAAAGGCCGCATTGTATATTAAAATTAAGTATTGGGAATCGAAGCCGGTTTTAGAATCAAACTCGTGTTGCGCGAACGAGATAAACGATGTGTTGGAATCGTTTTGTTTACGCAATGAAAAATATATTCATTTGCACTTCTTTGAAAATAGTTGTGTCGCGCTCCAGCTTAACACGCAATAACAATGTCAGAAAGAGAGAGAGAGACAGAGGAACGAAGAAATGACAGGTGAATATGTGTATGATAAATCTTCGGTCTATGCATAGAAACTGCTTTTTTTCGATCACCGTCAACAAGTATTCAATAATAAAATAAACTGCCAATGTACTTGGAAGTAATGCTTGATGTTTCGATGTATAAACAAGTTGAATTTGAAAAGTATGTCTAACTCCCAGGGGTCCGCAGACAAACTTTTGATCAAAACCGTATGATTTGAACTCGAGCCATATCGACTTTCGTCTAGAAATTCGGTACTTTGCTCTACTAGAGCTACTCTTGGTAGGCAATATTTACCGGGTATTCTGGTTATGATTTTTTCGGGTATTCTGGTTATGATTTTTTCAAAGAACATATCAATAATTGTCTGATAATGAGTGACTTTAACCAAAATTTTAAAACTTGAACTCGAGTTACAACGTTCCAAAAAGTAAAATGTATTATCTGGGAATTCGGCTGAGGAATCCGAACAAATAGGTTTCAAGCTGATGCCTTATTTTAGTTATGCGCAATGCAAACAAACCGAAAACGATTTTAAAGCTTGATGATACATCAAGGAATATGCACAGCAGAAAATGATCTGAATACGCTGGTGGAGTCGATTGATATTAACATGGAAAGTATCGCCCATAAAATACGATGGATGGACTCTCATCAATTTTGATAAATACATGCACCAACAAACACACATACATGAGATGAAGGAAAAATGGTACATAGCTGACGAATAATAAAAATGAGTAATAGTAAGAGTCCGAAAAATTTAGAAGGAAAAAAGACGAAGAATACGGATTGCAAGATAGATATGAGTCCATGGGTGAGTAAATATCGAATGTTGCGCGCGCCAAATGAAATAAATGATGTCAGTGAACGAGGAAAAATGGTCAAACATAACAACTGAAAAATTGTGTTAATGTTTTGTTGCTTTGTGAGGTCTTTCACTCATTCGGGCAACATAATGTTAACTGTGTGTGTGTGTGTGTCGATATGGGTTTGAATGTGACTTACATGGTTAGTACATATAATCGATTTGAAAAGACAATTTTGATTTATTGATGGTAAATATTTTACGTTGATATTTTTATAGTAGACATTCCACAACGAACTCTTTTCAATTCATTTGTATTGCACGTTTCTCTATATGCACCGACTTTTTTTTCGTCTTTTGATCAAATTGGCTTAACGCACTCGCTCATATTGATCGTTTTTTTTTATTCGTGAATAAATATGTTTCAATTCATTTTAACAGACATATTTTTTCATCTTCATATTATGAAAGTAAATGAAAGGAACATTATCAGTTTCAGTTTTTGATGAAAAGATTGGCTCATAATAAAAACTCGCGCGATCATCAAATGAAATGGAATTATAATGAAACCCATATACTTTCGTCCTTAAAGTGAATAAACACTAAACAAATGTTTGCATGATTCATCGCTTTTTTGTCTTATTGTCTCCGGTTCGTTCTGTGTGTCACTCTCTTCGGTCTTTTTACGTATAAACGCGCAAGCACGCACATACATACGGTACAGCATGTGCTCTCTTCGTTGAATTAGCTGTGATTTTGTGTTTCGGTCTTGTGTTAGATGTTAAAATATATTAAATTTACTGAATGGCAATAATAGCTAATAAACCATTATTAGCCATAATTATTGTAACTTAACGATGAATTGCTACATTCAAGTTGAATGAATACTCCATATGTTATCGATACGATTCGTTTTCATTACAATTAAAGTGGCTTTGTTTTCGTTCTGATTGTGTGTTGTTTTTATTATTATTATTATTATTTGTTCGTCACTTCGATGTGGTTTTTCCCGCTTTCGCCGATTATATGTTCTGATGACACCATATATTCATCGCATCAAGTGTTTTACGAAATACAAAACAACTTTTTTTGTCGAATTTAAAATGTGGTTTAAAAATTGCATAAATTAAAACCCAAAATTGTTAAATTCTGATATCATTTCTATCGAGATAAATAAAAACACCAAACCAGTAATAATGCACTTATACTGAGATGAAATGAGTCAGAAGAAAGAGAGAGTAAGCGATCCCATCAAAAAACCATGTACTAGCAAAATCGATTAAGTAACTCTTCCAACAGATTATACGATTAACATGGAAACTCTTTCTTAATCTCTCTCTCTTTCTCTCTCTATCTCTCTCTATCTCTCTCTCTCTCTCTCTCTCTCTCTCTCTCTCTCTCTCTCTATCGAACGACAAATTTACCGACAACACCAAGATAAATGACAACAGATCGAAACGCAACGATCACACGGTCTTATGAATAAATTAATTAATATTCTGAAGATTTTTGTATCAATTCTTTTGTCACTGTGGTGCCGAATATGTCTTTCTCTATTATGAAAACTTCGCTCTCTTCTAGCGATTGAATCGATACCGCGGTGTTACATCAAACAGCATCATCCACTTTTTTCGAAAAAAAAAAATTGTGAACGCGCCAAAGCCCGTTTTTTCTATATCAAAAACAAATCGTCTGTAAAATAAATCGATTGGAACTATCGAAAAGCGAGGGAGAGTCGAAAAAAATTATTAGCTGAAAGAATTTTTCTGTATCAGTAAGCAAACACGTTTAAATAGATGCACACGCACACACATCGTTCGAATAAAGCGCGATCGAAAATATCTTTCAACTTTTCTTCATCATCTTCTTTATCTTTGTTGTTTTTATTTTATCGTTACTTTTTCATTCAATTCGATTTGTAGATGCTTAAATGGTATGTCACTGCTCTTTTTTTCGTTTACTTTTTCTTCTCAATATTAAATGATTATTTCTTTTCGATTTTAAGCGTATACACAAAAAAATAACGAACGAGAACGTAAAAGGGAGAAAGAGAGAGAAAGGATGACGAAAAAAAACAAGAACACTTGAATGTCTCATAAATTTTACACAAAATCATAAAGCTTAAAAATGTGATTCTATTTTCGGTAAAATGTGAGGCGGTTTGTCTATGCATTTTTATTGTTTCCGATTTGAATAAGGTGTCTACATGGATATTCTTTTATATTGTTACTATCATTTTTCTTTCGATCTATATCCAAAACTTCGATCCCATTCATTATCTTACACACGCTCACTTGTATCTGTTGTGCAGTGAAAATGTTGAATAAGAAAGTGTTTTACGGCAGCCGTCACGTCGACGACCTATGGTGACAATCGATATGCATTCATGTGATACGCTCAACATTGTTATTAGTTGATAACAAATGAAATGGATGCTCTTGAGAATTAAAAATGATTTTTATGTTCACAGATGCTTCTCGATTATCATTTCATTTCACATTTTACGAGTGGCCGGTATATTCCGATGATCGTTGGCCAATAAGAGGAAATATATGACTCTTGTATTGTTAAGAAACGGTATTTAATTGATGTCATGTGAATGTAGCCAACCAACCTTGGCGCTGCACAATCAAAATAAAATTCGAAATTGTCAAAATAATGCGACAAACTGATAATTTCAATTTATAATCCGGCCAACATGAATGCGCGTATCACAAATTCGAAAATGTGAACTTGTGTCGCAAATGAAACGCAATCACATTTGATTAGAACGCCGATGCTGTCACAATGAGATTTAATAAATTTCATCCAGAAGTTGTGTGGCTGCAGAGTCATTGTAAGCCATTCGGTGACGGAAAATATGATACACTCTCGAATTCAAAATATAATGGAAAATGAAATATGCATCTCGACATCGGAAAATGGTCAAACCGATTTATAAGACGAAAAAATTTACATAAAATTTATGAATATTTTCAATTTTGTTTGAGCAATAAACATTTGCATGTAAATTGAACGTATTAAAACTAATATGGCCATAATTCAAAATGGTTTCTCTCCTTTATCACGCCGTCATTCTTTCTCTGTGGTTGCCAGTTGCCCGAACGATATTCAGCAATATCCGTATTTGTGAAGCGCGCGACCGAATATCATTTCGACCTTTTTATTTCTCTTTTCTCGTCTCGCGCTTCATTTTTTTTTTATCTTCAAAAATATTGTAATCCAAATTTATGCTTTATTTTCCACAAGATTTTTGTAATAATTTAAATGTGACTGAATAGAAAGAATGACACTTTTTGCCAGTTGTGTTGCATGCATATTATGCATATTGCAATGTCATTCAGTTTTTCGTTTATTTTGTGCTCTTTTTTTCTCCACTCATTGTTCAACCGATTAGTAGTGTTGTGCAACACGGTTGGTTGTGTGCAATTGACCTTTGATGCATGACAACTGGTCGAATTACTTGTGCTTGCACTTTGTAAATTAAAAATAGCCAAAGAGTGGCGAAAAAAATGTTATGCAAGAAAAACGATTAAAAGTTTAATTGAATTTGAAGTAATTTTGTGGTAAAATGAATGGCTGTGCAACTTCAAACTGTATCAAGAAATTGAAAGAGCGACAGAGAAAGAGAGTGATACAAAGTGAAAAGAATCAATTGAAAGAGTTTTCCATAATTCATGAATAAATATTAATCGGTGAAAACATGGCATGATTTGTTTCGCTTCCTCATAAATTCATGCGTTTTCATTCACTGTGTGGCGAATTATTCGAATTTGCAACACTTCTTTGTTACACTTCGACCCGATCGCAATGAAAGATCACACTGGGCGCAAACAATCTTATTTATCTCTCTCTATCTTACTCTCGTAGTGATAATCATTTAAAAGTTTTAAATCGTTGCGTTGTTTTTTTTTTTTTTCTTCACTCATTCGAATCGTTCGTGTTCAATTGGCGACCGCATTGAAAATCCAATAAATTATGTACCATGAAAAATCGCACGCCAAGTTGTGAAAAAAAAAGAAAATGAATATCGAGAAGCGTGCTGAAAAACAAACCCAAGAAAGTTGCAAAAAATATGCCAGAATGCAATGCACAAGCGTTATTATCCAGGTTTGTTGTTTGTTGTCAAATATAAATGCATTATGTGCTAACCGTTCTCAATGTTTAACCTGCGTTGCTGCATCAATAATGCGCTGTGTATAAAGAGTCGAAGGACTTTTATTCAACTGAGTACACCAAATATGTACCGAAGAGTATGTGAGCTCTTAAATAAAATAAAAATCAGTAATAAATATTATCAACAAAATATTAAATAATGAAAAAGGAGACATATAGTTTATTATATGATAAACCGCACCCATAATGCGTTGTGAAGACAGGACACCACTTTGCTGCACAGCATGCGCGCGGCAAACGACAAAAAACACCAACGACAGTGACAACAGCAGCAGCAACAACAAAACCAACCACTCGGATCGTCATCAGAAGCAATGAAGAAAGATAGAGAGTGTCAGAAAGATTCAGATTTGTTGCTGAAGCTACTTACAATTCAAGCGATTTGAACGAAAAAGGCCAGCCACTTTAACACAAATTCTTTATGGTAAACATTTTTCATCCAATGAAATTGTGGCTGCACATTTAATCGTGATTCGCGTGCGTCTAGCAAACTCAAACTAAACGCATGACACAAACAGAGAGACATTTACTCAAAAAACACACACACACACACACATACACCCAACGATGGCTTATGGCCAATATTAACACGATTCCACTCAATGGTAAATAAATCATATTCAACATGTGTACCTGTCGGTTAGTGTTGTCTCATTATATGAAATACGATCCCAAAATCCATACACACCAACTATAATCACAGATGAATCCCGATCGTTCATACTTTGTATCTTTCTTTCATTTTCTTTTTGTCTCTCTTTCTCTATTACTCTTAAAATCGCTTCCACATGTATTCCGACCATTTGCGATAACATTTCGCACTTCGATTGACACAAAGTAAATAAATTTATTTCATAAGTTTTGCTTTCGCTTGTTTGAGCGCAAAGACACAAAACGATCGTACGCTCGCACAAGCACATAACTTGAGCAATTCCATTTAATAAGATTATCGTATGGTATAAGTTTTTCATTTCCAGTTTTCTTTTAGTCATGCCATTTTTGTGTTATTTTTCGCACATACTGATTCTCAATGATTTCCAGTGTTTGAATAAGTTGAATGATGTGCATACGTTTTTAACATACGACGCCGTTTTATCTTCTTGGTTTTTGAGCTGTGGTTATTGCGGTGAACAGCTACTTGACTGCAACCGAGTTTCACAATGTCGACAGACGAATGTCAATACTTTCAATCGAATTGCCAGCGTGCAATATTGATTTCAATGAATCGACAATTCGACATTGTCAAATATAATATTGAAATGACTTTTGTGCTCATTTGAATTTATTGAATTCTATTTTTTTTTTGTGTTGAACTTTCTTTTAATATATGATTACAACATAATTGTCTCACACACAAACGAAACAAGATATATTATGACATTGTGCTATGCACATTGCACACATTATGAACTGCGGCCACTTTTCAAAATAGGTTCCGAAAAAATATGCTATTAAATGACCGGTTAAATTAAATGTAAGAGATATTATTTTTCCGGATGCAATAAACATGAAGGAGACGTTTTACTTTTGTTATTTATGCGACAATTCATTTTGGTAAACATTTATATCGCGGACATATTCATAGAATATCTTCATTTAATTTGTCCATTCGTATTTTGATGTGAAATAATAATTATCTAAATACTAGTTGGTGCGGTGTGCATGTTTATTTGGCAACTAAATTGACGAAGAAGGCGGAGTCGTTTATGTTTGCGCGCGTTTTTCATAATTGTCATCATCATTTTTTTTTTTTTATGAATGGTATTTTGTCGCGTACTCCAGAGTGTTCATATGATTACTTGGTAGACATCGACGCTCATAAAATATTTTTCTTTCTCTTCAAATAGTATGAAATGACCAATACGACATCGTGTCTACAACGTGGAATGCTGTGAAGTGAACATGATAAAACCGACAAAGTAAAGCGAAACACACACGCTCAACGTTTTCAACAATAAAATCCAACAAATGCACTTCATATACACTGATGTTTATCTCTTGAATTATTGCGTTATAAATAACATTTAAGTCCTTTATATATTTTTTGTTTTGTATTCAGTTTGGGGCCGAAGCGCTTACAACGTAAAAGTGATACAATTTCAAATTGTACACTAGACACTTTGTGGAAACCCTCGAAATAGTGCTTGATTGTTCCTTGAACACCAACAAATTGATAAATGTCCTGAATTCAATTCGCTGCTTACCTTTTGTTTTTTTAACTATGAAAATTTATCTGTTCACTTCGATTCCAGACGAATACATTTTGTTCTCATTTTTTTTTTCTACTTCTCTTTATTATTTGTTCAATGTTGATCAGTTTGGTGAAGAAGAAAACTTCACGGCTTAGTTGGTGTTATTATTATTTTTTTATTTGGTTCTCCTTTCAAATATCGAAAAACATAAATATGTAATCGAAATGTGTGTTTGACGTGTGATGGTGGATGATTTGGAAGAAAATCAATTACATTCAAAAATGTTGGTTTTTGAAAGTGAAGATCAACAAAGCGATCATCAATCGTGTAAATGATTTATATCCATGGTATAAATCAAATTGATTTCTTCAACTCTCTTGGTGTTTTATAAATTATGATTGTTGTTTTGGTTGTTGCTGTTGTTATTGTTCGATGTCGGTCGGTCGAATGCAAAAAAAGAATGAATACCAAAAACAAGAGACAACAACATCGAATCATTCAACGAAATGTAGGATCTTATGTGTTCAGTGTCAATTGGAGTTTGAGCATAAACAGTTAAGCAGTCATTTTTTTTTTTGTTAATTTTTTCATTTCTGAAATAAAGAAGAAGAAAAAACTTAACACGTACATCATACATACCAATAAACAAACAGATAGATAATGAAAACAATAAGCATCTCGATGCCAAGGTTGGGTCATTTATATTGCTATCCAGCATTTGTTCGAAAATGAAGGCGAAGAAGAGAGAAGAAAAAAACGCACGCACACAATTATGCTCATATCTAACTGTGAAACGATTTGTATATCTTCATTTGTCATTAACATATTATTAACCGAAATAATAGTAATAACAATGTTCAATTGGAGAACATGGTTGCCTGTTGTTTCGATTACCAACAATCAAACATATATGAGAGAGTGCACAGCAGGGCCGATCAACCAACCATTGATGCTCGCGATGATTTAACACACTATACACCCATATATGCATCGTACTTTTGCACAATCGGACAATTTGTCTTGGTTGTGTTAGCTGCCGAACGAAATAGCTCCAGATAAACTTATCGATCGATATCTGTATCAATTCTGACATATTCTGATGCCGGCGCTGTGCTCTTTTTTCCTTAGCAAAATTAACAGATCATTTTCCGGTCAGTCCGAGTGTACTTACATCTAGGCAAAACTAATATCCATCATTGACTTCTTCATTTCAGTTTATAAGTTGTATGCACAGAATAATATTTTTAAAGGAATAAGGTGTTGTTAGTCGAGCAATACCGTCTATAAAGCCATAAAAATATGAACATTTGACTTTGCAAAACTATAATCTATATTTGTGTATCTCGCTGACTCCAATTTCGGTCATACGCTCATTATTCTTGTAAATGTCTGAAAAACAAAGAGAGAGGATTTGCAATAAAAATATCGACGGCAAGCCACTATCATAGCCCAAAATGATTTCTGAATTTGTGTGAAAAATGACGCTAATTTATTAATAACATTTTAACAAGATTAATAACATGAATTCTTTTAATCGCTGCCATTTATCTGCTTCATCGTTCATGTGGTCATTCGGCTGTCTTTTTTTATTCATTTTGAGTCGGCATATCGTATGGTATCGTTTTTCTTCTCAAACAAAAACTCCGATCACATCTTATGAAACTCTCTGGGTTATTTTTTTTTCATCACACCGCCCAGTTAACATTGAAGAATTATTCGATTTGGTGAAAAAAAAAATGTTGCCTATACTTTTACTCGTACAGTGTTTTATGTCAGTTTTATAGCTGTGTTTTTCCCTCCTTGATTGTATAGACATGACGCGAATATATGCTCGATCATAATCAAACGGATTATAATTTCGTCAATCTCGTAGGTGTCATCAGTTAGTTAGATCGGTTCAGCTTTTATTGAGATGTTTATTTTATAATCGGTTTTATTTGATTAATCCTAATCTGAAATCTCACACTCACGCACTTACCACAATCCGATCATAATAAATCGAAAAGAGTAATTTGCATATTGCTTCTATACATACTTCTGTGTTACGAACTGTTTGATATATATAACTGCATCATTTCTACTTACCCTTTCGATACAATATTTTTATTTTTCTTTATTTTTTCGGTCTTGCGTTTTATTTTTCGGTTTTTTTTTTATTTGGCTTTTGATAGGCATCGGCACTATTGCTATTTTCGATGCGCATTGACCCCGGGTTGCAAAGGTGCCAGTTAAAATAATTTAAAAAATGTGTTCGTTGTTGAAAAACAAGAGCAAAATCGAAACACTTTTTCTTCCTTCTGAATAAATGAAAATTAATTCATGCAAAAAATAGCTACATTCGTAATACACTAGCTCTCGTTCAGATTTCGCATGTCCAGAGTGAGCAAAGAGCAAGAGAGAGGAAGAAAGAAATCGAGATAGATAGAAATAAATGCGCGCACTGTAAGTATATATAAATAAATGCATTGAGCCAAAAACGAGATACAACGGCACCATTGATTATCATTCGTTAATTAGATATGCAAACGGCATATACGGCGCGAAAATCGAACAGGTACAAGACTTATCTCACCATGTATCCCATTAAATTTTAATGTTGCAACAAATGTGTTCTGACTTCTATATTTTTTTCATTCACATTGCCTGGACACTCATGGCTTTTTGGACGCACGGCGGGTGCATTGTTGTTATGCTTTATTGGTTGCATTTATATGTGACTGGAAATCACGACGCGCTCAATAGTGATGCTGTTCACATTTATATATATAAAAAAAAATCATCTGTGTTGAAAATTTTCTCAATTTAGCACCTTCAAAATGCGCTCGCTTCGTAGCAAAAGGAGTACGAACGTCTTGAGAAACTAAATGAAAAAAAAAAGAACAGCAAGGGAATTTTCACAACCAATGAATATTCCGGTGATAATACATATTCATTCATTTTTCTTGTCGTTGACTTTTCGTACATTTATTTTATGTGTTACAAATGCAGCCAGAGTGTAGACACCGCGGCCGGCCAACCATCCGCTTGCATCAATTCGAAAAACAAATGCCCAACGATAAGATGCAGTTAGATGTATTTTGCATGTTTTGCATGCACAGAACGTGAATGTTGTACGATTTTCACAGGCTCAAAGGCCTTTTTTTTATTTTTCGCGCGCAACAACACACAAAAACAACATATTTTACATAAGTATTGAGAGCGCAAACTGTGATCGCATGCAAAAGAGCCTACCTACTGTGTTCGACCGTTACATGGTGTTTTCTGAGATAACATGGTGTGATAAAGCCAGCAGAGCCACTAAGCCAGAATGTTCATAGTCGCGAAAAACCAAACATGAAAACAAACAAAACCAACAAAACAGCGAACGAAACAAAAACTTCAGCGGCTAGAATCGTTGCACTGAATAAATGATGCAATTGCACTTAGAATTAACAGTTTTGAGAAGAGCGAAAGAGAAATGTGTGCAATATATTTTTCTTTTTTCGTTGTTGGTTGAGTGGGATTTGGTTTGTATCTGTAGCTTGTTGCATTTTGCTTTCGTCTCACAATTCAAACTTTTTAACAATGTCGAGCTATTTTTCGTCTTTTGTATGTCAATTTTCACCCTGTCATCGAACAACGAAAACAATTGCTCGAACATTCATTTTGTCGTAACTCGAATATGCCCACATTTATGTACGCACTCTGTCAGTCTATTCTCCTCTTTTTTTCATAATCGTTTGCATGGAAAAAATGTTCGAATTCAAAGAAGAAAAAAGAAACGAACCGAGACACAATGCCACTCTTGGAGTTGGCAGAATGGCGATCAACGTTGGCAGAATGAAGAGCAAAAGAATAAGAAGGAAAACGCAACACAGTCGGACAATCGTATGGCCATTGGCAACAGTAAAGTACAATATAAAGTCCAAAATAAATAAATTGAATAAATTAATTTCGATGTTCGCACCTTTCGTTCATTAATTTAATGTAATGAATTAACATTGAATAACAAAGCGCGACACAGTCTCTCGACTCGATCACAAGCTGAGAAATGAAAGAATAGAAGTGTTGAATTATTACGCAAGTATTTTATATGTACAATGTGTTGCAATACATGGATGCAAAGCATCGGCTGCACACCGATCACACTTTTTTTCATATCAAATCGCACGTATTGAGATGAACAATTCGCGAAAACTCTCGCTTTGTTTTAAATACGTATATGCTGAATACACACTCCTTCCGTTTCGATGTGGCTTGTGTAGCCATTTGAATAATTTACATAATTTGTAATTGAATACATGCGCTTTACAATCTTACCTTCGATATTGACTTACATTTCATTCCTCGTTTGATTTTTGTTACTAGATTTTTGTTTTTGTCTCTCACTTACCCTTTTTTCTTCTCCGGCACTCACAACTATTGGCATTAGCATTCCAATTTCGTATTTGTATTATTTTTTTCTAGTGTTTTTCAGTTGTCTCTTGTCTTGCGCGACTATTTTCATTATACGCTCTTTTTTTAAATGGCAAAACTTATTTTAAAATTCCAAGTTCACACCGGGCTTAGCCTAGCGCTGAACACATTTTTGTTCCGTTCTGTGTTCTTTTTCAATTGGATTTGTTTGGTTTGTGTTTTTTTTTTTTGCGCTCTTATTTTTATCAATGACATTTTGACTCCCAAACCAAACGCTCAACAAATACATTGCGCACAAGGCAGAGCACCAGGCAGAGAACAGAAGCGCACAAAAGAGCTGACAATAAAAAGACAAAAAAGAACAAACAAACAGAATTGAGTTGGTTTCGCGTAATTCGGATACCATTCATAAATGCAATGCCTGAACATGTCTTGGCTTCCTTTCGAACAGTTTTTTCGGCTTGTTTATTCTCATGAGCGCGATCGAAGACGGGAAAAAACCGCAATTATATTTTTTCCTGATGATAAATGATGCTACTGTTTTACACGTTTTACGGTGTCTGTTTTTTTTTCGCTTTTGTGTAACGATTGCTTTTCGATTTTTTTTTTTTTGGTTGTTCTTTCACGGAACAATGAGCGAAACAATGGCAACTAACTTAGAATACAGATATGCTTGCGCCCAATTTAATGGTTCTGTATTTTTTAAGTTAGATAATAACCACAAATTTGTGTACTTATTTGTGGGCGCATCGCACTACAATTTTTTGTAGATGCTTTGTTGGTGTGTGTTATTTAAAAATGTAAAATGGTCTAAGAAATGAAGCGGAAACTAAAATCAAATGAAGTGCACGTCACACATATGTGACGAGATGTTCAGTAAATGAATAATGAAAAAATTTACGGTTCGAATTTTTTCGTTTTTCGTCGACGAAATTAAATCGCAAACTAAAGAAAATCACGATATATTCATCTATTATTTTTGTCTTTGGTAATGTCTTGACATTTTTCCAAACCATGTTGATAACGAAATTGCCACCAAAATGATGAATAAATATGTCCATTAAGCAGAGATAGATAGATAGAGAGAGAGAGAGAGAGAGAGAGAGAGAGAGATAGTGGCAGACAGTGAAATAAAAAAGAAAAAAGGGTGAGAAAGCAATGGTTTTCGCTCAAAATGATTTATAATTCGACAAGTGAACAACGCTGAAAAGAAAATTATTAGCGATTTGTTACAGTTTTTCGTAAAAATTAGTGAGAGGAGATTGTGTGGGTCTCTCCCTACCATTCACTCGTCAGCCAATCGATACAATTGTGTGTATCGATTTTCGGGACTTTTTGGTGTTATTAAATGTTCATATATTTATGTTCACACCAAACAATCGATTTATTTGTCTATGCAATGCGCGCGCGAGTGTACAACACTATGGATAGATCTTTGATGTAGTCTCTTTGTATTTGAAGCGATTCACCGCCGTTTCGATTCAAAAACCATTTACCAGGCCATTAATCAAATTTTACATGAGAATGTGAATGAGCGGCGACGGAAAGAAACACGAAGAGAAACAAAAGAAACAAAAGCCAAAAACATCGATATTAGTTGGAATTAAAACAAATTTATTTATATCATATTAGAAATACATTTTTGTTATTTTACGAAAGCACCCAAATCTCACACTCGTTCGGCTTTCATTCATAGCGGCTCTCGTTGGGCGAGAGCGAAAAAAAACGCAAAACACAACATAGACAACCATTCAATCTTTCGACAATCTACATAGAAATTGATCGAAATAGAGGTAATTCGCATTTACATCGCGTCATTAATGGTGATCGTGTGAATTTTATTTTCAAAAATTAAAAAAAAAAAAAATACGGATGGAAAGAAACATCAACAGTCAGAAATTCATAATTTTTGTTTCGCTTTCCCAAGACCAAAATAGTTACGGATTCATAGCTGCTATGACCATTTCCATTCTCTCTTTTTCATTTTTTCTTCTTCTTCCTCTTCGATGCGGTGATCGAACTCAAAAGATTTTAAACGCTTTATAATCTACAATTCTACATCGTACACAAATGTTGTTATTTCTCTTGATTTGATTCTTTGTCCAAAGTGCGACAATAACCAAACACTCACACACTCACACGCACATCGTAGAAATGTAGAAAGCATAAAATAAACATATTGATGCGGTAATCTGCATTTTTTGAAAGCCCATCGAATTCAATTTGGCTACGCGATTAATTGTGAATTCAAATGATTGGTCTGCTTCTATTTCCCTTCTTTCTCTCTTTCTCCATCTCACTTATTTCAATACCGTTGTCTACTTCAAAAAGTAACAGGAAATTTAATCCTTGCTGCAAGTGAACGAGTTTTATTGGTTAAAATGTTACATTGACCAACAGTTGCATCATCATCAATAGCATAGTTTTAGTGTGAACAACAGGTGTTGCTGATGCGAACAATGCAACCAAAATTATCACTTTCAAAATGGAAAATTATGCGTTACATACTCATATTTATAATGAGATGTACGCCTGAATGTTACTACAATTGTGGTATATTATCCGACCAAATTACTGGCATCATTCAAAATTCAACATTAGCAATGTTCAATGATTCACATAATTTCATTTGTCTCCCAATCATTAAAATATTTCGATATATTTGTCACAAAACATGTATTAATTTATCAAATCGTTATCGTTGCCCAAAACCTCTGTTTATAATAATCAATAAAAACCATTTTTATAAAAAAAAAAAACGTGTAATCATTTGACGGTAACTCATTATTTATGTGTAACAAAATCGTACACGATTCATTATCACATTTTTTGAAAATGTTCCTGTATTAATTTCCGTGAATTTCAACCATTCACGAAGTGCAGCGAGGAAAAGACGAAAAACAGGAATGTAGCTTAAAAAAAGATGATTTTAATGCATAGCGATGCTCATTCCTTTTCCATTTATAATTCGTCGATATGATTTATGGATTATTGAGTCAAATTTCAGCATTTTTAGTCGAAGATAAACAGGTCAGATATTTTTAAACTAGTGTGGTCTGCTGTATCATTATTTATATATAAATTTATACCGGATTTTGTTGAGAAAAAAAAGAAGAACATTGCTCGATGCTTTGAATCCTTAAAGGTGACCAGTAGCCGAAAGGTTACACAAAGTTTCTTTCTTTATTTTTATTGACTGCTTCGAGAACAAGATATGAACTGGCTGAACATAAAAAAAAGTAAAAAGTTGAATGCGTTCAGCGGTCATGACAAGCGATGAAATATTTTGATGTGCATGGCAAAAACAATGCAGAAAACAACTGTCTTAAATCAAACTAAAATCGATGAAAAAAAAAACACACACCTGTCATAAAATTACCAAAATGTCATAAAATTCCCATAAAATTGGTCGAATGTAAACTAAGTTCGATTTGGTATGTTGCAATTATAAAAAAAAATATTGAAGATATTTTCACCAAAGCGAATTTACAATGTTCCAATCGCATCAACATTCAAATCATATTTTGTAATCATATTTGGTATGTGAAAAATGAAGGTAAATGAGAGCAACAATGTTACTATGCAACCGATTGTTTGATGAATTTGGAATAAATCGTTTTGAGTAGGTATGGCGTGCTGGATATTCGATGATTCAATAGTTCACCGCTTGAAAGAAATCACGGTTCAAAATAAAACGAAATAAGCTATACGGGTTCATTCGAATAGAGTTATGACTGTAGATCATCGAAAGATATCTGTTTAATATATCACTTAAAGGCATGTTGATCGCATTATTCGTATATCGAGATATCATTGAAATCGTGTGATTATCTTGTGATTTGTTTTGATGCGCATCGCTGGGTGTCAAGCCGCGATTTGATAAATTACTGTAACGTCACATTTGAACTCTTACCACTATTTAAATGGAGTCGTTTTGTTTTCTCTATCTCGCTCCCCCTGGTCGCTCTATTTTTTCTATGAAAATTAATTGAATCGAAACGAGTGCACGCGCAACAGTTTTTTTTTCATCGTCTCTTATTTAGATTCAACGAGAAATCACTCTCAATTAATTATTACGCGTACAGTGAGCGCATGTATGTGTGTTGGGTTGTATTTTTCTTTCTATCTCTTCGTTCGGCTACATGTCGTGTGATTTCAATTACGTAGTCATAATGGGCGCGAAGCTGGTCCGGTGCAAAGAGGTCTTAATTTAAACGCAGTGAAATCATTTTAAACGTTTCTAATGCTTTTATAATGATGATGGTGTGATGACGGAAAGTTTTCAATTATTTTCAAATCTCTTTCTCTTAGTATACTTTTTATAAGATTTCCACACAACATTTTCCATCAAATCGCATCAATTCAATAGCTCACAATGCTATGGCTTTTATTGTTTTAATATTTTACCATATTGAAAATGTACTAAGTAAATAAACAAAAAAGAATTTCTATGTAAATATCAAATTGTAGAATGGAAATTCAATTTATATTTGTACAATAAAAATGGCATAAAACGTTTTATTCGAATCAAAAAGTCAATAAACTTATGGAATAAAAGAACAAAACTCATGTGGATTGAGATTCACATAGTTAAAAAAGGAATCTTTTTTATTTTAAACAAATATATACAAGATAAGCGCATTATATTTGATGAATAAATGGCCAAAAGCATCAACTTAATATGGATGTCAAATCATAGATAGACGCAAAGATGATTCGTCATTATGGCCAATGCTTTATTATATGGAATAATATAATTTCAATTCGAACGATAGGAAATCAATAAAATCGTTAAGATATCTACTCAATTTAAAAGTTGATATAAAAAAATATACAAGTAATGAAAATACAAACGAAATCATTTTTATAGAAGTCTAAATATCAATAACATTCATGCACAAGTCAACAGACTATTCTTTCGGAAGGCAGTTCTCTCTCCTTTTTACTCTTTAAGTAAGAGAGAGTATTCTTTTGCTTATATTTTTCATGGAATAGAGTGAAAAAAGTGTGCAACCTCTTTTGAAAGGGTGAAGAACGATAGATGGAGTCCGTTATAAATTCAATAAAATTCATAACCGTTTCATGTGAATGCCGGAACATTTCTCGAAATCGATTTATTTCCTAACGAACGTTTTCCCGAAAATTCGTTGTACCGGCATTCTTTACATATTGAATGAGATTAGAAATGGTTAAAATTTGTGCAAAGTTCAAATGTGAATTATTTTCAGCAAACTGAAAGCTAGACTGATAATGCTGCCGATCGCAGCGACGAAATCAAGGGCTGTAAAAAACAATCGTTTCTTTGCAAGGCAACTTTGGCTTTGAAGCAGAAATATGGAAAATCCCCAAAACTTTTTCTCAAAGAGTGCGAATAGTACACAAGAGACAATATAAATGAAATTGGAACTGCACAAATAATAAGAACATGTACAAATAAAAATGGTTGAGAAATAAGATAACAGCGTGTTTATATGGAAAACCGCCTATTATGGCTAGATAGCAGCACATTTGCAGTTTGCAATGTATAACTTCTCTTTGGTTTTTCTCATTAAAAAAAACAGCAGTAGCAGATACATTCAAATCCAATTTACATGTAATTAAATAGGACAACATTATGTATATACAGAGATGGGCAAATTTATCTTGTGTTAGATAATATCACCGAATAAAATTGACTCATTGCACTGGGCTCTACCGAAGACCGGTTACTGTCTATAAAATTAATTTATAAGGAAAGTGGAATAAATAATATTGGAAATGAGCTTATCCAACAATCATTAAATTTCATTCTCATTTTATATCAAAAAATATACAGGGGGTTTAAATAAAATCCCTCGAGTAAATTCAATGAGAAAAAATAATTACATGTAGAACTTTGAAAAATCCGTATAGGATGCAAAGCTAATTTATAATTAAAACACTAGTTTATACCTTCTTCTATAGTAATGTTTAGTCTTAAGAAATTTACATATAAAAGTAAATTAAAAATTGAAATTAAATTTACATTGCTACAATCACTATAAAAATCATTTTTATTGTTTTCACTTCATTTCAGCGCCTGACGATATCTGCCATGGCTGAGCTGATTTGTCTGGCTGAAAATATCTCAATATAATGTCTGATCCAAAGACAATTTTTTAAGTTCATCGATTACTTCCAAGCACAAAGATTGCTCACTGTGCACAAGTGTAAACAGGTTTTGCATTAATATAATTAGTGTACTATCGCAATTAAGAGACTGCGTTCCGTCAATTGATGATATAGAAAAAAGTGTATGTAGGGCAGACTAGAGGGCAGATAATAAAACAATAAAAATTATTAATGATTAATGATGATAATTGCTTCATTTAATTCTAATGGGACTTTTGAAGGACATGTATTCTGATATGGTTTAAAAATGCATTCACGACGCTATTATAAATAGCCAGTGCTTAGCAGTGTATTTTATTTCTAGTTGCTTATTAAGAGTGAACGCATTTGAAATAGAAAATGATCGCCACTACTGACGAAGTGCATTCGAGAAAGGCGATTTGATTGGAAATAAAGCAAAATTTTGCCTGTATATATAACCAAAATTTTGGAGAAAATTGCGAAAAATGAAGGATTGTCCGATTATGCGATTGAATTGAATCCCGGTTCAAATCATGGTGATAATTTTTTGGGTGAATTGATTGCAATTTCACTTTCTGGAACTAAATTTGAAAATGGCTTGGCCCAGAAATGTGAAATGAAATTACTTTGCAAACGGCCACCAACGAATAAAACGCGCCTGGAACATTTTAAATCAAATATTGTGTTTGAACGTGAAATTTACATATATTCAAAATTGTTGCCGGCTTTCGTTCGATTTCAGCAAGAGAAGGGACTGTGTGATTTGCAATGAAGGATCAAAGACCAAACGAATTTAAAGAATTTGAACAGTTGAAGGTCACCTTCGGCGAATTTTTAATACACGGAAAAATTAAACTATTTTTGGATGAATCATGTTCGAGAGCTGCAGATGTACTAACGAATTCAGAGCACAAAAAACTCATGCAAAATTTCTGTAATACTTTTGTCGACGCGCATGATAATTGTGTATTTGACAAAGAATTTGCTGTAATAACACATGGAGATTTATGGTGTAAGTAATTCGTTTCAAAATCATAATAAAATTATAATTTTGCATACACTTTCAGGTAACAATCTTCTCTTCCGATACGATGATTTAAATGTAAGTGTGTTCTTATTATATTTTCTTTTTCTTTTTTATTGACTTCAATGTTAAGTATTCATATCATAGCTGGTTCCAAGGATATTAACAGTGTGGATGATTGGAGCTAAAAACTTGATAATGGTGACACTTTTAAATGCATTCGATGAGAAAACAAACAACATATACAGAGCGAGAATAAATGGCTTAGTCGAGGACTGCACCAAAGAATGAGAACATGCATGCAACGCCCTCATAAAATTTCATAATTCCTTTGTGATGTTTTGGTAGCATTGTTTATAATTTCAATGCAATCTTGGAATTTGAGATCAAATAATTGTCAATTTTGCAAATATACAATGATACTTTTTTCATTGAATAATAAAAATGATTCAGCAGTGATTAGACTGGTGCTAACGCAATTTTGTGTATATTTGCAAGGGTATCTCATATAAGTGAGCAACTATCAGAGAGTGCGAATTAAAAAAAAACTTTTGGGGGTTCTTGTAGGGGAAAAACCAAGAATTAAAACTTCTATCATGACCGCCGTCACAATATTTGTTAGAAAATAGTACTTACACTAGTGAACACAGCAATTCCATGAGAAAATGAACATATCTCTTACATCAACAAATTCAAAAACATTCAAATTAAATTTTCCTTTTTACCACTAAATGATAAGGAAATGCATTTCATATGATCGAGAAATATATTCATTGTAGCTTTCTCAAGAGAAACATATTGCCTAAAACTGTGGGTTTTAGTCGTATAGTAGCCGAATTCAGTTTCTTTTTACATTGAACCGTAACAAAAACAAACAACAGAAACATTCAAAACAACACAAGTTGTCAATATTATGTTGGATTTTTGTGTAGGTGTCACCATACATGCTTCGAGCATGTAACATTTGCAATGGCACTTGGCTTTCAGTGGATAAATATATAATATATTCCGTTTGTCACTATCTTTTTATTTCAGCTACCGAACTATGGACCTTTCTTTTAAATAAATTCGGTTATTAACGAACATCGATAACTTTATCAAAAATACACTGAAAGAGATTTTATTCTTCATAGCATTTCATCAACTTTTCTATTCTTTTGTGAGACTTTGTTTTAAACATTTTTCTCACATTAAAATAAAACAGGATTAACAGATAATTTGTCTCAAATCAACTTTCGAATCACATTTTAGAGGTTTTATCATTTGACTAAAGTGTGGCCCAACCTACGTTGACGGAATGCCATTTCAGTTTACTTTCAATCGGCTAACTTGTTTGCTTCATTTTGTCAAAATAAAACAATCGTAAAATTGTCAAATGGAAGTTTGTGTGGTATTGTTTCGTGGGTTGTTAGTACATGTTAGTACAATTTCGAACCGGGTGAAGCACACGCAAATATTGCATATTTCCAAATCTCTTACTTACCACAAACTAACCTCAGTTTCATTTCCTTCTCACTGTTGGGTGTGTACTTGGTAAATTGAAAAAAAAAGAATCACGGTGTTTTTTTCGATTGATTTATTTCCACATAATATTGTTGTTGTAGTTTTTATCACATCATTTTTATTTACTTGAAATACATATATATTTATTTAATTCTATAAATGCCAGTTTATGGAGATTGATGCCGTTGGGATGTATAGCGAAAGGTAAAAAGGTATTAATGTAATCATAATAATACATTGAAATCTAATTAAAGTTATGAAGATCCACAGTTTTCTTTTGTTCTACAATTTAATGCTCTCGCCAATGAGTCTGGGAAATTGATGGGATTTATTTTGAAAAGAAAAGAGAGTGAAATGATACTTATTTAGTGCGTGTGTGTAAGAGGAAAATATTTATTGTGAATTTCGTGCATTTCATTTTGCTAAACATATTTTCGTCTGACTGAGAAAAATTGGCCACAATGTGGAACAAAATTAATTAGTTGTATTTAAATTCAAATTAAATCCCATTTCAATTTATTACCTTAAAGTCAAATGTGAAATTGAATTTCTAATTTTATTAAATTCTTCGTCATGATTGTAATATGCACACAGTCAATGGTTTCATACTTCTGCTGGCATGCAGTGAATGCTTGAATCTTGTGATAAATCGTCTAATGATGATTCTGGAACGAGAAGAGAAGAAATGCGATTATTTGATCAACGCAATTTCATTTCATGATCCAAATGTGTTTTACCATGGGTTTTACTGTTATTATTATTATTGTTATTATTAGAAATGTGATTGTTGTTATTATTTATATGTAGCGAATTATGTGTTGTATTTTGAAATGAGTATGTCAATTGTAGATTGATATGACGGCTGTACGAGTTTCCATCGCTATCTCTCGGAACTGCACACGAAGTTCATCCGGACACATATCAAAAAAAAAAGTAAATCAAAAATTTATCGATTTATTAATTTAGTAAGATTTATATGTGTTTATAAAATTCGTTTATCGATTGTGTTGTTCACCTGAATGAATGTGTTTCTTTTGGCGTGCTCTTGAATTTTGAAACCAGACTTGTGTAACGCGTTTACTGAGCCCAGTCACTGATGCAATGCGTTCTAAATCCTGTCCATCTGGATTGCTATCAATTTGAAAATTGGCCTGTAATACTTGCAGTTGCTCTTCGGTGAAGGTGGTTCGAACGCGTTTTGCTTTACTTTTATGATAGCCATCTGCATCGCATCCATCTGTGTTATATGTGAGCGTGTGTGTTTTGGTAATCAAAACGATTTAAACAATTGGACACTAAATGAACACTGTGTATATTCAAAAAAAAAATAGCTCAAAAAAAGAGAATGCATCAGCATAAAAACTTACCGTCGCTGGATGTCGTGCCGCCATCAATCGTTTCAAGATAATGTGCTTTGCACAAAACTCGATCGTCTAATAATGCAAATTGTTCGCCGGTTGAAAGTTGACGACCGCATGAATCACACGCAAAACACGCCAAATGAAATACCAATTCTCTAGCTCGTCGAACCCAATCCGATGATGAAATACCGCGGCAGCATTTTGAGCACTTTGCACCAAAATTCCTATAGATTACAATGCCGAAGAATAAAGACGAAAAAATGAACAATTATTTTTTGTTTTCGTAATATTTATACATAAACAAATGACACAATGAAATCAAATGAAATTGATGTTGGTGAAAAAAAAAACCGAATCGATTGTGTGAATGCGTGCAATGGAATTCTGGAAGAGTTTGTTGCTGAAAGATTGTTGTGTTTTTTCATTTTTCCGCCTTGGAAAAAGTGACACACTCATCGTCTATTCAAAGAAAAAAGGAAGAGAGTGTGGGGCATCTGAAAGATATGCATTGATATGCTCGTTGTGTTTTATGCATGCTAATGATGCTTTGAACCGATGTGTAGCCATTTGATTTGATGAATTAGCATAAATTTTTTTTTTATTGTTATTGTTGTTTATCCATTGAAGATTATCTGGCAACGTTATGAATTATATTTTGATAAAATAGACAAACATCGACATTCTTTATATTCTTTTGTGAATTCACAAAGACTGACGTTTTTGTTTGAGTGTGGTGTGTACGCGCGCTTTTTGGAGTAAAGGCTATCTTTCGAGGTAATACATTCTTGGATAGTTAGTACACGATTGTGGTAGGTACTTGAATCTAGCTACAGATTCTCTTTATATTTAAATCTTATGAAAATAAATAATGAAAAAAATTCGACGAAAGAGCGCACATTTTACATTGATTGTCGTCAGCAATGAGAAAACGACAATATTTTTGTTTTCATTCTACTTCATCCATTCGTTAATTCGAAAGTTTTTTTCATCGAAGCGGCAGCTACGACCGCTGTCCAAATTGAATTTCATATTTTTATTCTATATAAGAAAAGCACCAACACACACACACTCACAACACTTCAATATCGCATGCGTGCGACTTCGAATAGTGAGTTACTTTATGTGTGTATTTTTATTTCGGCGAAATTGTCTTTCATTTTGTTTATTTAATTCAGAAGCATCGCTTAAGACCACAAAATCGTCTATAATCCTTCGGATAAGTGACTTTTGGAAATTGATTTTTCAAGATAAAATCAACAGAGACTAAGAAGATTTAATAGAATTAAAAAAAAGATCCACTAAATAGTCAAATGCATGGATATCACTTCAAATCCTTAATCTAGATTTCCATTGTGAATGTGATGATATAATATGGAATTGTTTGTGCCATGAGAGCGAACATTGTTCAATGAATTATTTGTTAGCGAAATCATATATTTATTTAAAGAAAAGCACTACTATGCTCAAGATACTCAAATCACGGCCACTAATGAAGATAAATGTTTTGGATGGCTTGTGCACCACTCGAGATATAATCATAACACGTGGTAATGTGTGCAATTGAATAAGATGAATTCAACTGAGAAATTGTTTTAATTGAAATCCATTTGAATATTCATATGAATGTCCGAGAATGAATGAGAGTCTTCTCGTGAGAGTTTATTGAAATGTAACACCGCCATACAAAAAATGCTGACTGTCAGCAATTTTTGTATGGCGGTGTTACATTTCATTAGACTCTCACGAGAAGACTCACATTCATTCTCGGACAATCATATGTATATCATTTCGATTGGTTGGTGATCTGTGGAAAAAATGTCCAATTGAAAAAAAATAATGGTAACGTTTATTTGTTGTTGTTCAACATTCATTCAAATGAAAAAAAAAAGATCTTTTTTCCTCATGGCATTTTCAAACATAAATCACTCGGCTCACTATCTAGCGCAACCTTTATGTACACAGTACACATTTGAAAACAACAAACGTTCAACAAACATGCACAAATGAACTAACGGAACTGAGAATTTAAAGAAAGGAAAATGTATTGTGGATACAGATAAATTCATAATTCAATTGCATGACGTGTAGTTTTGGCTGAATTGGCTCACATGGGCACTTCTTATTTGAGAGAGGTGTTCACATACCGCACACACATTCGTATGATTTTATTTTTTATTTTGTAAACTCTGCACGCGGAAAATAAATACATTAATAAAGATTTCAATTGTTTTGCTCAAACGATGAAAAATAAACGAAAACACGAATATAACAGTTCAATAGAGTTTTTTTTTAATGCAAACGCAAATGAGTTTGAAAGAAATGATGGTTTTGTGTAAGTAAAACCTCCAAATTTAAAAAAAAGTAATTTCAGTTTTTAACTGTGGTTTCTTAATTTCCGTAATTTCAAATTTAAAGTACATATTTTTTTGTAATTTCTCTGTCACAATTTGAAGTATCATTCTTCAAAACTGCAATATAAGCTATCAATTGGGAATTATTTCAGTCGAATTCAAACCTAGGGGCTCGGAACTTAAAAAAAAATTCAAATATACTCAGTTTGGTATGAATTAGGTACATAATGGCAAATATTTCAGCGATGTGAAACACACACAATACAAAATAAAATTAATAATCGTTGTTATTAATGTAAAAAAAAAATCAGGCTAAAAAGTTATATTTCTTTAGCAAAAAATTAATTTGGGTGAAAAACTTCAAAAGTGTGTAGTTGATATTCTTATTTTACAAATGACATGCACAATTCACCGTCATTTTGCGCATTTACGATAATCACAAATGTTTACAGCAAGTCAAGTTATTGTGCACCAGTCAAAATGTGCCAATATTCGTGAATATTCGTGGTTATACACCAATAAAAAAAATACTTCCGAGCCCCTAGATTAAAACTAAATCAAATCGTCTTGAGTGCAATAAATAATTCAAAAACCATGGTCTTTGTTAATTCGTATTGCAACGAATACGAAGAAAGAAAAAAAATATAATTTTGCATAATTTATTTTTAGTCTCGTTGAAAAATTAATGACGGCGCGCAAAATATGATCAGCAAAAAAATGAGTGTACGATATTGTATGCAATTGCAGTAGAATAATGGCATCATCTCTAATAACAAAATGCATACGTGCTTACTTACTAAGTGAATGTTATTTTTCATTTAAATGAACTGTCATTAAGTTTAATTTGGTATATTATTCGCATTTTGGATCAGGATATTGTACCTATCGATAATACACGTGTATGTTCATTGCCGTCTTTTCTACATTTTTCTCTCTCTCTCTTCTTTCGAAAAAAAAAGAACAGAGAAGTAGAATGGATAAAAGATAAAGTGGAAATTGAAACTTACTTGGCATAATCTGTTTTACAGTAGACTTGACGTTCGCGTAAAAAGCAAGACGGTTGACGATCCAATGGCGATAGGCAAATGCAGCATCGCAAACATGATCCATGCCATGTACAACCACCGACTTCAAGAAGGTATCTATCCGATATTGGTTCACCGCATGCAGCACAACAGCAAAGTTCTGTCTGTAAATATATAAAATATGCACAAATTAATTATATGCAAGCATAAAGTGTTGAGACTGAGAAAAAATAAAGAGATATACATACAGAAAGTCAATAGAGTCGACATCAAAAAGATACAAAGCATATGGATCATATCGTAAAATTGGCATTTTGCATGTTTACATTGTGTATCTCGAGTGTATTTTAAACGGTATATCGGCAACAATGTTGTGAATTTCTCACGCTTGTCACCAGATTAGACGTGTTTGGTGTGTTACACCATTTTGAATAGTAAATATGTAAAAATCAAATGCGTAGACATCTTCGTTGGCATACACATACAATGACCAAATGTGCAACCAACCCGAATATATATTTCGAGGAGAAACAAAAATACGCAACGCCATTTTATACCCGAATGCAAACACACAATTGTCTGAGAGGTGCAAATAAAATCCGCAGAACCAGTAGGAAACTAAAAAACAGTAGTTCAACATGGTTCCGGTGATATGAAAATATATTTAATAACATATTTGTTCCGTGTGTCTCTCTTTTTGTTGTTCTTTTTCGTTACGCTTGCCTGAGTTGTGTGCCTGTGTGCGTGTTATTGTGCGAAACAGACAACCACAAAACAAAAATGACAGCGAAACGAAAATTCCTGCATCAATTTGCTGGTGTGTCGAGTATATTGGTTTAGTTGTATTATTCAATATATATAGAGAGCGAGAGACACAGCGTATTGATATAGCAATGGGTGAATCGAACATTCATATTTCTTGTTTGCTCTTTTATATGGATTCTTCAGTGCAAAAGTTAACATGTTCAAAAACATAAAACATATGTTTGCACGTTTCTGTACAACATCTTTGTAATAAAATGTTCAGTTTGGGTCGTTGCATTTCAAAAAGTAGCAACCGAGAGTGGAAGAAAGGGAGAAAAAAAATCAAAACTCATGTTATATATCAAATGGCTACATGAAGTTGAGTGAACAAAATTATACGATCGACACAATCTATAGGCAATAGCAGTAAGTACTTGGGTGATTGCTTTGAGCAAAAAAAAAACAACAAACAAATATAAAACAAAACTAACCAAAGCACTGAGATGAAGGGAGCATAAAATAGGGGTTGAAAATATGTTCAAATCGAAAATTATAACTTTATGACTGACATCAACAATACGCCACATTTTATTCATGATCTACGATACAACAAAAAATAATGTTTTTTATATCATTTTGCACATAATGTATACTGTTCACATTCCTAATAAATGATCAGTTGAGAAGGGAGAGCAAGAGAGTAACTGACTTTCTTTGCCTTTTGTTTTGGAATATGTTTGTATTTAATGCAGTGCGACATTGTGGCCAACGTTCATTTCACAATATTGAACCACTAAACCCCGGTTTTATGGGCGCGATAATGGCGAAACGATTGAAAATAAAATACAAAATAGCACCAGTCCAATGGTTACACACACAGTGACACACTTATTGGAAATTACATTCGTCGTCGCCAATTGAACATGCTAATTACAATATTTTGGAATGGAGTCCTATTCTCAAAGCAAACATATATTTCCAGCAGAATTGTGCAAAGTATAATTTTTGACACAAACTATGTAGGTTTTTTTCGGTTGGCCGGAAACATTACCTATGAATGACATTAGTGTGTGATTTGTTTGATCAACGCTATTGCGTTTGCAACAAAAACAAAATTAGTTGTAAATTGTTTCATTGAGAAAATCACCGCTTACGTTTCGATATTCATTCACAAATTTCATGTTAAGTTATTGAAATTCTGGTGAGTTTTTGAGTTTTTTTTTATTTTCTCGGACAGACCGTGCCAGCCGTGTTTGAGTCTCACTTTGCATTCAATGTATCTTTTGTTTATTGGCTCGGAAAAGGCAAGTACCGAAAAATCTTTTCATCCATTTTCTGTATTATTCAAATAAAACGTGACAGATTTTGTAAATCGTATGATTTCTGTGCGAAGATTTGTGATGTGTGTGTGTTTTCTGTGTGAAAGAGTGTTGCTCTTCTTAACATTTTTGCTCGAGATTTTGAGTGAACTCCTTCAGCGAACGCTGATTGAATATGTAATTGCTTCAAGTTTCAATTGAATCTATGCAGTATAACGAGAATTATTGTTTATCGAACGTGACATGCTTCTTAGTAACCGGAACGCCTATGATGCAAACACACATAATATTATCAGTGGCAATCTTATGATACACATGTATATATCGTATCTAGCATAGCATCCGAAGATGTCTTTATGAATGCAAAAGACTATCGATCGACAAATATGTAGATATCGATGGAGATATTGATTGGAAATAAGGCTAAGTCGAGATTGGTGTACAATCGATATTGCTGTATGTAAGCCCTTTCAACAAAACTATTTAAAGAGAATGAGCGATCGCCATTTAAATATTTAAACAGTTGACCCTTCCTCTATCTTTTTAAATGTTTAGTCCAGCCACGGAAAATACCAATTTTTGTATCTCTATTTACGAACATATGCGCCCAAAATCACCGATAAATTCGAGTAAGAGCAACAAGAGAGAGAAGAGCGATCATATGCAGCTGAAACGGACGAATGAAGACAAAGAAAAAAAAAAAAGAAAGAAAGAAACGTAACATGCATACTCGACCGTATTATATGGTGAGAAATTTGCCATAAATCGATGAAATCTCATATCAATTTTTCTTTCTTTAGGTGTCAGATTAGCTATTTTATTGGAAATCAAAGCACAAAAGCTAACATTTTTTTTAATAACCTTTTAATATTTTTTTTTTAATATTTTCAAATTTGGTATGATTTCATGATGCACACACATATCACCACCGTTCTATGAATGTTATCTTATAGGGCATTTTGGTGGATTTCTCTCTTTCTTTCTCTCTCTCTCTCTCTCTCTCTCTCTCTCTATCTATCTATCTCCATTCGTTCTAGTTCATTTTTCATCGTGAACATTTTTCTATCGTCGCGTTCATAACACTTTTTAATATTGCCGCTTTCAAAAGAATTATTCAAGAGCGGCGCGCAATATGATCTCTCACACATTGGTCAGCAGGTTGACGATATGGATGATATAGCCACAGAAACAACAACAATAATATTGTCGAATCCGATCGCATTGATGCGCATTACAAGTTTACAACCATTGAAATGTATTTAACCAAATCTTATGCTCACTTTTATTCACAAGTATTATTTCCATTAGTCCAGTCACATTATGAAACGTTTAGTGATAATAATGGTCGCAAGAGAAATAGTCGAATATCGAATTAAAATAACCACTCTCACACGCGCCAGTGGTAGCACCGAGGTGTACCCAGGAAGCAAATATGTTAACGGTTTTTATATTGATGACCATGAATCAAATATCATTCTAGTCGAAATTTTTTTTCTTCAATTGGTAACATTGAAAGTGACTGAAAGTACACACAAATCCCTTGATGAAATTTATGAATTCACGTTAAAAATTGTTGCTTGGGCGCTACCGCTGTAATAGAACAATATTCACATAGCGCAAGCAAGAGAAAAAAGACGGCGACGATGAAAAAAAATAACAACAACTCCGCAGCAGTCATAAATAAAACACATGTAAATTAGCTGAAACAACGAAACAACTGTTCGAAACTATTAATATTTAATATATATCATCCATTTTCAAAAGAATTTATCCAAAGAAAAAAGTTGTAGAAATATTAAAATTTACATAATTTTTTTTATATATACATCAATGTGTTCCGTATGGTTTTCATCTTTGTTAAAGCATATTTTTGGTTGTTGTTGTTTTCTTTCGCTCTCTTTTTATTCGCTTCGCCGAAAAAAGCAACAATATTGTCAATTGTTTTTGAATACTGTTCTTTATCTCTCAGTCTCTCTAACTTACTATTTCTCTTTTGTCTATCACTAACCACAAAATCAATCCTGGCTTCATCCCAATGTTGTCAAATCAATGTGTTCAGATTCAAATGAAAGTATGAGAAATCGGCGAAAAAACGTGCTTACTTTGTTGACAAAATTCAATTTCTAACCATTTTGCATTTAAATTTAATATTCGCCATAACTATTATAGATTCTTTATCATGCGCTCTTCAATCCAGCGTTTAAATATCTTTGACCATTTTAATAGTTCATCACATCGTCTGAACTATTAAAAAAAAATCATTTCTGTACTCAGTGGGATTTTAAATGAATTGATTCGATTTGTTTTTGTCTGTCTTCTTTTTATGGCAAATCAAAATATGCTAAATACAATATATTTATAAATTTTCCATCTTCAAAAACGTAGCCGTTTATTTTCAATCGATTTTTACTAAGTAGCGATTTGTAATTCCCACACATCATTCGTACGCTTCATTTCAGACTCAATCATGAAAATGTCAAATAGTGCCGTTACCTGAGAGCAAAAATGCCGCACATTTCATCAGAAATTCAAAAATTTATTTTCATTCTCTTCGGCATTACAATTTTTTCTATCTCCTTCTTCTTCGTTTTTATCGTTAAAATAATAATAAATTCGGCGCATACATTCTTTTGCCACCTTGTCTCAAGATATATTTTTCTTTTTTCTAATTTTTATGCAAATTTGGCGCTTCTTTTGTTGCACATTGTGTATAAATTGGTGAGAGAAATAGATGAAAAAATAGAATTGAATGTTGAATGTTGTCTCGATATATATTTATATTTAAATCATAATGCCGCTCGTATTTTTTGTTTCGACTTTTTATTCTCTGTTATTTGTCGATGCCCTGTATTACATTTATCGTGTGAGAAATGAACAAGTTCAAAGTTATGGAAAAAAGAAACAAGTATTCCTCGATTCTTTTTGAATGTCTGATGAATAATTTCGTTTTTGTCCTTATTCAATTATTTCAATTAGCATATTCATAATTATTGGTGCTTTTTGCCAATGCAAATTTCGATGTTATGGAAATGAACAACGAACCAAAGGCAAAGCGAATATCATCATTAGCAAAGACTCTCCGCGATAACAATTGATATTGTTTTTTATTTTTCGTTTCAATTATTCTTCTCTTTCATTATGCCAAAATGATGTTTTCTCTCTCGCTCTCTCAAGTACATGGAAAACGAATGGAAATGTTCAAAATTAAAATACACACACAAAATTCAACATTCAATTCTAAATCGTTGAAGAATATCAAAAATGAACGCTCATGTTAATTATTTTACATGTAAGTGAGAAAATAGAAAAAAGCGTGCAATTTATCGTATTTTGTATGGTATGACAAAAAGTCTTTGTGTCTCATAAATGAGATACGGCAATTTGTTCAAAAACATTTAATTAATAATTGAGCGTATAATTAATCATCAGAAAACAATTAGCAAGGGCCAGAGCACATAGCGTGATGGCCCACTGAGTGTTTATTTTCTTGGACAAAACCAACGAACCATTCGAAAAACAACATACCACGTAAGAAAAACTGAATAGAAAAAGTAACCCACGAGAAAAAAACACACCGAAAAATGGCCCCAAATTGTCTGTTAGTTGTTGTTAACCTTTGCCTGAACTACACACAAAAAAAGTTGGAAAAAAACAACAATTGTAATGATAAAAAAAACCGGCATTGAGAATGAGTTTAATATTTTTGGAAAATGTGTGCGTCGTCAAAAGCACCACCTAACTCGTAAACATTTTTAAAAACAGAAGCTAATCGAAACCTATAATTTCATGATCACAACCGCTGTTCAATCTAAAATGGATTTTTACGATTTTTTTTTCTCTGAAAATCAATTGATTTAATTTGATTAATGAATTTTGTTCGATCGAAGTGAGATGAGACGTTAAAAAAAATCTTAACGCTTATCTATAAAACGATTTGTTATTAAATTAGCTACCGAACCACTTAAATTGCATACATAATAATAATGATGCGAAGTGCCGGAAAAGTTTAAAATCATAAACATAATTGTCGGTTTCATTCAAAAAAAAGGAAGCCGTTCTTAATCTCATCAAATCGCAAATGACTTTTTAATTCAATGCGGCATTGTAGTGTATAACAACAAAATTAGTATTTTTTTTATTCTTGTTATATTCATTCGTTCACTTTTCTCTTCTATTTCCAACATTCAATCATTCAGTTTAAGGTGAGTGTATGTGTTTTCTATCTTTTGGCTTATTCTGAATGGAAATTATTGTTTTTTTATATTTTAATCTTGTTCCATTGTTTGCTCGAATCTTGATTGGCATATATCCTGTGTAAGTAATCAACTACTCAATAAAAACTGTATCACTTTCTAATGGACTAAGCCAATAATTTGTAGGAAATAAAATAGCTCTCGAAGGCGATGTGATGCGCATGTACTCTTTTCAATTCAAAATAGCGAAAAAAAGGAGAGACTTGATGATCAAAATCAATCTTGGATGTCGTTACACATTTATGTCAACTGTGTTTCTTTTTGTTATTCTCGGTCGGGTGACAATTATTGTTTGTGATTTTGAAGAGTGAGATCCTATGTGTTTTTTTCTTTCTTTTTTGACTTGTAATAAATATTTTTCGGTTTGCCGAATTAATACCGTAGACGATTAAAGTCTAGTTACACTTCATTTGATCGTCATCCGTTCTTCATGCACCGAAGTTTTTGTATATAAACAATAAAAAGTACTTTTCATTGCCGAGATTGCATTTAAATTCTATTCAAATGGCAATTTATCATGTGATCCTTTTCAAATAAAATAAAAGAGGAGAAAAAAGAAACATACAACCATGTATTGTACCGGGAACACTTCATAGGCGACAACAATCACGACAATAAACCCAAAAACAGAGGAAAAATGGGCCATCGAAAAATCATGTATCAGCCCTGAAATCACGATGATGATGAGTAAGCGAGTTTGTGTAACAAGGACAGCACATGATTTTAGTTTTTCTTTTCACCACTTCGCCAAAAGCAGATGCTCAATTTGTAATATATGAACTGATGGCCTTTAAAACTGAATTGTCGTTTGTATGCATGAATTCGGATATGGTTGCATTAAATGTATAATAAACACACACTCGACTCAATCAATACATTCTCACACCGGGGTGTGCAGAGAGTATTCACACTCATTTCCCCATTCACTCGCACCCATTCGATCACTCACTTGCCTCTTTTTCTTGCCCTCTCTTGCCGAACATCGATCTCTCTATGACCACAAAACATTGTGCACATTTAAAAAGTCAAGAGGCTTTTCATTGTTTCGCCTTTTATCTACTGCCGATTTATTTGTATGTTATCTACATGGATATTATATTGCATTGAAATGTTTCTGCATTGTTTGGTTATACGTACAGATTTTCTTCTCTATTATTCATTCTTTGAAAATATTACACCATCAAACCAAACAACACAACAAAATGTGTGACAGAAAGTCATCTCTCACTCTCTCTCTCTCACACTCACACACATCGAAATATAGAAAAGTGCCTATGTTACATCATATTGCACAAACAATTTTTGATGACGATCATGAAATGCCGAAACGTGTTGAAAAAGAGAAACACTTCCAACGTTGACGAACGAAGGAACGAGCGAGAGTGTTTGTGTTTCAATTCAATTGAATGATTGCGTTGTTTTTATTTCGAAGGGGCATTTTTGTGACGCCATCAACAATTGTCCGTTACCGGCATGCACGCAAACCAGGTAAAATACATTCTTTTATTGACTTTTGCCGTTTCGCATAAAAGAAGCCCATGTTTCTATTTAATGTTCATCAGCCGTTCGATTAGCTATTGACCAATACAAAAACCTAATAATCTGGTCGTGTCGTTTTTGTTAGCTGTCAAATTGTCTAGTTTTATGTGTTGTTGATTCGTAACAAAAAAATAAAGAAGATTCAATGGATTATTTGGAGGCTCGATCCGATAGAAAAACCTAATAATGATCGTTTGATATGTGTTGAATGACCGATAGATAGAGAGATGGTTCAATGTATATTTGAAAAACGTTACAGGCGAATGTCAGACAATATAAAAATAACAATGCAACCGGCTTCGGTAAACATATTATTTGTGTGCTTCTGCATTCTCAATGCACATGGACACATTGGTACAGATGATTCAATATATACAAATATATGATCGATACAGACACCGTTAGTCAAAGCTAAAGCATCAACTTCAAGCCAGTAGAATAATTGCACAAAAATAACCTTGGCCAGTTCGAATTAGCCGCTTCGATTTTTCATGTTTCGTTCAACGGCACAAAATTAACAATATCATCAAAAGCCCCCTGTGGTTGTTTTTTGCCCATTTTTCTATCGTTTTCTGTTTTCTCTGTTCCCTATTTAAGATCGATTTGTGTGCATCACAAATCGAGAGAAAGAGAAAAAAAATGTCATAAAGAATGACGTTGCATTGTTGTCTTTTGCACTAAATGAAAATAAATGCATGTGTATGCTGTGTGTTCCATCTCGGTCCGAGAGTCTTTAAACATACAAACACAAAGTTTATAAACAGTTTATAAAAATGTTTAATATTTTAACACGCCTTTAATGCGATAACAATAGATTTTGTCCCGTGCACACTCGAAAGCTGCTGCTTCTTTGCAGGCATGTGCATGCCAATATATATTTGAGTGAGCGCGCGCGCGCCTCTTCTCAAAACACCCAGAAACAGTTAGACGAGAGGTTTTTTTTTGCCGTGCAGAACATATTAACATTTTTCTCGTACACCTTTTTGTATTGAATTCCATCCACATCTTGGCTATTCTTTTTGATTTATTACTATTTATTGATGATATTTTTGTTTGTGTACTTCTTGAAGAAAAAAAAGCAGCAAATCCCGAAATTTACGATCAAACATGATTATGACGTTAGTTTTACGTTTATAGGAAATACCAAAAAATCACCTGGATTTTCAATGATATAAATCTATGTTTCGTTTAAAATTTATGGAATAAGTCATTTCCGAAATTTCGAATCGAAGCGATCCAGTCATGACCGAACGCAATTGAATTCGATTTTATGACGTGATTTTGGTTTGTTTATTTGTTTTTTTTTTTTTTTTAATTCTGGCCCTTTTGGGGCGTTCTTACCTTCATTCCTTCAATTGATGTGTCCGCTAATCAAGTAAGCGAGCTCAAAACCCCACATAAAGTCAAAGCAATTCGCCGAATTGATGCGCGTCGCACGTCCACTCATACAATTCAAAAATGCAAACAATGCCAACACAAAATACTGACGAACCGTTTATTGTTTTTGTGTTCGTTGTTTATCTTACATGTGCTAACAAGAACTTGCACGCGTCATCAATAAAATATTTATTAAGAAAATATATTTTGTGCACGCGATAGAGAAACACAGAGTAGTGAGAGAATGTTTTTTTTTCTCTACTTCTTCTTCTGTGAATGAACTGCACAGATAAGAACGAAAATTGTCAACGAAAGAAATAGAAACTGTTTTGTTTTTTGTTTGTCACTGTTTGAACTTCTTTTCACTTGCAAATGAAATCTCAAATGCACCGCAGATCATTTAGTTTGAACTGAAGAAATATATGGTAGTTGTCAATATGACACAGACGCCACCGAGAACGAGACAATATACACGTGCACAGTTTCAATTCTGCATTTTTACCGTCATTGGTTCAGTTTTGTGCTTCCCACTGTGTGTATGCCCATTCAATAAAACAAAAATCGTTCTTTTTTTTTTCTCATTCATTTACAAGACAATCGATTTGTTTTATTATTACTATTCTGTTTTTGTTGTCATCATCATCGTCGTCATCGTCGTCGTTGGTCGTAGTCGTCGTATTCTTTGTGATACAAAGTTCCGAAAATAAATTTATTTATCGCAATTTGATTTTATAAGTGCCAACTGCACTCTGTTTGATTTACGTCAGCAAAAAATGTGGATTGCAACACGATTTGGCGTTTTTAAAAAAATAATTATTACAGTCAATTTGTAGTAAAGAAAATCTATCGAATTCATGCAGCAAAGAGCACAGATTCTTTATACTAACAATAAAAAAAATTCACATGAACTTTCAATGGATCCACTTGTGGGGATCACACAATGGGCCACGCGCAACCACAGACAATATACATATATGCATATATATATGTGAATTTGCAAAAATGCAAAAACCGATTGAAATAAATAACACCGATTTGGCTGGACACCCGTAAACAACTAAAACAAAAATCTGTCAATGTTTTGTTCGCTGAACCAAATGGGCAAACAAGCGAATGGCCCGACGATGGAGATATGCTTTGCCTTTGTTGAATATATATATATTCGAAATATTCGCCGCTTCCACACACACACACACACACGAACACTCTCAAAGCGCACGCAAATTTGATTATAGCGTGTATCTGCTAGTATTGCTGTCTTTTATCGTATTGCAATGTGTATACATGTGTTCATGGTGCGCTCGCTCAACCAGCGATGTGTTGAAGCATCGTTCGCTCTATCTGTGTTCCTGCTTTGTTTTGATATATTCTTTTCAGCTCTCGATTATTATAGATTTTCATGTTGTTTTTTTATTGTTCGTTCTCTCTCTCTCTATCTTTAAGTTTCTATTTATGTTTTGCCAGAGATTTTGTTTCTATTTCGTTTCGGTTGTTTTTTTTTACAATTTATCAAATCGATTTTGAGCGCAACAACAATACACACGAAACGAAAGACTTATCAACGGCTATAGCACTCAAAGTAACACCAACCAACCACACTCCAAATCACAATACACACATATAACAGTTTGACAAAAAAAGCAAAAAATTTAAAACAAAACTGAAGTAACGACAAAAAAAAAAGAGCGAACCGTGCAAAAGAACTTTGAAACCGAAAGAATGACGAACAGTGTGTAATCCAAAAACGGATTTATGCGAAAGGAGACAATTAAAATGAAAGAGTACACATTGGATAATGACAACAGATCCATAAAGAAAAAACAGCGAACGAACGGGATGAAACACGGTTGAACGTTATGTGCCTTTGGTCTCTCTGTGTTGCATGCAATATTACTGGTGTGTGCGCGTGTAAGTGAATCTGGTTCATTGGTTGCTAGGCGGTAACGTAAAAGTCGATACCCGCCCGTTTCGTATCATTCGCATATATGATGGAGAAAAGTAACATCGCCGTACAGACAACGATGACAACCACAACGATACAAATTCAAACACACACTCTCTCTGTAGTCGGTACTATCTTTTTGGTCTCTCTTTTCGCTTGTACTGATTTATTTTTGATTTCTTTCAAGGGGAAGAGATACAAACATCTTTATTGAGAAGAAAATCGAATATTCATTATAGAACCTGCTCAAAGCGTAATAAAAATTGAATATATTATTTTTTAGTTTTTTTTTTTCGATTTCAATTCATATCAAATACTGAAAAGTTGAAGATGTGCCATATTTTTGAAAAAATAATTATCGATACACCCCTAGATGCTGTTTCAAACACATTTTTACGTCTGGTAATGGTGCAACAATTGACGTGAACTGCAAACTGACGATACCATTTGCAGCCCCATTTTATATCTACTCTTTGTAGTAAAATTCATAGAATTTAAGATGACTATTGCACAAATGGAAACTACATTTCATAGAATCACTTTATACGCTTTCATAAAAACTGGATTCATCTCTTTTCCCATATAAATTTTCACTTCGTTTGGTATCTTTTCTGTCACAACACAACGTATGAAAAAAAGAAGTCCGTTTTTGCAAGTTCAAATGTCCATGCTCTTTATGCGATGAAATGTCGAAAATTCAATAGGAGAAAAAAAAAACGATTGACGTGCACCACATCTTCCTCTTTTCGCTTCGCTGAAACCGAACAAAAATTATCATATTTTTTTCGATATAAACAAAATGATAAATTCATAGCTGTCACATCTTTTTGGCTATATTCGTTTGATGTGGTGATGTGTTTACCATTTTTTCTTGCATTGGCATGAGAAAATCTGAACAAGTCGTCCAATTTGAATGTAAATAAGCCATAAAATAGTAAAACATATTGCATGTTTGCCGACGGAGGATGATTTCATACAAAAGGAATTCAATGAATGTGGAATCTTTGTGCTTTGTTGTACACTGTTTCAAGTCTGTAATTTTTGATGAGATTGTGTGTCGTCGGGAGGCAGACAAATTAACCGAATAAAACGTTGTTCAATTGTTAAATTTGTTGAGGCGTTGGTGAAGGAGTTGCACATAATAATTCTATTTAAAGCTAATCAAATCAGTTTTTTGGTAAATATGCGCGTGTGTGTGTATGTGTGGTCACGTGCAATGCATACGTTCTCAATGCTCGATTATTGTATTATAATAGAATTATTGCATATCCGTATTGAAAATAGCAATTTTCAGCATTACTACTGTATTTTCGATTGCATTCGATTCGAATTTTTATTTTATTTTTTGTCATATTTCAAAGCGTCTTCGTTTTAAATACTCTTTGATTTCAAAATAGACTGTTTGTATCAAAAGCTGAAAACGGCCCTCCTAATTATTTTCTCATTTTTGATGCCAAAAAAAATGTGTGAATCCATACATAGAGGAACAATGGTCGATTCTATCACAACGGATAAGTCTATTACGTATTCATTGATGTCGTCATTTGAACCGTTGCATATGAGAATATTTGATTATTGCTGTAGCATTTTGTGTATACCTCCTGTGGTTCAAGTTCAGTCAACCCGCATTCGAGCTGATTACAAACCATCGTGGATTCACACTCGAAAACATTCGGTTATCTTCAATGATATTGTACACCATCACTTCTTATCCCAATGTGTTTGTGCATGTGCGTGTGTGTGTGTGCAAATTTCATCAATGAAATGCAGTGAACATTCGGTCAAAATGCAAACACCTCATAATCTCTGGGTGAAAATCAAATCAATTATATTTGCATGTTTTTCATGTGAATCAGTTTAAAAATATGCCGGCAACATGAGCTGTACTTTGTGTGCATAAAAATGTTCACGTAGAGTGAACGAGTAATAGAGAAAGAAAATATCGAAACAATTACAACCGAAAAAAAAGTCAAATCCAAGTGTTTATTTGTGTAAGATCGATTTAAGTTTAAACTTTGTTTTCCTTATGAATGGCATTTGAGGTAATCCATTGTGCACAAAATGCTTACTACAATGTGTAATGTGTAGCATCTTCAAATAAACAATGAACAAAGACGAAATAGATAGAGAACCGGCTGAAATTAAATGCAAGTTAGAACATACGATGGACGAGGAAGAGAGGAAAACTACGAAAATTCAATGAAAGATAAACAGACAGAGCCAAAGACGAGGATAGAGAGAGAGAGAGAGAGAGAGAGAAAAGATGAGAGCTAAGAATAACAAATGGATCTTGTGTGACCATTACAAAAAGCAACAAAAATATGAATAGAATTGAAGAGTTTGAAGAAGAACCGATCACAAAAGGTGTTGGAAGTTTATCATTATCACTTACCTGAAAACACCTATATATGACCATTGAGCCACTCCATTTGCTGTTTGACATTTTCATTGTTGAAAGCTGCAAAAATTGTTTGTTCCATAGCCGAACCATAATAATGTAAAATAGACAGTGCCAGCATATTGACAATGACAAAAAGAAACATATCATCTGGTTGATTCGACTTATTCTTTCGTTGGTTCTTTCAATTTTTTTTTGGTTTTCGTGCGTGTATGGCTTTCGTTTTAAACGGAATTCAATGTAATCAAAGAAAGAATAACATTGAACTCAAAAACTGATACTGGCACGAGGCGATTGTGCACCAAAACCAATTGAAATATATATGTGCAATACACCAAAACTATTAACTCATTTCAATTTAAATGCAATTGAAAAATTTACAAAGAAAAAAGTGTCTTAGACACTCTTCAACACTCACCAATCTGTTCAATTTTCGGTATTTCTTTCTCTTCTGTAAAATACATTTTAATTTTTAAATTGAAAAAAATCAGCCTTATCATTTTTCCACCAAAAATGTACGAAACAGAGTCGTATTCTTCTCTAAAATGCCACATTTCCATAGACTATTTAAAAAAAATCAGCGCCAAAAGTCAGTCAAAGATTAAGTTGCAGTCGAACTTGAGCTATTATAATTACGTCAATTGATCTAAAATCAAATAATCAACTGCAACTTAATCAGTAAGTCACTTTAACTGCCTAATACTAATTGTAGAACACATTTACAATCTGTCTCAAAATAGTCTATCAAATATTTTGCACAATTTCCCTACCTGGAAAAGAGGCTCCATAGAAATCTCCAAAACAAAAATAAATGTGTGAGTTCCATGCACTTCTTGGCAAAGTCCAAATATACTCTGATTTTAAATACATTAAACATATTCTAAAAAGGTAATTATTCATTTTTTCTGTGGAAAAGTACACATTTCTTTGCTACTGTAGAAAAATGAAGAAAAAAAAGAATGAAAAAACGCGAGAGTACATTGAACATCGATACAACAATGGACGAAGTTAAAAAAAAATAGAGAAAGAAAGAGAGTTTAAAAGAAGATATGTTTGTTCGGTCAGTAATCTGTTTTTCCGTGAAATGGCTTCTAGTTACACATACTCATAAAAATGACAATATTTCGGGTGTATTTAACAAAACGTTTTTTCCTTATTTCGGCTTATGATCCGAAAATGGTTTGTTATGCATAGCCCATAATCTGTGGCTTATTATAACCTTAACTGAAGCTATTAAACGATTACGAAGCTTTCTTATGATCTTATGAAATTTCATTAGGTAAAAACGATATTACAAATGTTATTCTTTTTTTTTCGGAAAACCGATAAAGCCAATCGTGCAATAGGGATGAATGTGGACCAACACAACAAAAATCAAAGGATCAAAGTAACAAATCACATATTGAGAAGCGCATGAAAGAATTAGACAATCGTCAGCTGGTTATATATCTCTCAATCGTCACTATGTCATGATTTTTTCTCTCTATGTTTCACCGGATCTATTTTTTTTTGTTTTTTTTTTTGTCTCTCTCATTTCGTATGCTTTTTTTCGAACTGAAAACTATTATTAAAATATAAATACTTTTATCTTTGACTCACCCGGAGGGTTATGGTGTTTTTTAGTGTTGTTGTTTCACTTTGGTTTCGGTGGTCAACTGCCGCATGTCATTTAACATTTATTTGAATGTTATTAGAACTTTTGGATAATCTCTCAGAAAACAGATGAGCACAGTTCACACACTCAAGTATTTGGATACTCTGTGTTTGTGTATCTGAACTTTGAATAAAGCCGACGACGAACGATGATGAGGACGAAAATTGATATTGGCAAAGAACAAAAAATAAAATGAAAATCGCATTGTTTGTGGTTGTGTGTTTTTTGTTTGCATTGCTTAATTAAATTGTTGCTTTTATTTAAGTCATCAATAGAGAGTTTAAAATTATGAGAATAAATATTCTTACATACATGTTTCATAAATTATAAATATATTACACAAAAATTCATTTAGATTGCTAGACGATGGCAAATATGCTAATTAACATGTGTTTTCATTTCTTTTATTTTGCGCACACATTATTTTAAAATATCGTCGTCTCTTTTTGTTTTGTTTTATTTTTTTTTTGCTGCGTGTGTGTGTGCATGTTGGACCAAAAACTTTTCAAGTATATAGTTTAAGCTAAGCGGAACTGTCGTTTTACACTTCATTAACATTATGGATGGAGGTTAAAACCAAAAGACAATGATAGAACAAATTAAAACAAAAATATATCACTTAGTTTTAATTGATGATGAAATTCATTCCTTAGACCAATAGATTTGTTTGCATATGTACATTCAGTTCATATGGAGCTGTAAAGAAAGGAAGGAATCATACAATTAATCGAGGACTATTCGGTTAAAAAAAATTTTATTGGTGACGAAAAAAAAACGGACAAAAAAATACATAAACACATGAAACTAGATTTAAGTTGAAAGTGTAAAAATGTACCTTTTCGTTTGCCCAAATGTGTGTGCTTCTTTTGTCGGGCACGGGCATTTTGGAACCAAACTTGTGTGACACGCTTGCTTAAGCCGGCATTTAATGCAATTCGTTCTAAATCTTGTCCATCTGGATTGCTGTCAATTTCAAAATTACGCTGCAAAACCTCCAATTGTTCTTCGGTGAATGCTGTTCGAACCCGTTTGATTTTCTTCTTCGATGAATCTTCTCCGCCAAAATAACTATCAGCTAATAACAAATAACATTTTTGTAGATTAGTACAATTTAATTCACATTTTTTGATTGCATTATTATTATTAAAAAAAAAAAAAAGAAAAAAAAAAACAAAATTGATTAACTTACCGTCACTTGATGTTGTTTCACCTTCGATTGTCTCGAGATAATGTTCACGGCAGAGGATTTGATCTTGGATTAAAGCAAACTCTTCGCCGGTTGAAAGTTGACGATCGCAGGAGTCACATGAAAAACACGCCAAATGGAAAACGTATTGCTTTGCACGACGAATCCAATCGGTCGATGTTATTTTTCGCTGGCACTTCGCACACTGTGTAAATCTAGATTAACGAGAGAGAGAGAGAGAGAGAAATAAAAACAACCATATACTAACTATACTTTGGATTCGCTTTAAATGTTGTTTTCATTTTGTGTCCTTGTTCGATTTGAATTGAATCTCTTATGGCTATTTGTTTATATGATCGAATGATTTAATTCGTTGAAACTCACTTCATGTAATCCTCTTTGCAATAGATTTGATCGTCGCGAATATAGCATGTTCGTTGTTCATCAAGCGTTGCTAAGCATACGCAACATCTGAGACATGAGCCATGCCATGCATGTCCAGATACTTCCAATAAATAACGATCAGATATGGGATCTTCACAAGCAGTACAACACTTATATTCCGACTATATAAAAAATTGTTGAGAATAAAAAATCACACAAAAAATTAATTAATTGAATATTCAAAATTTCACTAAATAAAAGCACCGTTATTTTTCTCGTTCACAAATGAATCAAACATGAAGAGAGATTCTACTAATCGAAGGTGAAATTTTGCGCTGTTGAATGCCAAGTTGAATAAAAAATTCAATTCACAATATTTGCATGCAATTTGTTTTCATTATTCAAATAGCGCAAAATCAAATTCACTTCGGAACAAAAGTAAAAACTTATTTTTTTACTTTAACAACATAAATTCAGTCAATTCGTATATACCTTCATTTTTATTTTTTAAATAAAAAGAACTTTTGTTAATTTTTTTTTCGTCTATTGAATAAATAAACAAAGACTAAAAATCCGTCTTTTTTTAAGTGTCGAAATAAATACGTGAAAACGTTCTTTGCTCTTTTCTCTTTGCGTTTCGAAAGTGGCTAAACGCACAACTTTACAAATCGATCCGAACAGGTCGATATATCTGATGATACTGAAGCATAAGTAGAAAAAGAGGCATCTATAAAACGTTCGCCCGATGCTGTGTTTGATGCCCGAAAAATCACAAAGTAACACATATACACGCACGCACGCTCGCACGCTCGCACACACTAATGATATACAATGTCAACTGCTGCTGCACGTGTATTGGTCGATTTTTAAGAATGCTGTGGAAGGTAACGCATCACTGAAGAAGCACAGCGAACAACAACACCAAAGAGTAAAAACACTAAACAGACAGACAGGCATACAACTGCAACAGTAACGTGGAATAACAAAAAAGTAAATCAAAATGTACAACAATGCAAGCACTTCCACAAACTGTCAGCGCTAATAATAATATTATGAGGTGGTAACTTACACAAGCTCCGCCCATCTCAGTGCCGAACACAGTTCGTTTATTTGTTTTCATGTTATATCTGTGCTCTTTTTTTGTTGGTTCTACACACATTGCTTTGGATAGCGATTTTGTTGTTCTTTTGCCTCTCACCACGGCGGTATTCGGTTGAAAATGACATAAATGTTTTACTGGAAACGACGAATAACTACAGTAGAATCAATAGCAAATGAATAAATACTTTACTTATTACTGGCTCGTGTTGCATCGACTCGGCACATCCTTGTTGGCACATCCAATTAAGATGATACTTTAGGCGATCTCATACTTCATGTCACTTTTTTTAAAGATCAATTTACCGTTTGATTTTAATAAAATAAAAGAAAAAAAAACTTCCATTCAGAAATTGCATTATTAATTATATATTTTTGTAAAAAAAAAATTAATTACATTTCTTTGAATGTTAATGGGAAACCTCATTTTCAACGTTTTTTTTGTGTGTAGTTCATTCGATGCATTAACGCGACATTTTTTCTCATCTCAAATCAGTAGTACATTTATCAAATGGCATTTATCTTTTTTTTCTCTTTTGATTTTCTCATTAACTTAGCAACTTTTTTGGGCTCCATTGTCATTTTATCTCCACAGTTTTTTTTTACTAATTCATTCGGATTTTTCCGTCTTGTCTGTTGATCGCCTTTTTTTCTGTTCCCTATTCAAATTCTCTATTTGGTGCTGTCATTGACAATCACCGCATGCATGCTGTGAACTGCGTTTTATTCGCCATTTTACACTTATTAAAGTAGTAATTTTTCAAATTTGTTGATCTCATATCAATTTATTATCGTATAAATCGAATTGATTTTGATCATTGAAATGTTATCGTTGCACTTTCATCTAGTTTGTTTCTTGAGATTTGTTTTGCATTTGTAGGAAATTGAATAAAACCTTCACTCAATAATGCAAGACAAACAACAGGATAACCGTATTTTTGAAAATAAATACAGAGAGGCAGAAAGAGAGACCGTTACTAATGATGTTCGACTAATGTGTTGTCATCAATACGATTGTCACTTAATTTCTAATTTGTTGTCTGATTTACCGGCGACCAAATAAATCAGTACAAAATTTCACAATAGCCACCACATTTTAAAGGCTTAGAATCATTTTACAATCACATCGAAACGAAAATGTTTGACATTTTTCTCATCAAATTTTAAGTCGACAATCTCGCAAAGTCCCCGGATCATGAATTTTATTGTTTAAAATTGGTGAGATTTCTCTGTGCAATTCGATGAAGATTGCATATTGTTCACATGGTATAGTTTCACAGCTTACAAAATTTATGGAATGTCAATAAGTTTAAAACTCAAACATTTCTTTCAATAAGCACATAAATTAGATTGGAATTTTCCAACAATTATTTTCCCCCGTAAAAATGTGCCCATTTAATTAGGAATTCCATTGTTCGTGTTAATTGTGTTACGTAGCATAAATTTTCTCTTCTTCTCTTGACACATCCAAATGAATTTATGTCGGAAAAATCGAGGCGTTATTCTCATGTGAATGCATTTAAAAAAAATTCTTCTTCTTTCAATTAAAGAATAACTACGCGCCCAATTTTCATTGCTTGTTAACCAGACACAAAGAAATTATGCGCTCTGGATATAGCCGACATTTTTGAAATTCTATTGTAAAACAACTCAATGAAAAATTGACGCATACATCATTGGGCTTGTTTGTTTTCATATTCGATGTATTGTGTGTGTGTGTGTGTGTTTTTTTAAGGAAGTGATAACATCACGGCCCATTTTTTTCAGAGGGTTACTAATTGGTATTTATGGCCTATATATTTTCATAAACGTGGTTTTAGTACGTAAAGCACCTGTTATTATTATTTAACCGAAATTGCTGCTTGAATTCCCCATGTCACTGTCGCATATGCAACTTTATGTCACTTTGTGTGTGTTTCGTCCAATTTTGTGATTACTTCGCTTGATTTCATTCGAATAAAAAAAAAGCAAATAATTTCAATAGATATTCATACAGTAACAAATGAAAATGGAACACATTCCCTCTACATCTCTTTCGATCTCTTTCTCTGACGTCGTTATTATTAATTGACGAAATATGGCTGTTTAAAAATCGAAACAAATAAATCAATATTATTAATAGTTAATAGTTAATTGTTCAAGTGGAAAGTTGATGAATGTTGATGGGCACACATACACACTTTTGTGGATGTTTTTCGATTTAAGTTTTAAGAATCGCACCGTAACATTTAGATTTGGTCAATTTGATTAGTTATTTTTCATTTGATTGCAAAATTAAAACGCTCAATCACATATGCAAGATCATATATCTCGAAAAGATTTATTGTTGTGATGATAAGTTCAATTTCTGTCAAACCGGAACAATGAAAAACTAGCTATCATCCATTTATCCAGTCATTCATTCATCTTTTGAATTATCGGGCACTTAGTCATGCATACACATACGGTACACACACAGAAATGCTGTCAATCGAGTGAATAAATTCACGCAAACAAAGTGACACAATATACCCGGTCGACACAGTCAAAATAATAATTGACTTGCAAAACGAAATGTTCACGAATTGAATTATTATACTGGACTGGAGTTTGGTTACGGTTCGATGAGTTTTCAATTTTATGCGATCGAAATGATCGAAAATTGCATTTCATTTATTTGCCTTTTTCGTTGTTGCTGTTGTTGATGTTTTCTTCTTCGTACGCTATTTAATAATCTTTCCTCTTTTCATCGCCGTGAAAATGATGCAACAGCAAAATATGTATGCACCGTCGTTGAAAGGTATTTTGCATTTTTGCCAAAGGATTTCGTGCAAAATGAATATTAGGAAACGCCATAATAAATTATGGGTATTTATTTTGAAAGATTGGAGGAAACATTTTATTAGCATTGTGCCATTCAAAGCAGCGGTTAGTTGTGAAAATATTTTCCACAAACTGAAAATGAATGGATTTTATTCACTTCAATTTTATTATATTGCATATGTGTGGTGTGTTGATACACACAGACACACACATATTTATCATTCGACATTGGCTTTAGCGAGCAATCATTTGAATTCTTATTAGCAATACTTATTCAGATTATTATAAATTACCAAGTTATTAAAACAAATATGCGCGCTGTTTTATCTATCCTTCCTCGTTCGATAGTGTCGTGTTGTTCAATTTTGTTGTTGTTGCTGTTTACATATGTTCCTTTTTTTGTTCGGGTAAACATTTGTTTTTTGAATTTTCTCATGTTGTTTTGGCACAATAAAACTGACCACAGCCAGTTTATGCAGTTTTTTGTTGTTGTTGTTTGTTTGCAGGCAGCTTGCGCGTGACCGCGTACACAAACACATATTTATGATTACCTCCAAAATGCTGGGCAAGCAAACCATGATTCTCTGAAGAATAAAATGAGTGCGCGCATTTTGGCGAGAGAAGTTAATTCAGGTAGTGCGGATATGGGCGTGCTGTACGGTGTAATAAATTTATGATATTTTATTGAGCTGTGTTTCAGCTTCGCTGCATTTAAATTGTAAAAACAAACATAATCGGATGCTCACTTCATTCTATTTGATTCTCATTCGTTCTATTGCTCACTCATTCACTCCATGCTCTCTCCATCACTCTCTACCTTTTGGTCACTATCTTTATTTCCATTTGTTTTTAACATTTATTGAGCATACCTACCTATACATGTGTGTGTGTGTGTTTGCTTCGTGTTAACTCTTCGCCATTCTATACTTTGTGTCGACATCTCACCATCCATTTCATTATATCATTTTAAATTGGATTTTGCTCAGTGACGGCAATATCACAACATACACACACCTAAACATAACGAGAGTGAAACGAAAGGAGGCAAACGAAAGACAAAAAAAAATCGCATTTAATTGAGATGTTATGGGCGAAATAAAACGAAATTGAAAGATTGTTGAGATAAAATGTATAAATTGCAAAATGGAAATGAAACCAACAGCAGAACAGCTTAAAAGTATATACGTAATAACTTTAAATAGGCATATAAATCTACTGGCGCTTTGAGCCGATGAAATTCCAACTCTCTTGTCGTTTCTGATCGATTGAATTGAAACCAGCGAGAGAGTGAGATAGAATGAAATATACATTTACATTTTATCATTTTAGCATGCCGTAAATGGAAACTGTTGAAAGATGCGAACCAATATAGCAAAAACAAAAGTGAATAGCAAAAAAAAGGAGCAACAAAAACGCGATATATTTGTTGCTTCATTTTTATTTTCTCTCGACTTGATCGCTTTTTTTTCTCTCTTCCATTTTCGAAGCAACATTTTTAATTTCAATTCCCAAAACTCGTAGTCATACTGAAAAACCAAAAAGGTAATCATTCTGAACCGAATGCTATATAACAAATATCGGGTCATCAATCATATCATCTTAAATAAATTTGTTTGTTTTAAGTGTGTTAATTTTGCAGACAAATTACCACGAAGATGAGCTAATCGAATGTGCACATAAAAGAGACTTACATTCACCTGAGCTTAACTTAATGGTTTTGCAATATTTCAAGTGCATAAATCATCATCATCAGAATTAAATGCTATCATAAAAACAACTTTGGTTGAAAGAAAGAGAAAACAATAACCTCTGAATAGCTGTATGTTTTACGTTCTTTTTTTTTAATTCTTCAAGCGTAATGTAAGATTTGTTGACGCTTTTTCACATCGATCAACAAAAATATTCCTTTTTTTCGGTTGTTTAGCATTCTTCGCAAATATGTCGAGTTATCTTCAAACGACAACAAGAACAAAAAATACACACATACTCTTTTTTTCTGGCGAACAAACAAAAAAATATATTTATTTTTGTTTGATACAAGTTTTAAATGGTGTACACAAAATCAAATGAGCTTACATACATCTGTTTCATTTTTTTCTCTCTCACCATTTTCTATTCTCGAATGGTAAAAAGGACACACGTTATAATAAAATGGGCATTTCAACTCGGTAAATACAGTTATTTCAATCAAATGGTTATTACAATTTTATAACATTTTCATTTGACAGTTCAAACTGTTCGTCAGTCAATGCCAGTGCAAACGAGAGAAAAGGGATTTACACACAAATTTGAAAGGGTGCTAAAACTCACGCGCACACAATGTTCATTCGGAGAAATCATATGAATTGTCTAAATTAAATAACCACCACAAAAACCGTATCTATGCAGTTTTGATGTGAATGGTAAATGTGTCAATTTACCTTATTAACCATACCGCTTAAGTTCAAAACACTGTCAGTTCTATGTGGAATGGTTTACATATCGCAATTGAAACAAGTGTTAATCTCTTTTTAAGTCGCACTCGCATCGAGGCATGTTTATTTTATTTCCGTTTCGATTTTTACATGCGAACGCAAACAATTGATTGCGAACACGACTCGTACAAAGGAATTATAAACTCTCTCTCGCTCGTGTTACCATTCCGTTTGTTGCACTACGAACTTTATTCGACATATGTTGATGCTTCTTTTTCGGGTGCCGATTTTTGTTGTGCTGTGTTCATTCGATCTGGTTTTGACTGTTGATTTGTTTTCTTCAATGCAAAGGCGCTACAAGCAAATATTTACTGAACTTTATGCACAAGAAATAATTGGATATCATACATTATAAGTGTAACGAATGAATGCGGGCCTGCCTGCAAGCCATTTGCCAAATTCATTGCACTCCACTGAGCTCACTTAAGATCAAACAAGTGCACAAACGAGAAGCATTCCAAACGTGAAGCATGGCCTGTAACCGATAAATGAATACCAGCCATGGTAATTTTTCAAATCTCATTCACTCGTCGTTCTCTATCATTCTTGCTGCATTTCGTTCGTTTGTTACACAGATATATAAATTGGTGTGATATACACGGCAGTTGATTATTTGCCAACTAAAACCGATTGAAGTGAACATCGACGGGGATGTTTTTCACTCCTTTGAAAGAAAAACTTATCTATATCGATTTGGGTGCAAAATCCCCACTCGATTCAGGCTCAGAAATATATTCTTTATGCTCTTTTTTAGCACTCTTCGAATTCGATGAGCATCGCATGTAAATTGTCAACTTTTCACATTTTTTCCGTGCTTAAATTATGGAATTTCCATAATGGAAATAAATAATAAAAAAAATCTGTATCACAAAGAAAAACTGAGAAGTTTGTCTGAGCCGGAAGGAAATATGCATTCGTTTACATCAGTCAAAGTTTTTTTTTTTGATCGGGGGCTTTTTCAATTTTTTTTTATCCCACTTGACAGAATGGGAAAAGCAAAAAGATCATAAAGTACCATCATGATTCGGCTATTGTACAAATACTTTTCCATCGTTGAATTCACAATTCCAGAGATAAATTTTCCAATCCAAAAGTCGAGTTCATTTTTCTTTCCCTCTCTCTCCCTCTCTTGTGCCATGACAACATTTTACATTCTATTTTAAACTTGAGTTTATTAGCATTTGCCGAACAAAATGATTCAACAATTTGACAATGTACACGAAAAAATGGTGAACATATTCTTTGATTGTATTCGCGAGTCCAACGCGGAATGGTAATTGTGATGGTTCGTATTTACTGAATCGACTTTAAAGTACTACGTTTTCAGTGCGATGAAATATGAATACATAAGTGGTATACAAGTGAAAAAATGTTGAATGATTGCTGTCAATTTGGTCACGCAATGGAAAATGTATGGAAAATTGTGGATGGACAGACAAAAATGTCTCTATTATTAAAAACATCCGACGAAAAAATGAAAAAAATTACGGCGACGGCATGAACATTCCGCGAATAATATCAAACACTTTTCATACATTCGCAATTGTTATGATTGAGCAACACTTTATATCGTTTTTTTTTTTTTGTTCAATGTGTAGGTATGTGATTTCAATTCATCACGCAAAAATGACGATGCTTTACAAACTCTTCTCTGAATATTCACTGCTACTTCCTGCAATTTATAAAACTGAAGAAGAAAAAAAAATCCATCACCAAAAAATGCTAACTTTTTGAAATGTATTCCATTTACAGAGGGCATTAAATATCATGCGCTTCCATCTGCAAGACAAAAGTCAGACAAAAAAAAGTTGGTGTGCAGTTCATTTGTTGGCTCATTGATCGACTTACTCTCATTAGTAGATGATTTCCTTTGCTTTTGTGGAAAATTTCCTTTTCATTTTTACTGTCTCCCATGTATACGTCGTTTTCTCACAATTTTGATGTTATACACTGTGTGTCCGGGATTGATTATATGGTGTGTATGGTTGTGCGTGCGCGCTTGTTCGTTCGAGTGCAAAGCACAGCTTCAACGATTGACGGAGAACGAAAGGAAGAGAAAAAAACGAGTTCAAGCATTTTTGCGAATGTGATACATGAAAAATAACAACAACAAAATCATCCTTTAAAAAAGACCCTAGGGATTGTAATCGGCGTGTTCACAAAATAACATGCTGCTTTCAATGAAACGGTAGTCGATTTTTTTTTATTGTTCCAATTACCTCGCAAAGTTGGCATGCAACCCAAATGAATTCATTGCAATTGTTGATGACGATAGTAATGCGGTGTGGTGGCGACGACAACGACAACGACAAGAGAAACAGCGATAGAATCGTACTTAACAACACCCTTCGGAAACCAAAATACACGTTATCCACACTCAGCACAAGGGAAACGGAAAAAGCAGAAGAAGCAGAAAAAAACGGAATAATCGCACAACAAAAGAAATTATTTGCATGAATTATATGATGCGATGAGGGAGGTTAATTCAATTTACTGTTTGCATTTAACTGTAAATACGAACGGAATATTTTCCATAAGATATCGAATGTACGATTCCATGGGCTAAATCCAGTCAGATTGTATGGTTGGTTGGCCGGACTATCAGTTGGGGTACGCAACATATGAACGGTTCGGCACTGATGTTGCCATACAAACTATCCGCCCGATTTTATTATTCTTGCAACTCAACTGTTATTATTGTGATTGTACCAATGATTATGTATATTTAGTAGCATATTTATTGTTATCTAACCACATTACGTCTCTCTAACATTAAATAAATAGTTCTTTATTTTTATTATCAAGTGTTGAATATGTTGTACAATTTCCTTTCCACTCTCTCTCTCTCTCTGCCTTTGCTTTTGTGAATCAATCTCAAATCTGACACTGTCAATTGCGTTTGGTTCTTTCTGTTTTATTTGACTGGAATTGCGAATGTTGCGCATATTTTATAACTCTGTCATTTCTTCTGTTGCCTCTCTTGTTAATAGATTTATATGTGAAATTTGCTGTTTTTGTTGTTGTAATCGTTTCAAAAAACCATGTGACACAAGGGAATCTCGAATTCTGAAAGATGTGACTTTTTCCCGAATACATTCAATTTTGTTATGTGTATACGTACACGTATTTGTGCATTGAAATTGTACTGTACACCGTGCTCCGTAATTATCGTCGACTGTCTGGCAAATATGTTATTATTGCTTAGAAAAGAGAAATGACATGAATGAAAATCAACGACGTCACATAGTTAGTGAACGAGAAAAAAAAACGAAAGAAAAAAATAAATCGATATATGAACGCATCAATAGATCAACATTTACTGGAGACAACAAGTCCAATATCATGCAACACAGTTGCCAAAATGATAGCAAGAGAAAAACGGCTCAATATCGTTGAAGCGTTGGCCAGAACGCGCACAATTGACATTGACTATTCATGATTTGAATGAAAATGATGAACGACAGTTGTTTCGTCACCGCCACCGTTGTTGTTGTCGCGTAATCAATATGCTACAATATCGCATACAAATGGCATACATATATCATGCATAAGAACATGATAATTTTCTTTGATTTTGTGATCGATTGTGGTGCTTCAATAATAACTATTTTGACATGTCAAATTATAAGGCCATGACAAAATCCCACGTAGTACAGAGAAAGCGAACGAACGGGCGTACGAATGAATGTATGTGTGATGCTAGTTTTTGTTGTTCTCGTCTGTGCAAGTGTGCACACGATGAATAAATTGAAAATTACACATTGTTTGATTTCAACACAACGCCAACAATAATAATATTATGTAAACATGTCACATTCAATTATGTTATTAGGTTTATTTTAGGCCCCCTCTTCATCCCCTTTCTTTGTGATTTACATTGAATGCACGCAAAATTTGGCGCACCGTGTTGACAAATGAGTAAATACATAAAATTGGAATGAATTGGCGTAGCGAAAAAAAAACAGCAACAACGCCACGACAATGAAAAAAGTGCAACTGCCAAAATTTACATGAAATAGAAACAATGCATTGATTTATCTTCTTGTTTTTTTTTTTTAAATATTGTATATGCACATTTGTGATGCAGCATTTTTGCATAGTGCAATTTAAATGAGGTAAACCGTGCGTGTTTCGATCATCAAATAAAAATTAACACCCACCAACGGTGACAGTTGCAACGATGAAACTGATGATGCGCTTAATGATTGCAACATGTGCCATGCATTGCACGAAAAATGCACATCATTTGCACAGCAATAGATACCAATCGGCTTTTTTGTTACTATATTCGAAAATGTAAAGGTGTCATCAACGCTTTTGCGTGGTTTGAGCTGGCAAAATTATTCGTCAATTGAGCATAAGTGTAGAAAATCACACTTTCTATTTGAATACGATTTACAACATGTGAAAGAATTTTGCAATGCAAGGACTTGGCTCTCTTTCAAAAGAGAAAAAAATCGCTTCCACAATAAATTGCGGAACATTGTTTCGGAAAACATTAAAAAAAAAATCAAATCGCAATTCGTTATTAGATTCAATGCGGCTGTTGTTATTGAAAACGAATCGAGCAACAGTCGTTTTTACAGTGAGCGCATACCTTGCTTCAGTTGGCGAGGGCGTTCTACAGATTTTCCTTACTTTTCTTGATTGTTTGTGCGCGTGTGTATGCTTTCATTTGCCTCTGCTTAAGAACTTTAGTCACGTCCATATATATGAGCCACGTTTTTTTTATTTTTCGTGCCGAGTTTGTTTCATTTTTCTTTTTCAACAACTTTATATGTATATGTTATTATGTGCTGTCTTGGACGAACTCTGCTACACAAGACACATATTTGCAATTCAAGAAAATTTGACGGTCTTTCCGGTCAGTTTCCGTTCGGTTTCTGCCGGTTTAATGTGTACGTGAATTCAACAAACGTGAATGCATGCTTCACAAAATAGGTAGCAACAAAAATGACACAAATCGTATGATACATTCCTATCTGTGACCATTTATAATACACATGTATCTAAATACGTGTTTGTTTTTAGATGCTACTTGATATATTAAATGATTCATTTCAGCAACATGGTTGTTGAATTTCATTCAAATCCCATTTTCCGTGCACGATATTTTCCAAGTTTGTACAGCCACAAAATTGTAAGAAATGCTTCGAAGGAGAAAATCGTTCGGTAAACACACACGCACAAAAACTAAATGGCTGGAAAATCGGACATTTTAAACAATAAAATGTGTGTGCCATCGTCATACGACTGATAATAATATATGCCATTGTCATATATGCTCTCTATCTCTCTCTACCTCTCATTCTTTTCATTTACCTGTCTCTTTGTAGAAATTCACAATCAATTGATTAAGAATTATTTACAGAGAAACAAAACCCACTCGTTCGTGCAAATGTCCTTTATACATCGTACACACACTTGAATACCAAATCGATTCAAATAAATCGATTTAATTTCAATATCTTCATTCAATTCCACAAGTCCACACAATTCGAATGCAAAATACAGAAATTGTAACGATTTCCATGCCATAAATCAAATTTAAATTACCTATCAAAACAATTTTAATTGAAATACAGGTTACTTCAGTTTCGTTGCAATTTTTACGGGTTTTTTTCTTCTTCTTGGACAAAATGATTGCTCCATTAAGATATACGTCAAGCCATCGATTTGGTTTGCAATAAAAAGTTAAAGATGTGTTTTGTTTAAGCCAATTGATATTGGGTTTGGTATGCATTAAGCAGAAATGAGAGCGAAAAATTAAAAGATACATTTTGTTGGTGAGGAAAAATCGTATCGAAATGATATGTCAATTTATCGCAAACGTGAACGGTGTAGTAGTTACAGATTGTACAATTTTGGAAGCAAAATAATTACTTAATTGGCTAACGGCTATTTTTTGAGGCTCACCTTTGAATGTAACGCAAGGGAAATAAACAATTTTCATTTCTGACCGTTCGACAGATAAGGTGCGCATGTATCAACACTTAATATCGATATAGCCTCACGCTCTCGATCGATTTTGCGAGAGTGGAAACTCTGTGCCTGTTGCGAATGTAGCGTGAAAAGAACGCAATAATTGAATTTCATATTTGCTCCATTGAAGCAGTTTATTACCAGAATATTTATTTCTAACGAACTGTAAACCAAAACTGAATGGAACATTTAAGTTCATTCGGAGTTAATATATTCTTTTTTTCTGGTTTCGTTTGTAAAAAAAAGAAACATTTAATTTTCACTTAAAATACCCGAAAAGCGGTGAATTTTTTTTAATGCTTTCCTTTTTTCTGCGGAGCATGAATTTTTTGTTTTCTACAGTAAAAGTATATTATGATAACTTTCTTTGCGTAATATCCGCTTTCATAAATATAATTGACCATATAGACAATGTATGTTTTCCATACAAACACTGTAGTCACTTACAGTCAGTGGTGATTTGGTCACCTTTTTTCACTGGGAATTCACTATTTGCATAGTGAACTTATTTCGGTTCAATTGCATTTCAACACGTATGGTTTCATTGGTTCGAAATCAAAAAATTGAATTTATGTATGAAAAACTGACCACAAAAGTTGTTCGGGTTTTCAATAGAAAACATTCAAATTTGGTAATTTGAAAATTGGATTTTTGCAAATGTATATTGCTCCTTATGAGGAAGTAAATGATTGCGCATATGTGGCGCCATCTTATATTGTTGCGATAAAGTCTTGAACACATTGCTTGTAGACAATATGTACAAGAGTCGACTATAGACGAATTAGCCGCAACCATATAAGGTGTTGCTTTGGTCGATGTCAAATTAGTGTTACGCTCTCTCGGATTTTTGCTTCTGACGCATATTGAACCGGGTCGAATCCACATATTCCATAAGATACCTTCGTTGTTCACTTCAAAACCAAATGCAATTGAACTAAATTAAATTCACTGACGCAAATAGAAATATATGTATGACACACTTGTGAAGTTCAGTTTCTTCTTTAGAAAACTTGTGGAATTTCAACCATATGATCGATCCGCATATGACTTGCGGTGATGGATTGTCTTATAAATCAAACGCGGATCGAATAATTGAATTTTGAATTTATTCCTCTGAAGCATTAAATTGAATGAACGTTTCAGCTTGAAATTAATACAAAAATATGCAATTGGAAAAACTTACACGAATTCAAATACGCCCCCAAAAGAAGTATACAAATATTGAGAGTATGGTATTCATATTCTCATATTCATTCTCTATGTGTTTCTGGTTATTCGTTATTGACAAAAATTATTCCGTCAAAAAGTTCGTTCGTGCGTTTACATTTCTATATCGCAAACAATATTTAATGCAAGCGTGAATTTAAATATGTATTATCTAGTTTGTATCTATTCTATCTAGTATTTGATGACATGCAATTGGTGTTCAGCTCTCTCTCTCTTTCTTTTTCGCTCACGCTTTTATGGATGGGAGTAACAAAAAGAGCGCCCCCGAAAACAACAAAAAACGAGAAGAATCGAATCGAGCGGAAAATAAAAAAAAGTCTCCTTTAGAAGCGGCGCATCATGAGCATGTGTGCATATATATTTTCTCAATTGAATCGCACAAAATCTTGCGTACACAAGCAAATATGAGTAATGTGTTTTATTAACAAAGCAAACGAGTCTACTTGTACGCTGTTGAATTTTTCGTCAGCCAGTATGGGTATTTATGCTTGGCTTGATGTTTGTCTATCCTCCGCCTTCCGTGCATTCTTTCTCTCACTCTCACTCTCTATCTCTTTTGGTCTTGCTCCCTTTTATGCCATATATCGATTGACGTTACTCCTTGTCTCCCGGATTTCGAATGGAAACTCCATTCATTTGTTGTCACACAGAACACTGGATCAGTAAAAATGTGAATGGGGATGCTTGTTCGAATGGTTGAACATTGTGCTATGACGAGAACATTGAATAACGGCATTTATTTCAATGAAAAAAGAAACCATTCAAACGATATGCGGAAAACACCCTTTTTCCACTGTTTATTTGTAGAAAAGCTTTTGCAATATCTAAATTGAATTACTTAAAAATTCTCTCTTCGACATTGGCCGTTTTTTTTGTGTGTGTTGGTTTGGTTTTTTCGTTACATTCACTCGTAGGGATAGCGCAACAACACGCTATTTGGAATCGATGTCACACATTCATTCATCCATTGAAAAATCGTATGCTAGAATACATTCAATACCGTAGCATTTCTTCCATGTTTATCCAATTATGTAAAACTTTTGAACAAGCAAAAATAGAAGAAATTCAATTACAATCACTGCATACAAATTCGTTCGCTATTTGAAAAGTTCACGTAAATAGAAATCAAATCAGAAGAGAGATAAAATATAAGGAAAAACATACACAAACTCCGAAAAACAATACAAAGACATTATTTATTTATTTGTTTTACAAAATTTTCAAAGTAATATTCAACTTTGTTTGAAATAAAAATTAATGCTTCAGTTTTTCTTTTGTTTCATTTTGAATATAACATTGTTAAATGGATGGTATAAAAAATTGTCGAAGAAAAGAATTTGAAATATTCGACTTCGAATCGCTTTAGTTTTATTGCAACAAGAATTTCAAAGTAAATGAATTTGATACAAAAATCTTTGTAATTATTGATTATTAACAATAACTTTTACGCCTGAAATTTTAATTACAATAGCAATTTTACTGGAATAAATCCAATTTTAAAATATCTTGTGCAGAAATTTCGCACATGAAGAAATGTCTTGCATTTCGTTTGATCAATAACAATAATGTATCAAATAAACATGATGTAAGAAACAAAAATAACGTGTTAAATAACATAAACTTAAAATTCAAATATGTATCCATTACAATGTTTCACGCGATCGAATTTAATTTCGCGTACTCTTATTGAGAATATCTATAAATATATTTTTTTTGTCAATTTCTTATGATTTCGTCCACTTTTTGTGGTTGGCGCCGTATATAATTTTACGCAAGCTGATCATCATCACTGTCTTCTTCAGCATCATCGTCATCATCTTCTTCACTATCTGTATTACTATAGTCGCTTCCCTTCATAGCTGACAAATCTATATCAAGATATTCTCGATTTGCTAACAAAATACTTTCGGGTACTTGTATATCTGTTCTTAGGTTATCTGAAATCGTAATGCTGAATCTTTTTTCCTGTCTCTCGTTATTTTGAATGGCTTTCAATAATGATGTGTAGCCTTCTTCCGTTAATTTGAAATAACAATCCCGTTCTAAAGCTAGATATTCAAAATTCTTTCCCAATTGCACCATTCGAATCAATGTATCGACAGTTAGTGTAGATTCAGACTCCACATCATATTCTAGACATAAAAACCTGAGTAATGGTAACTCAGCCACTAAAATAACCAAGTCATTACCTGTCACTTGTAATTTAATTAGAGACAAATGGAGAAATTGTAATGTCTTCAGATTTCCTAAACTTTTAATGTCTTCTGAGCTAATGAAAAAATTCCTCAAAGTTAATTCTTCAATCAGAATATTTTCGTTTGAAAATGCTTTCATGAGTTGTGGTATTACCTAGATGAAGTGATGGATGAAAAAAAAAATGGAAATTATCAATAACTAATGGAAAGGAATGGAAAATGACATTTTAAAAGAATTGTGTTATTACTTTACTATAGCTTCCATATTGAATATCAATTTGGAGCTTCTTCAATTTCTTTAATTTGCCCAATTGAAGGAGACCGTTGACAGTATAATTTTGAGGCTGAATTTTTTTTGATCCAACTCTGCAAAGGTATAATTCTTCTAAATCTTTTCCATGCTCTACGACATTTTTAATAAATTCATCATCGATTAAATCGTTGATTGTCAGATTTTTCAATTGTGGATTCAGGCTTAGTATATCAAAAATCGTGTCGCGTTCTTTACACCATATATCGAGTGTTGTCAATTTTGGGAAGAGCTGTACCAAAAACTTACAGCTGCATCCAAAGAAGTTCAACGTTTCTAGTTCCGGACAATTTCTAAACACTGCATTCCAATCCTCTTTATAGTCCATGTCACAAGTATATAATGATAAATATTTCAAGCGTGGCATCAAGAGGGCACTTTTATCACAAGTAATTGTCACTTTTGTCAATTCAAGGCATTCCAAATTTTGAGAACAATATTTTACGATGTCATCAAATGTAATTCCCAATTGATCATAATTCTTAGTATCGAGGTCAAAGGAAGTAATCAAGTGACCAAATTTATAGATCACACGACGAATTACCGACACTTTTAAATCACGTGAACGCCAAAAGAAATGTCTGTGGTAGCGTTTGAATACTTGCTCGGTGATTGGTGATGTTTTGAAACGTTTGCATACATTCGCAACATGACACAAACTTTCGACGTTCAAATACCCGAAAACGGCATACAAGCAATCGTCATTCAATTGTAAAAATGAACTGGTTTCTTCTTGCAGTTCCGATGTAGATGACTCATCAGTTTTGATTCCTTGGCAACGCCGCTTGGCAATCGATTCATCCAAATGTGACATTTCTGATAAATCTAACAATATTGAATTTGACTATTGAATTGATTTTATATTTGATCATTGGAAGAAAGAAAAATACCTTTTCTATGGACACCACAATAATATTGCACCACGTTGGTGTAAGTTCTTCTGTTGAAATCAGTTATTTTTGACTAAATGGATATAATGTTTTTGTCTGTATGAATTTAATTTATTGTATCGTTCGCTTGTGTGTCCGCACTTTTTTAATTGTTTAATTTAACAATAAAATGACTTGAATTTCACTTTACGGCGTTTCCCTACAAAAATGTTGGGGGTATGATGAAGCGGCTTGACATTCACTAATGACATATGACATAAGTTGAACTGAAGTACAAGTGAATACCTGATACCTGATTACTTCAGGACACTTTGTATTTATTCAAGAAAATTAAAACGAAAATATTTTCTTAACAATATTTATTTATTATTTGAAATTCAATAAATAATTTTATTCTGAAATGCGTACACAACAACCGCTTTAAGCATCGCAATCAGTCGCAGTATTTGAAGTTACTTAAGACTTAGTAACTAAAGTTCTTTAAACTATAGCACGTAATTGAGTACGTAGCCTAGGTTTACACATCTTTCCTGGAATGCATTTTAATTATACATCTGCATACAGAATAGTTTTCATTCGTAATTTTGAAAAATTATCTACTTTTTTCAGATTCAAATAAATCGATTAATCAATAATTAAAAGTAGTTTTCAGAGTTTGATCATTGTAGATCAAAAATTTGACTGTAGCTTGATGTGTGTACCTCAAGTGTTCAAATTTTCACACACAAATTATATAATGTATAAAGATGTGTTACATGTGTGCAGTTTATGGTCAAAATATATATCATGTACACATTTTCGGTGGCCACAAAATGGAATTGATGCAAATAACATTCTCACCACTAGGTACTTGGCGCACGAGTTGCGGTTTCCTAAGTCACCGGTGTGACCCGGTAAAGTAAATAATAGATGATAGACATTACAAGTACATGCAATGAAAAAATATGCATAAATATTAATAATATATAGCCATAGTGAGAAATATGATTTGACCTACTACCTGTCATTGACTAATTGTAGTCTCTGTTGTTTACAGAAAAATTGAGGGCACACATTTTTTTGAAGAAGTATTTATTTATTTTTCAAAAAAAAAATCATTATAAATATAAACATTGTTATAATTTCAATATTTATTTCATTATTTAATCTCAATAAACGATTCGAAAATTTCGAATAATTATGTGGACGGATTTGTTGCTAAAATCACAATATAAAATAGGTGCTTAATTCAGTAAAATCTCAGAATTCGTGCGACAAAATGGACAATAGCCCTTTTGCAAAACCTGTAGTTCAAAGTCTTCAGAGTGAAATACCTGAAAAAAAAATGATTTCGAAACATCCAATGAAACTTCAGTTCGATGAAAATATAATCCGGTGGAAAGATTTGGAACACACATCACCTGTAAACATTCAGGACACATGCTAATTTGCCATTCAGGCATTAAATTTCTATAATATCTCGTTTTAAGTGGTGGGGGCCATTTCGCAATCAGTACAGTTGTTGGATCCAATGCGCGCAATGCATCACGATCCAATGTTAAGGGTAAAATATCTGATACTTCTTCATTGATCATTGTATCAACAAATGGATCTAATGATTCCGTATTTGTCTTTGGCGGTGCTAATAAGAGTCGCTCAACTTCTTGATCTGGAATATCGTCTTCATGACTGAATTCCACCAGCGGTAAGATTTCTGTGTAAAAAACAAGACAATTATTTGTAGAAAAAGTAATCAACTTCGTTCGAAAACGATATTCGTGGGCTTTTGAACTAACAAAAAAAAAGTTAAAAGGCTACAAAAATTTGATTTGAATAGTATAATGATATGAAATGATTACCAAATGAAACAAAAGAGAAAATGTAAGGATGTTGACACGACGGACACTGATTTCCACGCAGATGTGAGTTATAGTTTGAGCATTTGTAACACATTGGCAAGGAGTCTTCGGGATCGTTGAATCCACCTGGGCACGCTCGACTTGCAATGTAATTGATCTAAAAAAAATTGGCGTTTTTCAATGATTTCACATACAATGGAATGATTCTATTACGTATATACTTACATCGACTTGTTCTTGTAAAGCAGTTGGAACGCGTAACTTTTGAATGCGATTATTGACTTGTAAATTCAATTTCTTGTAGTTTAACTCTTTGGCTTGTTTAGCCAATGTGTACAAGACAGCACTGTGAATATTAATGAACGGTTAATAGTCGTACAAATTCGTATCTAGGATTAGGAATATATCATTTAATTACTTACAACATACTAATTCCTTTCGGTGGTAGTCCATTATCAGCGCCAATTTGATTGGCCACAAATCGGCTCGAATTGAACAGCGCTGGCGCTGAGTAGCTCGTAAATGGTTCCGACAAATAGTTGTGAATCGTTGCATATGCATAGTAAATCGTTGAAAGTCGATGTAAACATTCAAATTTCACTAATGCTTCATTTGATATTGGTTCATCTTTTGGCAATGATTTAAGAAATTGTCTGGCACGAAGCCACATGTAATAGCTTGCATCCAGAAATCGATTTTCGGAAATCGAACAATCGGTTAAGCTATTTAACAGTTTGATTGCTTCATTTGGTTGACCAGCAAGAATGTAGGCCTCGTGCGCTTTAACAAATTCATCCGATTCGGCCAACCATTGTGCATGCTGACTATGCACTGATTGTAGTACTTGTGGTAAATTCTCTGCCAAACGAAATGCTTCGGTCCAGTCACGTGATTCAACATGCAATTGAACAACCTGTGCTTCTTCACCAAGTTTTCTATAGATTTCAGCTGCCAACGGCAAGGATTGTAGTTTTCTCAAATTCGTTGCTACCAAATTCAATGCGATTCGATCGCTTTGGCTCAATCGACGACCAATGTCATACAGTCTGCAATTCGATAAAAAATAATTATCAAATGATGTAAAATTTATGAAAAATAGTTAATTAATAAACATACACATCAGCCCATCCTTGTTCAGTGACAATTTCAATGGCTCGTTCATGTTCGCCGGCACTTAATAACAATTCAGCTGCAGCTCTTGGTTCATGAACAGAACATGCCCATTCGGCACGTTTACGAACCAATTCTCTGCGATCGGATGAATCACCTTCTTTCAAAAATTCTTGCGCCAAATCAAACATTCGCAAATCTGTGTACATTGCCAATGCCTTATTGCTATAGCCATTCTTCTGATACAATCTGGCGGCTTCCTTGAATTTACCAGCAAATGCCAAGTTTTCCGCTTGTAAAATTTCTTTTGGCACATCGCCACGCTTTTGACGCTCTTTGATTTCGTTTATATGCTGGAGCCATGGTAAATTTCGAACACGAACATATGCATTCTTAGCTACGGTTAATTGAAGGGCATCAACGGCTGCTTGCGCCAATCCCTCCCAATCTGATGACGAAACACCCAAACATGCAACCTGATATGCTTCTCTATTATTTGTTTTTTTTTAATAGAAAACACATGAAATTAGCATATGCGGGCATTGTATTGAGCATACATTAGGTTTGAGCTATGGATATAGCGGCTGATATTTCATAGCCGCTATTTAACTCGTTTTAATGCGTTTAAGCATTTTGTGCGTTATTTTCTACATCTCTCTCGTACATACTCAAATGTACAAAAGAATAGTAGGCTATGATATTCCTACTCGGTGTTACACACAGCACACGAATTAAATGGCGCCTATGAAATAGCAGCCGCTATATGCATAGCTCGAGCCTAATGTCTGGTATTGAGATATTTTCTGCCAATTGAGCTGCACTTTTTTATGAGAATAAAAGAGTGGGGACACATCAGCCAAATATCAGTTCAATTATGTGGTTTGATATCTCAGTACAATCCCGTTCGCAGTCAAATCTTACTCAAAAAGGCCGGCTTCAATAAACTGCCACATAGTTGATCCCAATGACAATGAAACGTTATTCATCATATTACCGCGAAGGCAAAATGCTGTGGCACCACACAAACCAACGACAACGCCAAGCATTGTCTGTGGGCTTCGAGGGGGCAATGTACCAACACGAACACTTATACCACCGGTTGTATGAGAATAACACAGCATCGATTCTAAATTTGTATTCCATGACACGGAATTAACTCCACTATCCTGAAAGCAGAAAAAAATGGCACCAATTGTAAATGATGAATATATGATGGTATTTGAGTGTTTGGTCTTACCTGATACAACATATTATCATTGATCAAATCACGTACAATCAATCGGCCAGCATCGTCGACCACAGCCAATTTGGTACGCGTTGAATTTAAATCCAAGCATCGAACCGACGATAGAACCGTTGTAATTAACATTGGCAACGAATTGTCCAAGAAAATGCGCCACACTTGGCCATTCTTCAAGCCCAAAAATAGTCCTTCACGGCCAGGTGGGCCACCGGTTACTTTAATATAACGAATAAAACTATCCAAAACCCATTCGCGTTGCATTACACCCGAAAAATCTAAGCTTTGCAATTTTTTCTCTTGACACAAGACGAGATGTTGTGAGCACACAACGAGCAAACTGCATTCAAATTTTTTGCCAATTTTCTCCTTCACCTTATAATGCATTGGCTGATTTTCAGCCGAACTTAGTTCGTATAAAACAACACGTTCGGGCAATTGAACAGCCAACCGATTTCGATAAATTGCAATTTTATTCACCAAATCTCGACATTTTATGCGCACTTTTTGACCCGATACCAAATGCTGAATTATTATATCGCACATATTCTCACGGAATGCATATCGTTCACGGTATAGTGCATGAACCGTATTAAAGGCGAGATTGTAACAGGCGAGAGTACCATCTTGACAACCAACCACCTAAAAGCGAATGGAAAAACGAAAAATAAAACATTGAAATATCTTTCTCTATCTTGTTTAAATTCATATTTGGCTCATTATTTTATGTCAAAACAATCTATACCAACCATTGATGATCCAAATGGATGAATGGCCGTTGTCCAAATCCATGATTCATGAACTTCACCTAACATTCCAAGTCGAATGCCATCTTTGGTAAATAATTGTACGGCTTTATTGCATCCAGCCACCGTAATGAATTCACCATCCGGAAAATAGCTGAGATTCAATGGATCAAAACCAAGTGCACGTTGTCCTTTGCCAACACTCTGTCCGCCAAGTGTATAAAATGAAATTGTTTGATTCCAATCGGCAATACATAGAATGTCTATATTTCCAGCGCTTATTGGATCAAATGAAATGCCATAGATTGGACTATTTGTGCCACCAGGTCGTTCGATTTTTCCCTTTTCATCGCCCGCCTAAATGAAAATTTATGAATCAATTAAATAGCACACAGACATTCATTTCATTACCAATATTCACCTTATTTCGAATGGAAACCGTGCCATTTGCCATTCCCAATGCCAGATAATGTCCATCATTTGTCCATGCACAACAATTTATTCGCGATGTAACTTTGAATTTTTGTACGGCCTTTTGTTCGGTCGACCAAAATGCAAAGTCCGATTGTGTACAAGATACCAATTGATGTGACACTGGATTGAATGCCAAACACTGAACCGAATCGCTATGACTAATGAACACAAATCAGTAAGCAACAATGAAAATTTCAAAAATTCTCTACAATTCAAGCTCATTCAAACTCACGAGTATTTTAGTATGCCATCGAGTTTGATGGACCAAACGATGACACATTTATCGGAACCACCGGATGCAAATTTTTTGCCATCATGTGCATATGCTACAGCATAAACTGTATCTTTGTGTCCAGTCAACGTTTCGATAAGAGTGCCTTCATTTGGTTCATAGACCAAAACTTTATCACATGCAGCAACGATCAGTTGAATACCCTCTGGATGAAAGCAAATTGAATGAATTCTACATTAAAATGATGAAGAAACAAAATTGAACGAATAAAAAATAAATTCATTCGACATTTATATCATAGCGAAAGAGACAGATGTGTGATATACGTACCCGGCTTGCTCTTTATCTTCACCTTCCTGGCCAATCTTCTCCACCCATTTTGGAATAGCACGCATTTCTTCGATCTCAAGTGAAAATTACAAATACGATACACAACTATAAACGATTTGTCTTAATTTCCCGCGGAAATGAATCACTTGCTTTCGCTGAAAATTGTCTACGACATCGATTTTAAATGTAAAATGTAACTTAAATCGGTCAGTGCATGTTTAATTTGGCGTTCTATTTTTGTTTTTATTGCAAAGCGACAAATGATAAAACGATAAATTTTTACTATGAAACTGGATCGTTCATTCTAGATTTGATCGAGTTATTGTTTACATTGAAATACGATTAAAAAGTTGCTATAGTAACACGACACAGAAGAAAGACTGCTACGTTCCATTAATACGCTCATTTGAGTGTACAAACGTACGAACCAGTTTCACACATATTCAACAGTGATATTACCAGCAAATTCAACGTCTCGTTTGGTATGATGTGCGAGTATTTCATTTACACATACATTTATAGGTTGTAGAAGCCGCTTACACAGATACACACAAACACACGAGGCCATTTGCACAGAACCTCATTGTCGTCGCATCGAATCGAATTTTACACGCAGCGACGTTAGCCAGCTAGTAAGCTTCCCGTATTCTTTCAAGGAACACATCATTTGCTGTTGTTATTCAGCGCTACCGTTTTTTTTTTCATTTTCTTATTTCCATACAATTTTGTTTATCGCTCCGTAGAAGGAAACAAAACCGAAATAAACGAAGAAGACGAAGTCAAAATTGATTTCCAGATGCACACATACTCTGTATAATTTGCTATTCTTTGGTAGGTTCCTCAAAATATTCATTACATTCACATTGTTGCTTGTAAGAAAACTGTGTCGATAATTTGTTTATATAGTTTTGTTTTCCATTGAATAAATCGAATACATCAAGACTTTTAATCAGAATGTAGAATGGAATTTTAATTTAACAATTTCGTCGACATTGACGTCGTTATTCATAATAAGAAAAGCGAAGAAAGCAAGATGAAAATGCTGACATTTTTTACCGCGAACACCATATGTAAACATTGAGAAAATATAGTATATTTGTATCATTGGATCATTAATGGGTGCAGAGAAAGAGAAAAAGAAAGAGAACAGAAGTGTTGAGTAGCCATACTTTTTGGGGAGCTGTGTACATGTTGCTGTTCAAAGTGCCGCTAATTTCTATGTATTTGTGCTGCGAAATGTTTTTTTTTTTTTAATTTACTAAATGAAGAAAAGGTAGTTTTTTTTCTACTTGTTTCGATTCAGAGAACAAAATGATAATGCAAACATTTAGTTGAAAATGAGTATGTGCCTTATAGTTTTTCCGTCAAAGTTTGTCGCTGTTGAGCGCTGTGAAATGAACGAATTTTGTATTTTGGCTCAAATGGATCGGGAAAATGTGCATTGGATTGCATTTGGTATAACATTTTTAGTCTTGTCTGTAGTATGAAATTTTTTAAATATAGTATTCGAAATGAAGACGATGAGCTGCGGCATCGTTGCCGAACATACTTACACACAGCCACCGTCATACTAATACAAACGTATGGTGCGCGCTCGTGAAGCCGCTTTCATCTGTATTGGAAGCAGATTGACAACCTGCCGGAAGTACGATGTGGAGATAGAGTGATTTTTTTTGTATAGCATTGCTAGAACGAGGCTTCGCAAAGACCTATCAATACAAACACATGCACGTACACGTATACACATACGAACATTTCTGTATATATCAGCACAATAACATACATGGCCATCGTTCACACATGCACACAGACAATTCATCTACGTTATAACCGACGGCAACTAGAGCTCAGTTCGATTTACTCACTGCGGACATTCATGTACACTAATTACCGAAACACATTTAAGAAAATCGGTTAACGCACCACACAACCCGATTTTCACATTCAAAAACTCAACAGCGTGATAATACATTCAGTGCTCTTGCATTGAACAAGAAACGGCTATATCGAGATATATAAAACAGCAGCAAAAACGGCCCCGAACATTTTAAACATACCAAGAAAAATCTTTGTAAGATATTTGACCGTTTGCATTGGCAAATCATTACCATTAAGTTTAGTAGCTAAGATCATCATTTTTTGGATTGGACGAATGACAGAGGTCATTCAAAAAAAAGAGACTTTACGAGAAGAAAAACGATAGAGAGCAACATAGAAAAGAAACAGAAAAAAATCTTCTTTTTTTTGAAAATTATCGAGTGTGCTTTGAGTGTGTAAGCAATATAGTATCGACGTTGTTGCTTGTGAGTGTGTGCGTCAGAGCGTTCCGTTCCGTACCATATGCGTGTGTGTGTGTGTGTGTGTGTGTGTATTTGCCACTTAATCGTATTTTGCTCTTTCACTGTGTTTGTGTATGTGTGTATATGCGTGTGTATGTATGTCTCTGTTTATGGTTGTGTATGTTGCTAATATTGTGTAGAGCGCATATATATTACTTAATGATGTTGATGTCTTCGAATCTCGATTCGGTTCAACTTGGTTTTCGTGCATGTGTTTTAGTGCTGTCGTTTTGCGTGTGTGCGCCATATTCCAAATTCTATGCGGTTGTTTCATTTCGGTCATTCCTTTTTGATTATAAAAACTTCGTACAGGAGGCGACTCACGCACGTTCCGCCATGTTTTTGCAGTTCATTTCAGTGATCCGAACTAAATAGATTTATTTCAAATTGAAAGTAACAAAATTAGGCGCGTTCAAAACAAACGCGTAAACATTTCAACAAATATGAAAAAAACAGCACAACCCGTTATGAAAAAGGTTCGATTACAATTGGCCCGTGGCATTTTTTTAGCAATTACGTATTAAAATATTGATTATGTGAAAAATTATGGTGGATATATTTTTTGATAGTTTCATACGGTTCATTTTTCCATTACGTTTTTTTTTTGTTCGTTCATAATGTGACGCCTTAGCTTGACGGCTGCGACTACAAACGAAAAATACACACACCCATGCACATATTTTCTACATCGATATAAGCAAAAGTGTTTTTTCTTTATTAGTGTGTGTGTGTGTGTGTGTGTGCGTGCGATTGTGTGCGTTTGCTGTATTTAAGCCGCATTTTTTTCAATTTTGTTCTTCCTAACCAAACCAGAATATTGTGAATCGTGTTGTTTCGATTTATTTAGTCATTGTTTTCATTCGTTTTGTTTTCCAACATTTTACACGAATCCCATTGTTATTTAGTTTAAATTATAAACCAAAACATAAAAGTAATTTGACATCGATAAACTTTACCGTTGAGGTGGTGTGTGCGTAGCCTTTTCACTGTTATTTCAATTTGAAATCGGTTTCCTTTTGCAAAATCGAATTTATCTTTAAATTTGTTGTTCACTTGGCCTAAATAGTGGTAATTGAGAGTGATGTGTATGCATATGCGTGTGTGTGCTTCAGGCAAAAAAAAGGCCCAGGACGTTTGAAGTGAAATTGAAAATTAGCCGACCGATACGCAGCATCTATAGTTTATTCTGTTATTTTCATATAATATCGAATCTCTTTTTCTTTTGCAGGTTTATGCTCAGCCGTCATACGCACAGGACATTCAAATGAATGCCGTAAGAAAGATAAACAGTTTATTATCGAGTGGAACAGTCAGCGTGACTGGTCCATCACAAAATCGGACAATGAAGCAACAGCCAGCGCAACCAAAAACAGTATTTGTACAGAAAGGTGAATGCTATGTCTGTGACGAACACATCGGCATCAATGGTACCCTCGTCACAGAAGCCTTTACATCTGTATCAAATACAAAGATCCCAACAAAAATTGGCCGAATCGTTGGCGATGCATTCATGGTTATCGTCAGTATGGACGATGTGATTTGCAAACGTTGTTTGACCATGTTCAATCAAATGGATCGGCTGGAAACTGATTTGGATCGTGTCAAAAGCAATATTTTGACATTAATTAATAAGAAATATGGTATAAATGACAACGGAAATACTGGTGCAAGCAGCACAAATGTTGTTGACATTAAACCGCCCCCTGCCAAAGTACAGAGGCTTAATACAAGTGCTGGTACGATTAACGCAAACTATACAAATCGAAAGACGAGCAACGGCGGCGAAGCCGATGATGAAACACGAAAAATAACAACGGTACCATTGCTACAGCCAATTCAAACAACAACACAGACAGTTAATCAATTTGCCGGTGGTCAACGTGTAGTGAATGTTAGTGGCAGTGGTGATTCTATTGATGGTCAAATAACCACAATTTATGAAACATCGCCACAAAATAGTTTCGGTCAAACACAATTGGTGCGACAAGTAAGTGTCACATTCCTCATATTTTTCGTTGTTGCTTTATTCGATTTGTGCTTTGATCTCTTTTATTTTTGGGGTTTTGTTCGAGAATGAAATGTGAACGGTTCGTGGCAGCTGTTCAAAAACTCATTTTCGATTCACATCTTAAAATTACAATGAGATTCATTTGGGCCGGTAGATAAATTTGTGGCACTTGTTCCTTTGGTATCTCACACAAACTCAAGCACATATATCTTTTATGTGTATTTATATGCAGATTTATTTTCTCGATGCACTTTTGATGAAACAAATTCAACAAACGATTTTTTAAAAAAACAAAACATATGATTTTTTGGGATTTATTTATTTTTCAGCAACAACCAACAACCACACAACGGAAACCGATCAAGATTTACAAATGCATGTCATGCGACTTTAAAACAACAGATATCAAACTATTCCAGCCTCATTATGATACATGTCGACAACAAAATGGTTATCGTTGCAAACTTTGCAAAAAGATCTTCACTAGTGTGAGCGCCCTGAAGGCACACAATGTCGAAAAGCACGCAAGTGAGTTTACATGCAGTATATGCAACATAAATTACATGAATGAGAACACATACAAGAAGCATATGGAAACTAATCACCCGGACATTAAAACGATCGAATCATCGACAACGGTGACCAGTAGTGGTAAGTGATTGACCATTTATTCTGTTATTTTGCTAAAAATAAAACAAATAAAAATCATTAATTAAATAAATGACAAAAAAACGACAAAATTAGATATACCTATGAAACTTATAAATATGTTTACCGTTTTATTTGGTTCAATGTGTCTGGCAGGTCAACAACTCTATTCGTGCAACGTTTGTCCATTCAAAACATACGAAAAAGCCACATTTGATGCGCATTCTCGAAAACATGTCAAGGTAAAGCCGTTCAAATGCCGCATTTGTTCAGCGCGCTTTGAAACCAGAGAACTAGCCGGCGTTCATGCAAAGACTCATTGTCCTGACTTTTTCAAATGCGGAACATGTTCAATGACATTCACACAAAAGGTATGTATGCACAAACACAAAAAAAACAACACTTTTACAAAGTAAAATCGCCATCTTGTCTGTCATCATAAAATGTGTTGACAGTTTCTTTTTCTTTCAATTTCAATGTATGAATAAATATAATAATTGGAATATGTGTTTTTTTGGTCTTATTATTACAGGAATTACTTGTAAAACATTTCGAAACACATAAGACATCGCAACAAGTCGCCCAAAAACAACAGATCGTATCACAGATTCAAACGTCGACACAATTGACGCAACCAATTGCCGTGTCACAAGATCTCACCACTCAAAAATTGTTGCAAGATACCATCGATGAAGCATTAAGAGAGACTGGAGACTCTGGCCCAAAAATTAATTTCTATTCGTGTCACATTTGTTCGCTTACCTTCATCCAGGAGACTTATTACAAACAACACATGGAGACCCATAAACGTGAAAGTAATAAAAAAGTTGGCACCCAAGCCGTTGCCGTTACAACATCAACCGTATCGAATACACATAGTCTTATACGAACCGATCAACGTGTGACAAACACACCGACCACCATCATTGCAACACAACCAAACACATCTATATCCGATAATGATTTAGAAATTATGTTCGAAAAAATGCATTCAGACAAAGCGGAGATTGAAGGTAATGCGAATAACACCGATGGTGTTGTGATAACAAGCCACGAAAGTTCAACCGGTGGCTACACATTCAATATCACCATGGCCAATCAACAAGATGCTACATCCAACAATGTCGACGTAGAAAATGTAAGCATTTGGTTCAATTCTTTTTTTATCCAAACGAACAAAAAGTAGAAAAAGAAAGAAACCTAATCTTAATTTTATATGGTATCATTTAGAAAAATAAACAAGACGGAAATGAGAGTTTGGCACCAGTCGCAATAGATATGCCACAATTAGATCAAAGCGATGATCAACAGCAACAGCCTGCCGATCAAGAACAACAAACAAATTCAGAACAACAACAACACCAAGAACATTTGGAAAATGAACAGGTATGCGCTCACGAGCACTTAATTTATTATAAATTATTGTGTTATTTGAATAATTTAAATATTATAGAAACTTGCACAGGGTGTTGCGGTTAGTATGCCAAGTTTAGATGATGATGCGGATGGTAGTCAACCATCGAGTAGTGATCAGGTGCCGATGGATTTGGAAGATATTCAAAATGCGGCCGAAAGTGGTCAAATTAAATTTATATTGAATGAAAATGGTCAATTGTTGCAATTGGATAATCACATTCTCACCACCGATGCAGAAGGTAACCAGATATTGGTGCAAGGCAGTGAACAAATTCAACAGCTATTGCAAAGTGTTGGCGTTTTACAAGCCGATGGTGATGGCACTGAGCAAACCTTTCAAATGATTCAAGGTGAAAATAATCAAATGATTTTGGTGCAAGGCGATAACAATGAGGCACAATTAATCGATGCGTCAATGTTAAACGAAGATGGCCAATTAGTTATTCAACATCATGGTGATCAATTGCCAGAGGGCATGCATGTAGTTAACGAAGATGGTGTGCAGGTGCCGGTTTCGATAGCATTTGCACAGCATTTAGAATCGGCCGCTGCACAGCATTTAGAATCGGCTCAACATATGGAATCGGCCCAACACCAAGAGGGTGAAAATGAAATTGAACAAAAGCCCGAAATTCAAGACCAGCAACACACCGAAGAGGTCGAAGCCGAACAAGCGGTCACCATTAAATCAGAAGACACGTCATCACAAGATGGCGAACAACAAGCGGCCAACGAGGCCGATGCAGGTGAATGGCAATGAGACAATTAGGTTAATGCACTTACTTACTTAATATCATTTTAAAAAAAACTCATTGAAGTAATTTGGTTGACATTTGAATCATATACATAAGAAAAAATTAGATCAGATGACATTTGGGAATGAATGAAAAATAACAGATAAAATCGCTTTTAACCAAATCCCTTCAATCCATTCAATACGGCTGAACCATTTTCATTGAACGACATTTTATATTTGAATTTGTTCAGGTATCACTACGGTTACAACATCGACGAGAGCACCAGTGTCATCAACAACGGGCGAAGTATATTTCAGTTTAGATGAAATTATGAATCAATCAGAACAAAAGGTAAGCGATACAGAGATCATTTTGAAACGCTCTTCAAAAATATGATAAAACATTTTTACGTTGTTCTATTTCAGTAATCGACACACAAATGATGCACTGACCTGCCCCTCCCAATTTAAGCTTTCGACTTTTAAGTAGCTGTTAGTATTATTTTTTATCAAATTTTAAATAAACTCGTCGTTGCAAAATCAACTAAAACCATACTAAATAAACAATTTAGTGGATAAAATTACAAAAAAGAGACGAGCAATTATGTTTTGGTTATTAAAATCAAAATGAACGTTAAGTGAGAAACAAAACACACACACACATACACACATTTTAATCAGCTGAAGTTCAATTGTATTGAAATAAATTTGATGCCCATACAGATTACTGTTAACCAAGGAATGTATGTTCTTGGGAATCAGTGATTATTTTTCGATAAGAAAATACAAAAGAAAAAAAGAGAAGAAAAAAAACAAATGGGAGAATATTGAGAAATGAATATATACATACTCTATATATGTATTCAATAGGATTCAAAATCAATGGTCCAATGCGCTGTTCTTTTTGCATTGGTTCATTTTCTTTATATTTAATGTATTGTCATGAATGCAAAAAAGAAAAAAAAAAAGAAAAGATGATTAAACTAGTAGAAAAAAACGAAAAATACAAAAAAAAATCTTTAAAACATACAATAATTATCAAGCATAAACCTACATGTTATATTTTTAATTGGAGAGGAACATAACAAAACGAAGATAGACAGTAGAAGGGAAAAAGTTTAGGAGCGAATTATGATAAAACGCAAAAACTTGAAACAAACAAACAAAATACACACATGTACACACATAAAAAAGCGCGCGCCGCCATCGTGCAAATAGACAAGCCCAAAATCTAGAACGATACAGAAAACCAACAAAAAAACATTTAAATAATTAGACATAGTATATAGCATAAAGAGAAATTGAAAAAAAAAACCACCAGAGAAAAGGATATACTGTTAAAGTGTATAATTTTGGTTAATGAACTAACACACATACACACATACAAATGGCAAATGAATCGGCTGAATAACCAAAATATGATAATTTCAAGCGATGCAATGAAACAAATGCGGCAACAGCAGCATAAATCAGCAAATGTAAATGAAAGGGCCAAACCGAATGCAATTTACTTCTCTCATTGCGCTATTTTACATCCAAACACACTCATGCACACAAAAAAAAACACACACACATAAAACCCTCATCTCGGTCATCTTCAAATCGGAACCAATCAGAACGATTAAGCCAAAACATTTAAATCCATTTTCATTTTTATTTGCTTTATTTGTTTATTTAAAAAAATTACTTTCAACATCGCGATCCAACACAACACATGAACAAATAAAAAGAAGAAATCCGCTATTAATTTATATGATTAAAAAAATATATATGCAAAATGAAGAAAAAAAAATACACACACATACACACTGCATACTGAGAGAGAAAGATAGAAAAAGAGTTGAAAATGATTTTTTTTTTTAAATTTATGATTGAAATAAGTAAATTTATGTTTAAGTCAGAAAACAAAATGATGCTGATGAGGAAGAAGAGAAGATGATGATGAAACATTGAAGTGAGTTAGAGTTTAAACAAAGTTATTTTGTTAGCAAAGATGAAAAAAATAAGAATAAACGTATATATACAACCATTATTGTGTATTGTATGGATGAGTCCAAGCAAAATGGAGCGTAATCATAAAAAGAGAAAAAAAAATAACGATTCAAAGCCTGCGGAAAAAAGAAAGCTAAAAAAATTATTAACAAAACAATATTGATAATTATGAATGGAAGAGAATCTAGCGTTTAGTTTACATTTAAAAAAAAAGAAGGAAAAATGTAATCGACAGATTTTTAATAATATTTTAGTTTATTAATAAACAAAAAAATGATATACAAAATAAAAATAAAGCAACAAAAAACAATGGTATAGTTATTGTTTTCATTTTGGATTTTGTTTAAGTGAAAAATAACGTCAAACGCATGATGAATGGGAATAAACACGTTTTTTGAACGGAACACTTTTTTCAGCCAGCTATATAGTCACATGTCAATATTGATTCAATTTGATTTATGAATTATTCAGCGATTTACTGGGATAAAAGAAACGAATTGCATCAGGCTTTCTGTTACTCTACACAATGAACACAGTTCATTGAACTATTAAATTTGTTGATATTAGCTATTATTTTCTCAATTTGTAGAAATTTCTGATTTTTATACAATTCTCTTTTGCGGAGTCGAATGTATAAAACATTGGCTGACTAGATGGCCGGCCAATTTTGGACGATTTGACTGTGTATATGTAAATTTTTCGACAAAATAAAACGTTTGTAGTCGATTGTTCCCAAATAGCCTACTGTGACGATTTAAACATTTCTATGAATGCCGCAATCAATTTTGATAAAGTTGATTGAGCTGATTGATCAGCCCAGCTGACACGAATTCGCCAGCTTATTGGTATATTTCAATTTTGTAACAAGAACCATTTGTTCCTTCAACGTGGTAGAGTTCTATTTTTGGTATTTTAGATGTCTATATCAGTGACCGGTTCGCGCATATTTCTATGCTTGCCTAAATACGCTAGGTAGCATAGATATGCCAAGCATAGCCGCAAACGCAACCGACGCATCGCCGTTCACTCTATATGAACAATACACATGTTCGTTTATGCAGACGACCGTGCGCATACAATATAGCTCGAATCGAATGGCGACGGGTGCGTTGCGGCTTACGTCTCCGCTATGCTTAGCATAGCTATCAGGCATAGAAATATGCGCGAACCGGTCACTGGTCTATATTTGCCGTACGCTACGGCCCGTAGCACGTTGAAAGAGCAAATTGTTGTTGTCACAAAATCGAAATGTGGCTGGCTAATTCGTGTCAGCTGGGCTCAATATATTTTCTGATTTTCATCAAATATAGTCGAATTAATTCATATATGCTTGAGCATTTTTGGAATTTTAAATTTCTATACTGAAACACTTGGTAATTGTTGAAAAAATACATCAGCAACTATTTTGCTATTCACTACAGCATCATGTAAGTTGGTCCTATCATGAAGAGAAAAGCAATCTTAGAAGTTTTATGGGTCATTATGAATGAGTGGAAACTAAACTTAAATATTCCCTTTCAATTGAAATCTCACTATTTCCTCTTAAAAATATATTTTAAACATATTCTCTTTTTTTGTATTTTTCCGTGAATGGAAATTTCTTTCGTTTCTAATGTTATGAATAATAAAGTAAAGATAATCACGTGATGTTTTCTCATGTAAAAAATAATAGATCGACTTGGTGTCAGGAAATATCATAGTCAATCTTGAAGACATTTTTAGTCAGATGATAATTTTACGTTCTTCACTTATATCAACGAGAAATAAAATAAAAACGAATAAAAGAAAATATAATATTTAAACATATTCCGGCTCCGATATGCATTGCATGAGACATAGATACGTATTGATTTTGTTAGATGGCACCTGTGATGCACCACTGTAGTATTTTGTACATTTGTGCAAATGAAGTTCATTGTCAACTGTCAAAAATTATGTGCATTGTTTACTAGTCGAAAAAACATTTTTTTTTGTGTTAGAATATATATATTTTTTTACACATTCAGTTTGGGATTTAACGTGTAAATGCTACTATGTGAAAATATTTGGAAATCACACGGAACATTTCCGCCGAATTATAAGTCAAATGTAAATTAATTGCATTTATTTTCATGTACACATTTTATTTGATCGATTGAGATAGATGAATGAATATAAAATTGTTGAAATAAATTCTGAATTTATGACATAAATTATGAACTGTGTAAGATTACGATTTCGGATTGATTATGTCATTGGTGAAATTTATTATCAGTATATATGAATAAAGTTTGTGTGTGCAATAAAATGGCTATTGAAAAATCTTTTCGAAAAAATGAGCTCAAAATATCATTTGGTTAATCAGTTCGGTTAAAATCGTTTTCAATTTAACAAATGCAGATGATACATTTTCCAGTGTAGCTTATCTTCTAATTTTATCAATCTCTTCCGACAATGAATTTCCTTTCTGCCAATGACCAGTTGATGTGACAATAGAATTCGACTGGAACGGCTACATTTATTTTTCGTTTAAAAATTAGAAGCAAAACTAAAACCAATTCAATGTGCCAGACATTTAGTTCCGTTAGATAAGCAGTAGTGAAACGGTTGTAATATGATAAAAAAACGTATTTAATTGTGAGTATGAGTTATATGTGGAAGACCCTTGATTATCCTCATCATATTGCATTTGGCGAGAATAAAATGTTGGAACAAATCAACATATGGCACTTGAACGAGCTTCCCTTGCAAGATGCATTTCAATTAAAACATTCAACTAAACATATAGCACGCAAAAATTATTCATAAAAAATGTGTGCGAGAGAGAGAAAAAAGTGTGTATACTATAGCATACGTACTTCGGACGAGAGATATGAAACAAAAATGTGTGTAGTGTGAAAGAGTGCACGCATACACGTTTCCCATTTCAACACACATGTTCTGATTGAAGCTAGTTGAAAAACAGAAGCATTTATGCGCAAAGCCATACCAACAACAACAACAACAACAACACCAATGTAAAAAGAAGCATTGAGCGTTTGCGAATAGAGAAGAATATACGTAAATAGAACACAGAGAGCCGCCGCCGCCGACGACGACGACGACAGCAAGAGCTACGCTAACAAAGAGAACAATCCAATACATGCATGTATATCCGTTCTTGCTATTTCTTCATACATATAAAAAAAAAACTACAAACATCAAAAGCAAAACTCATTCGGCACAGCGTTATAGTGTTCATTTACATTTTAGCAGCCAAGCGGCTAGTTTTGTGGAAGCATTTTTTGTTATTGTTGATTTCATTTTTTTTGATTTCACTTCATTTCGTTGGCATTGTAAAAAGTTTAATTTTTTGCATTTATTTGATTTTTTTTTCTTCGTTGCGGTTCGGCATATTTCTTTCATACTTTCGGCGAGATTGTGCACGTGAGTGTTGCTTTGGTGAAAATACTTGTCTCTAATATTCACTGTAAATCAATAATGAAAATTTGTTTAGTAAAACGATTGCATTGATAGTAGGCTAAGAAAGTAAACTATGCATTGGTTTTGGTTTAACCACAAATTATACATTTCTTGGAATAGTTGGAGGACGGTCGTGACTCAGATCACATAATTAATATGCAGTCGTTGAGCGGTCATCAACTTAATATTATCAAAGAGTGAAACCAAACGATTAGAAAGAGTGGTCAACGATAATAGCGGCTGTCTTTGCTCGTTCTCGGGTGATTAGCCAAGACTTCTTGTGAAAACTGAAGACAATTAGTGTCAATGATTCTTGCAAAACCTGACAAACAACTCGAATTCCTTTTTTTTTATTTCGTAGTCCCTTTTTTATTGTTGTAACCATCGTCATCGATGAAATAAATCTTTGGAGTTACAGTATGCGGTCTACACTATATTGCTATTTGCCATTTAAAAATGAGCTCATAAAGTATAAGGCAAATTGGAAAAGAGTCGACACAAATACATGGGCAATGAGTGTGTTTCCATGGCTATTTTTGCGGATTTGTTTTTGTTTATCGAGTACAGTGAATGAATATTATTGTTGAAAACTATGTTGTGTCTTGCAAATGTTGATTTAAATCATGAACAATAGAGAGAATGCTTGGGGGTAGACATCTATGAATTTAAATTTAATTTTGCGTTTACTACGATTTTGGCGATTCATGTGATTTCTGCTCTGCAACTTCGAAATTCTCAACACCGCAATGATTAAATTTAAAATATTTTTGACAAATATCTGCAATATAGATATTTGATAAACTGTTAATTTGAATCAAATTATTCAATAATAATTTATGTTTTATGTCGTTATGAGTCGATTATGTTTGGAGTCACTATATATAGAGCATAGGCAATTGTATTCAATTTTGAAAATATTCACATTTGAAATTGACAGGAGAATCGTGAATTTTATGAGATTTAAATACCACGATTTCTATGATTTTTAAGAATTCAAAATTCACATGTCCATCCCCCGGAGAGCATGTAACTAATTCAGTATAGAATATATTGGATGTGACATTCGGTCGTGCCTATTATTTAGTTTACATGACATTTACTGCAAGCACGACCCATACCCATTATTCGTTCTGGTAATTAATCAATTCTCATGTTGTTTGTTTCTCTTCAGGTTGTTTTAATGGAATTTAAATCGTAACGGCCAATTGACAACGAGCTAAATTGTAAAACAATATACTGATAAGGCACACATAGCGGTGCAAAGAGAGAAGCAAACAAAACAAAAATAAATCATTGAACAGCGAATTGCGAAGGCACGAGTTCATGCAAATAGTGTGATACAATCAGAATGGTAATTTCAAAAATTTGTTGCATTGGCGCTGGATACGTTGGCGGTCCAACATGCAGTGTTATCGCATTGAAATGCCCGAACATTCGAGTAACAGTTGTCGATCTTAGTGTCGAACGTATATCTCAATGGAATTCAGATAGATTGCCCATTTACGAGGTGAGTAACTTTTCAAAGCTCTCTTGACAGTCTCTTTGTAAATTAAATTGAAGTGAGTTTTTTTCTGTTAAAGTAAGTCGAGTTAAAACTTTCTTTTTGAAAATCATTTACAAATGACGCTTTCGCCATCCTGCGGTCACGTTTGTTTTTTTTCGTTTTATTCCCTTGGACTTTTCATTTGAGGCAAACTTTAAATTATCATGAAATTTCTATTTCAAATTTCAATCTGGGGTTCAATAAGACTTCAATCAATTTCAGTTGATTTAAATGAAATTGGATTACTTGAGGCGATTGATTTACGGCTAATTATAATTCCAAGTACATTTTTAACAAAACATTTCATTTAACACTGTGTTGATCGAATGCATCCGGTTTCAATTACTCGCTATCATATCAAGTTCTTTTCATTCTCATCACCAGTGAGACGAAAAAAAAAAAACAAAATACTGCGAGTGTTTATCTAAGCAAATCAGCTGAATGTAAGAGGTGCAAATATTTGATTAGAATTAGAGCCGCATAAATAATTATTTGAGTGCGTCATTTTCTTAATTGAAAAATCGGTTTCAAACTTTTTACTTGAAATTGAATTCAATACAAATAAAACCGTTGGAATTCTTCTCAATCAACTTTGGATTATATCATTTGTTAATTATTCAAAAATGACGTGTTTGAATGAATCATGAATGAATTCAATAAAATTATAGGTGGAAAGCAACTTGCATCGCATAATATGAGCCCATCCATGATTTGAAAATCAATTAACCCTCTACTGCTCCATTGATCGATTGAGATAAATACTGTATTTGTAAAATAAGCTAATTTTTCAAATGATCTTAACACCACTGTCGAAACATTTTAATCTCAAAAATACAAAATAGAAGTTTACTTTAGATTACCATTTGTAGCTGTCACAAAACCTAAGTGACAGTTTTGGAAAAAAAATGAAAAAAAAAATCATCTCTGGACGGTCTTATGGTATAGAGGGTGTTAGTATCGAAAAAGAGAAACATTTACACGCTTGTTTCTCAACAAATTTACAGTTATAAATATTTGACTAACCTATGAATATGATAATTATGTTCAGCACGTGGTTCATTATCGTTATAATCGTACGATGACTTTGATTTAGCACATCTTCTTACCGAGTGAAAAAAAAACATTCACATCATGATCGGCCTTTGAACGACACGCGACTTATATAATTTTAACATGTCTTTCATAAAGTATGTACTTCGAAATTAAACAAGTGTGTGTGTAAACATCAACAAAGAGAGATTTATTTCAAAACATCAAAAATGTTGTTGTTAAATCGGATGTTATTTTTCAATGATGTTGTAACAGGTGTATTTGAAACTGATAAAACTGAATTAATTAAACAAAAAAGTAAACAAACAAAAGAAACAATGAAAAGAGTACTTTTTATTTTAACGGCAACGTCACATAATCATCAAAATAGATGAATTGTATGAAGAAAAAAAAACGAACAAAATTTAATCACGTTTTTTTTCTCTTCTTTCTATCGATATTCTCCTCCAATTAGCCTGGTTTGTATGATGTCGTCAAAAAGTGCCGAAACAAGAATCTCTTCTTTTCAAATGATATTGAAACTGCCATTGACGAAGCTGAATTGATTTTCATATCGGTGAATACGCCAACGAAAACATTTGGCAATGGGCGCGGACGTGCTGCCGATTTGAAGTATGTCGAAAGTGCGGCCAGAATGATTGCCAAAGTGGCACGCAACAATAAAATTGTGGTTGAAAAGAGTACGGTGCCGGTAAGAGCTGCCGAAAGTATAATGCACATTTTGGGTGCAAATCAAAAAATGGGTAAGCGAATATCGAACACTTGTTCTCATTGGCAATTTACTAAATAAAATCACATTCTGAATTGCAGACGTTAAGTATGAAATCTTATCGAATCCAGAGTTTTTGGCAGAAGGCACTGCCATTGTAGATTTATTGAACGCCGATCGTATATTAATTGGTGGCGAATGTACCGAAAGTGGCATGAAGGCCATTGAAGAACTGTCGTGGGTTTATCAGCATTGGATAGCGAAAGAGAAAATTCTAACAACGAATACATGGAGTTCGGAACTCTCAAAATTGGTAAATTGTTGTGTAAATATTTTGTTAACAAACCAATAAAAAACTATATTTTTATAAAACAATAGGCGGCGAATGCATTTTTGGCACAACGAATCTCAAGCATCAACTCGTTATCGGCTGTATGTGAAGCAACTGGTGCCGATGTTACTGAGGTGGCCAAAGCCGTTGGTCTTGATTCGCGAATTGGCTCAAAATTTTTGCAAGCGTCCATTGGTTTCGGTGGAAGTTGCTTTCAAAAAGACATTCTCAATTTAGTTTATATATGCGAAGGTTTGAATTTACCTGAAGTGGCTGCGTATTGGCAACAGGTGATCGACATGAATGAATATCAAAAAATGAGATTTTCACAAAAGGTAAGTAATAATAAACAAATACACAAACGATTGGTTAAACATTTTTCTAATTGTGACATTTCAGATTATCGAGTGCTTATTCAATACGGTGTCGGATAAACGGATCACAATATTTGGTTTTGCATTTAAAAAGAATACAGGAGATACACGTGAAACGCCGGCTATAACTGTTTGTAAGACTCTATTGGAAGAAGGTGCCAAATTGAATATTTACGATCCGAAAGTTGATCATCTACAAATTCTCGAAGACTTGACGCATCCGAGTGTAACGGATAGTCCAGAATATGTACGAAAAGCCATCACCATATTCGACAATGCTTATGATGCGGTCAAAGATACATACGCAATCGTTTTATGTACCGAATGGGATGAATTTGTTGTGAGTATACGTCATTGGTATACTTTTTTTTATAAAACGACATGTTTTTTATTTCGCTCTCTCTCTCTCTCTCTCTCTCTCTCTCTCTACTTGTCACATAGGAACTGGATTACAGAACCATTTACAGTAAGATGATGAAACCGGCATACATTTTCGATGGACGAAAGATATTAAAACACAAAGAACTGCAAGAGATAGGCTTTCATGTTCAGACCATAGGCAAGAAGTTGAATCGAACCGGTTTACTGAGGTCATGGGCTGCTTCACAGCAATAACATCGAATCAACTTTAATAAATAAAAAAAAAAAATTAAAAACAAAAAATTCCACATCATTTTCAAAGTATTACCGTTCAAATCAAGTTTGCATTGATTTAATATAGCAATAAGAAATGTGAAAAAAGAATAGCACTGCGTTTATCAGTCGATTTATATCATTAGCGCTTAGATAATTCACGGAATTAATTATAAATGGAGAAATTGTTCAAATACATTGTTATATCAAATTTCTGATCACCATCAAATGAATTGAATTGAAGCTTATCGTTTATTTTTAAGAATTACAATATATTTCCATTCGACATAAACATAAAAACAAAACGTTTTTCATTTAATGTTATGAACTACGAAACAAATATTATTTAGCGTCATAGCAACCGAAACGAATGAGTAGGTATTTTATTTATTCAATATGGTCGAACTGTAGCTCATGGTTTCAGTTCAGTTGTTTGGTAATGGATCAGTTATACGCTTGGAAAATGATTGATTCAGATTTTCCCGATAAAATCGAAGAACTTGAGCACATTGCAATATTTGGTTTTGATGGTTTGTTTACTTGATTAGTTTTCTTCGTGTTCTTTTTAACGCTCGAGTTTGTTTTGAAATTTATCTTAAATCATTTTTATATATTTAGGCACCAAACCAAGTGGACTGAAATTACATCAAAATCATTTGATTTTTCCGCTCGGCAGCAAGATCTCCATTATTAATGTTGAAACAAATAAACAGGAATTTTTATGCGGTCACACGAACACTGTGTCAGCGATTGCCGTTTCCAAATGGTGATTAAATGCTTGAAATTAAATACACTCTGTTACACTATTTCATGGTATTAAATGAAATATCGATGTTTTCTAGTGGGCGATATATCGGATCGGGACAGATAAATGAGAGTGGAAGTCGTGCGTATGTGATTATATGGGATTGGACAAATCGGCAGGAAATCAGCCGATATCAATTACATAAGGCAAGCAACAAAAAAAAACTATTGATATTTCAACTCACTTCCCATAGTTTTGGTCGGTCATTTGGTCGTTCTCTCTATTTATAAGAAATTTACATAAAAAAATGAAAAAACATTTGAATTTCCTGTGCCCATCATGATTTCAGGATCAAATTCATTCATTGTGTTTTTCATCTGACGGAGAACATTTGATAAGTTTGGGTGGTGTCGATGATGGTCGATTGGTTGTTTGGAACATTGAAAAAAGGTTTGTTTCCCCAATGAGATGGCATTAATTTAATAGTAGTCAACATCTGACAATTTCATTTAAAGAATGGCTATTTGCGGTGCGTTAGCAAAAAATGAGGTCACCGGATTGGCACGCTCATTGTGCGCTTCGCATAAATTGGATAACATATTTTTAACATGTGGCGAACGTAAGTTTTTTTTTATATTTGACGAATGGTATTGAGTGAAATAAAATGGAATTTGTTTAAAAAAAAACTAGAACATCTTCGAATCTGGCACATAAATACGGATAGTAAAAAGCTCAATGTGCTTAACGCAAGTCTTGGTAAAATACGCCGAAATTTCACATCAATGATAGTAAGCAGCGATGATTCAACGGTTTACGTTGGCACCATGAGCGGTGATGTGGTGAAGCTGAGACTGAATTGTCGTCAAAATGAATTCAACAAACCAACACTAATCGGTGCGTATGGACGTCACAATCCAAGAAAATCGCCGGGAAAAGACTGCGAAAAATACATGAATGGTGTACGTGACTTGATTTATGTCAATAATGAACGACAATTGTTGATTGGCGCCGGCGATGGAACCATTGAATTGGTCGAAGAACGTAACATATTTATCAAAGACTATCCAATGCCCACATGGCCTATGTTCAAGGCGGTAAGTTTTAAAGTTTTTTTTTTATATGATGACTACTTTGGACTGAATTCATTCTACACTTACACTACAGTTGAAACGAAAAAAAGTCAACGGATGCGTAACTTCGCTGCAATACAGCAATCAAACAATTTATATTGGAACAGATTCATGCGAAATCTATACCCTTGACTATCAGACATTTATATTGAAACTACAAATTACTTGTAACAGCTGCATTGTTAATGACATTGCATTTCCACAGTAAGACTAGAATAATATTTTTTCCAATAAAGTTCTAACACACATATATTTGTTCAATTGTATGTTTTGCAGTAATTTTTCATCAGTTTTTGCAACAGCAAGTTATCAATCGGTTCGAGTGTGGTCATTAACGAAAAAGCAAGAACTTTTACGTATTGTTGTGCCAAACTTTTTGGCGGCCGCTGTTATTTTCTCATTCGATGGTCAAAGCATTGTAACAGCATGGAATGACGGCGTCATCAGAGCATTCACACCACTCACCGGAAAATTGATTTATGCAATATCGAATGCGCACAATAAAGGTGAGCACCGGTCATTTTAAATGATCGAAAATCGAATTGAATCTTTTTTTAAATAAACATTGTCTGCAGGTTGTTCAGCGTTAACGATATCAAGTTGCGATAATTTGCTTGTGTCTGGCGGTAATGAAGGCCAAATTCGAATATGGAGAATTGCAGCGGCCCAACAAAATCTTGTAACGGTTCTAAAGGAACATACAGCACCAATCGCATCATTGCAATTCAATTGTTTTGACCGTGAAATCGTGTCGAGCTCAAGCGATGGAACATGTATTATTTGGGACATAACGTATATATACCATCAATTTTCGGAACACAACCATTCAAAAATGCATTAATTTTTTGTCACATTTTTTTATTGGATTTTATTTAGGCGTATGACCCGAAAACATGTTCTTAGCGCAAATACACAGTTCACTTGTGCTGAATTCTTTCCATCTGGCGTTCAAGTATTGGCCACAGGAACCGATCGAAAAATCAGCTATTGGGAGGTGTTTGATGGCAGTCTGGTGCGTCACGTTGAAGGTAGTTCGACAGGTTGCGTCAATTGGCTGTCGATTAATTCATCGGGCGAAATGTTCGTGACGGGCGGTGTTGATCAAATTATCAAGGTGACTTTCTTGATGATGGTGATTTTAAACATTGTGGAAATGAAATAGAAAAATCTCTCCATTTCAGTTATGGGATTATCAAACCGCTTTGCAGATGTGTGCAGGCATGGCACATGCGGCAAGTATTGTTTGTTGTCGATTCAGTCCATGTGGAAAATTCATCGTTTCAGGCAGTGAAGATGGTGCCGTTATTATCTGGAAAATACCAGAGGTAAAACGAACATTACATTCCTTTAGGTTATTTTTAAGATTTGTGTTTTTTTTTTTCTTCATTAATAAATTTGTAGAAATATTGGCCAAAACCTAATGCTGATCCATTGAATATATCATCAATTGAGAGTGTGAAGAAAAAATTCTCGAAATATGAAAAACGACCGGAACATATAAAACAACAAGTACAATTGGATCGTTCGAAAAAAGATCTACAAATCTTCGAATGTCCTCCAATTAAATCCGATGCACAAACAGCGAAAAGTATCAAGTCAACGCCGTCTTCGAAAGGCTCCAAGAAAAATTAAGAAACACTTTCAATAACATTTTAATTGTGTATTTATTTATAAAAAAAGGCAAACATGATTTAGTCTTTTCGTTTCAATTTCTGAATAAAGTGAACAGTATTTGGCATCACAAATTAGGTAAACGATTGTTTTTATACAGTGAGATTTCAAATTTTTGTTAAATATCTGATTCGCTATCATCAGCAATTAACGTGTGCAAGAATTCACGAATCTTATCGCGTGCCTGCTTGAGTTGTGGAATATCCGTATCCTTTGGCTCGTACATATTGGCACAATGAGCAGTGCCTTCGATATAAATTGTTGGCTTTGATGAATCATCAGATTCGGTTAGTCCCAATGCATGCCAAGGATCTATAGAACCATGCACATAAATGACGTTGGTTGTGTTCGGTTTCAGTCCCAAATAAAATTTATTTGTCTTATTTATTGAATTGAAGAGATAATCGGCGTCAAAGTCATGACCATAGATATCTGTACATTGTTTCACAAAGAATACAAGGGGGAAACGATCACCGAAAATTCGGTCCTTCTTATCGGATGTTTGATAAAATCCGAATTCATTGCACGTCTGGTAAGTCCATTGAATACCTTATTAGAAATTGAACAAAAATAAAATTGAATTCAATACATTCACAATTTCGTGTTGTATTCGATTGTTGATTCCTACCTCCGTTAGCTTCATCGCTATCCCATGATGTGTTCTGCATCAATTTAATCATTTTGTCATACTTGTAGTCGAGACACGTTTGATTACTTTGCTGGAGAAGCAAAGTATTAACTGCAGCCAAGCGGTCGATTTGAGCTCCAATCGAAGTATTGACCATCAAACCACATATGTCATCAATGGTAATTTTTGCATGCGGACTATTGTCTTTATTGTATTGCACTACACCAGCAAAATTGGAGGCGAGACTCTCAAAGAAATTCGATATATCCATTATGTTATCGGCTGATTCTTCGATTGAGTCACAAAGCCTAAAATAGTTTATCCATGGATATTTTTTATTTTAAATGGAAAATGAATAAAAACATATTCGATAATATCATGATATTTACTTGAATTTTGTGTTGAGACTTCGTTGGCCGATCATGTGACGCAATAAGATCTCAACTTGTTCAATAGATTTTTGTACGGCAGTTACGCACGCCTCCGAATATGTTGACAATGAACTCTTTACAACGTCATAGTATTCTGGAAATGTAAAAATCACAATGAAACTTAGTAAACTATTGCTTATGATATCTCATTTGATTCGATGTGACATTATTTGTATGGGCGTATATTTTCAGATAATTCTGAAATTCATTTTCAGATGATTCAAATGATTACCGAAAAAATCAGCTTTGGCAAGTAACGGTCCACTTGTGCTGACCGAACCATATACAAGATTTGGATATTTTTCACGAAGCCATGCGGCCAGAGAACCCGGATAACTTCCGCCAAATGCAATCCATTTCACATCCTTATCAAACTTATATTCGGCATTTTTGGCTTCAATGAATCCAGCCAAATCGGCCAACGCTTGTTCTGATGATAGATACTTTAGGCTTTCAATCGATAAATCTCTACGTAAAAATGCAACATAAAATAAATCATTTTGGAATAAATTTGAAATTGATTGTGTGATTTACTTGGTTGGTCGACTTTTTCCGTAGAATCGGTGTTCCAATTGAAAACAGAGAGCATTCATTTCACGGGCATAATGTATCCACGCACCTTGGACCATCCAAATTGGTTCAGCTTCGCCTTCACCGCCTATCATCAAAAATACTGGCCCTCCCTTTTTGTAAAATGTATCGTTCGTAAAATAACGCTGGACAGACAAAGACATGAATAATATACGTTAAAATTCATTTGTTTTATCCTAGATTTTATCAATTTAAACCAATCGGTTGTAATCTCAATGCTGTTTTTTGTCATTGAAAATTTGTCATTTTGCTCACAATAATTGTGCGTCATACCTGTTTCCAAAGTCCATTGTTGTTTGGTGAAAAATGATCGAGTTTTTGGTCGAACCACTGATCGGGCGGAAGTTGCTCGCGCGGTACATTCTTAAATGGTGCAATTAAATTACCACCGCTTCGATGCCCTTTCGAAAATACACGCCATCCGTACGCATTTTCTAGCAATGCTAGAAAAATGAACAGAACACAAATTTTGATCGCCATGACTATGTAACTTCAATTCAATTGATAGAGGTTATGAATGAAGTGCATAACAAAACAAAATAAAGCCTTTTCAAATACACAACATAGTCGCTGTCTTACCATATGTGAATTTGTTTGAATGTAGAAAAAAAATTACAAAATAATAGAATCTGATGTTATCTTATCTATCTATATTGTCAGTGAACGAAAATAATATAAATTGAAAGTTGCATTCGAACATTTAAAATGAATAAACTTAAACTGTTTGTTATGAGTGAAAGACTATGCATCGTGAGATTGAAAGTGTCTGAAAGTTTGCCAGACTGGGCATTGAAAAGTGAATCATTTTACAGCATTACTCGCACCACTGACGAAATCTCAATCGTGATCGACCAAAAATACGTTCCCTGTGATGCCAAAATCATAAGCGATGGACCTTGGCAGGCATTGAAAGTGGAAGGTCCACTTGAATTTAGTTTGGTCGGAGTATTGGCCAGTCTGACAGCCCCTCTCGCCACAGCGGAAATTAGCATTTTTGCTATCTCTACGTATGACACGGACTACTTATTGATCAAAGAATCATGTTTCCAAAAAGCATTGGCCGTGTTGACAGATGAAGGATTATTCATAGAAGAATGATTTTCATCTCATCTCTAGATCGAACACAACTCGAATCAACGTATTTTTTTTCACTTTCAAAATTTGATAAGAATCGTTTTATTCCAAAATTGGTAAAAATAGAAAATGTCCATCATTATCACAATGAAAAAATAAAATACAAACGGATCGTCTTCGATAGGCCCTTCAACAATTCGAATAAAGTGAGGTTATGCACCTCTTCTTTTTTCTGCCAAATGTCAATGGTTATGTTTTCATTGTATTTTAAGCGCGAAGAATTGACAACTGTTGCAATTTGGTTTTGAAAGGTGTTAACCCAAACAAACAATTCTGCGGTGTAGAAACGTAGTAAAAAAAAGTGAAACTGTCACAAATCCGAACATCCAATCGTAAAGTTTAAAACAATAGCTGAAGTGCCAAACGTATTGTGAAAGTGAGCGAAAAATAACTGAACAAATATGGAACAATTATTAGAGACATTTCCCGGTCGTGGTTCATATTTTAAAGATCTGTTTCGTTTATTTGGCAATGAATCGCATAGCTTTCCATCGTCGGTGTTAATTGATGGGGCATCGGGCACCGGAAAAACTTCGGCTTTGTTAAATTTTTTGGAACAATCAAGCATTTCATACGCTTATATTGATTGCATCGAATGTTACACATCAAAAATGTTCTTTGAGGCCATCGTAAACAAACTTTACGGCCACGAATTGACGCCAAATAACAACTTCGAAAACTATGCGAATTGCGATAGTGCTGAGGATTTAATGGACGTACTGAATGCAATGGATCCGAATAAACAGTATGTGATCGTTTTAAAGAATTTTGATCGTTTGCATGAAATCGAAGCAAACATTTTACCAATTATGATGCGACTCAATCAATTTGTGCCGGTTCTTAACATGTCTTGCATTCTAATCGCATCACAAACACCATTGAATTACATCGGAAAGCAAGGTTTGGTGCCAACAATGACCATTCATTGTGATCAATATGGTAAAGATGATCTACTGAAAATTCTATCCAAACAAAATGATCGTTTGCGCAGAACAATGATGGATATTGTAAATGAAGGCACCGAAGATAAGGACAAACGAAATCAACGTCTCCAAATTCTGGAAAAATTGGATGAACGGTTTTTCATTGGATATTTTAGCTCATTTCTTGACACATTCTTTTCAATCTGTCGAAATGCCAAAGAACTTGTATATTTGAGCAATGCCAACTTTCCAATTTACTGTAAGCCGGTCATTGATGAGGAGATTCGACCCACGGAATTGCGTAAATTGTGGAAAAACATGGAGCTTCCATTCAAAATGGCCATGAACACCATTTATTGTCGAGTTGAACAGAAGAATACATTGAAAATTGTAAGTATGATGAGAAGATTATTTGTTATTTTTGTTCTATTTTAACAAATATCTTATTTTTATTCGATCAGAGCAAAGAAAATGATCATAATGGAGCGGCGTTGTCATCGACCAAAGTTGAAGTCCAAAAGTTGGAATTGCCACACTACACCAAATTTTTACTGATTGCAGCATATTTGGCCAGTCACAACGATGCAAAAATTGATAAACGCCTTTTTGTTAAGAATCATGGCAAACAAAAGAAACGACTACAAAATATTCGGTCGAAAGCAGTGGTATGTTTTGTCGCAAATCTATGAGACTTTCTGCAAAAATCGTTCGAAGAGATAAATATAGTAATGAATTTGTGTATTTTTTAGGTTTCGGAAAAGTTTTCAACTCAAATTGGCCCAAAATCATTCAACATCGATCGTCTTTTGGCCATATTTTACGCGATCAATGATACAAAGGTGTCGCTAACATCCGATTTACTCGTGCAAATATCCAATTTGGTGCGTTTGAAGTATTTGACATTTGTTTCGGGTGAAAATAACATTGTGGATGGATCGGCCCGACTTCAGTGCAACGTTACTTTGAACTTTATCTCGATGGTTGGCAAACATGTTGGATTCAACGTTCGCCAATACCTTTATGATTTCATGTGAAATGTAAAAATAACTATTTTGCTTAATGTTGTTATGGTCAAGCTATAGTTCGTTCTATCAGTTTAGTTGTTTAGCGAAGTGAATTATAAGGATCTCCATTATAAATGTTCAAACCAATAAAAAAGGAATTTTTGTGCAGTCATACAAACACTGTGACTTCTATTTCGAAATAAGAAGTTTATTTATTGCTAGATTCAACTGTCTAACGGAATGCCGGAACATTTAATGAAAACTCGAACATTTTGCCGGTAAAGCGTTCGTTTGTGAAAAAGTATTTTCGGGAAATGTTTCGGCATTCATCTAACGGAATCTCAGAATAAAAAAATAAAATAAAACAAACGACTCGATTAATTCAATTAAACATTTATTTTGTTGCTTTAAAATACATACATGCATTTCATCTTAAACAATATTTATAAAAAAATCTTCAAAGTGAAACGTTTTCAATTTCTTTATTACAATTTCTTTTAATATGTTGTCCGTTTCATTTTAATACTAAAAATTTGCCTGATGGAACGCATTTAATATTTGTTTAATCTTCATTTTTCTGTTAGTTTTATTCATTAATCGTCACATTAATTCAACATTAAAAAAATATATAAAACATTTTAAGTTAAATTTAAAGTGTTGTAAATAATTCAGAAAATTTCAGAATTTCGCTTAATAAAAGGTGAGAATGAAAAATATTTTGAGTCGATTTATCGATACTTTGAATAGCAATTGTTTTGAAAATTCATGGCCTGCCCATTTAGCTGCTTTGATTTTATGTTGCGATTTGAATTTTTTTTCTTTTAAATTTCAAAATTTGACAAGAAAATCGTTTCTTTAAATTATGGCAGAAATCGTGACTTTTTTGTGAATAATTTTTTGTCTTGTTGAAAGATTTCAAAAATACAATTTCAAAGACTCATGAGATTTAATTCATTTGGAATGAATATTCTCTTTTTTCGTGTTTTGTTTTTCAAAATAAATTGGCCAAATTGAATGATTTTGGAGGTAGGGATTTGTTTAAGCATAAATTTTACTGATGTCACTGAAATTGTGCTCAAAATGCGAATTCCATTGAAATCTTAAAAATGAACAAAGTACAAAAATATATATGAAAAACATGAAGTTGTGCAAAAATAGATGTGTTCTTGTTGTTAATAAATGGAGTTTGATAAATACGGAAGTATCACCTTTTTATACAATTAAACTAGTACATTTATATATAAACAATTTTGGGAGGGAGTACGACCGTTTCTCTGTGTCATTTTATTAAAAATTGTATATGAATTGTATATTGTGGGGTTGTATTTTGTATATTTCGTTTCTATCGTCTATCGCTGTATTTGAAATTGACAATTTATTGATTCCATTTTTTTTTTGTTTTAGCTCATATCATTTTTTCATATTTTAGCTCATATTTTTGTTTCATGTAAAACTGATTGTTCATCTAAAATAATCTTAGAATCTAATACATTTAGCTAAACATTTACAATTAATTTCATTTTTTTTTTTTAATTTAAAAATACATTCCAGATCGTATTTGTCATCATTTTGCATTTTAAAAACACTTCGATGTGTGTTTGTTCTTAGTCTTGATCTAATTGTATGCATGCACTCCGGAGCCGTACGTGTCATATAAATTAATTTAATTAATTATTCGTTCATTTTGATTCTACTTTACATTTAAAAAAACGACATATTTCTTCATCTTTTTTTCTCATGCTTAAAAATAGACTAATAAATTTGTTTGAATTCGTTCATAACACATGATGAATTTCTTTCTTTCGCTACTTTTGGCCTTTTTTTCTCAATACGTCAATACCTGAACGAAAAGAAAAACATCTCTATTGAATTATTAAAAATATTATGTTGATCGCTTGTTTCATTTTTTTTTATCAATTGTTTCTGTCTGGTGTACAGTATTTTTTTAACATCGATTTCGTTTAAAAACAACTATGTAAGTGGAGTATAAATATATTTATATTAATAAGAATCTGTCTAATATTCTTTTGTTTTTGTTTTTTTTTGTTTAGTGTAAATTTGTGCGTTAAAAAATGTTCTCTTTACTCATTGCATACATGTGTTTTGCGAGTATAAAGATTAGGTGGTTGCTGTGTCCTATTCAAATGATTTATTATAAACAAAATCAATGCAAAATACAAGAAAAGTAGTTTCATTCGCGTCGATGTTGATTTATTTTTTTATGAAAGCAAACATGAACAAATACTCGCCAATCGATTGTTATTTTTTTTTTTTGTCTTAAAAGAAATGATACTTTGATCCCATGGCATATGCAATTAATCTCAAAAAAGGAAGTTTGATTGAGTTTGAGCAAACAAAAATGTATTATTGTTAATATAAATTGAATCTCTTCGTTGCAGTTAGAATCAATAAAAGAGAGTACAAAATAGTTTCTTAATGTCAAGATTGATAAAACAAAAACCTGAATTGTAGCTAATATGTTTTGTGCGTGAAAAATAAATTAGTAATCTATGAAGAAGAAGAAGAATAAGAAGAAGAACAAAATTATATACGAAGAAGTTTTTTTTTCTTCACGAATAGATTCATGACGATAAACGAAAATAGAAAAGAAAAAGATAACTATACATATATTTAGATGTTGTCGTCATATCATTAATACAATTATGTGAATTAATACCAACACAAAAGGAGACAGCAAATAGTTCATGCAATTTGAGATAAAAGTATGTTCGTGTGCGCGTGCCATCGTCAATAAAATATATTTGCGTGAACATTGACAAAATGAAATATGTTTGGACGTTTGTTGGTTGTTTCGATTTTGATTGTTTCGTTGGATAAAATAATATTTGGAATTCAGAGCGAGACTATGCGTTGCGCCAGGCATTGAGCTCTAGTGAATTTGTTCAATTTTTTTTTGACTGGCAATGATTAGCAATTTTTTCTATTTGTCTCTTTTTATAAAAAAATAAGAATGGAACAGACATGCCAATTCGAAATATTATTGTAATTTGGTTAAGTTTTGGTCTGCTTGTGTTAAGTGCTTGTTTCATTCTTTTTCGTTTAATTTTCCCTCTGTAATATTTAATGTATAATTGAAACGGGATACCGTGTCCTATCGATATCTCAATTTTAATTACGATTGATTTTGTTTGTGTTCTTTTTTTCTCTCTCTTGTCTCTTTAAACTAATCGGATAGGTTTGAATGAATATATCATTCATTTTCATGCTTAAAATAAACCACAATCTTTTAAATTGTTTTTGATGATGACATCGGTCACGGCATCGAACACAAATTGAATGTTATTTGTATCGGTGGCACATGTCAAATGTGTATAAATCTCCTTTTGATCTTTCCGCTTATTCAGATTTTCGAATTTCATTCTTATGTAACTAGACGCTTCTTCATATGTATTTGAACCTGTTGGCGGCAGAAAGCGAGAGAGAGAAAGAAAGAAACGTGATTAGTAAATAAAATGTCAACCAATAATAATATTAATTAATTAGCACACATACCGGTATATTCCGGGAAGCATATGGTCAATGGTGAACGTGAAATTTTCTCTTCAAATAAATCTTTTTTGTTCAAAAACAAAATGATTGACGTTTCAACAAACCACTTTGAATTGCATATCGAATCGAATAATTTCATTGATTCAATCATGCGATTCATCTCTTCATCTTCGGCCAATACTAAATCATAACCAGATAATGCCACACAAAAGATGATCGCTGTTACACCTTCAAAACAATGGATCCATTTCTTTCGTTCCGAACGTTGGCCGCCCACATCAAACATTCTAAATTTACAAAAAGAGGGAAAAAAAATGGTAAATCATTTACGAAATTACTGAGTGGAACTTTGTGTTCCTTTTAAATTGCAGACGAGTGTTTACTCCCGAACAGACATTATATTGAGATATTTTCAGCCAGATGAATCAGCTCAGTGAAAACAATAAAAGTGATTATAACCATAACAATCATTTCTATTGTTTTCACTCCATTTCATCCCCTGACGATATCTGGCTGAGCTGATTCATCTGTCTGAAAATATCTCAATATAATGTCTGCTCCCGGATGAGTAATTAATGGCAATGTTTATTAAAAGGAGGATGTCTGCTATAATATGTATTTAGAGTGTATACATTATGCTGAGCAACATAAATATTTCATGAATTTACTTCATTTTCATTGAATTTCTTACTTGAAATGTAGTCCTTTGAAGCTGAAATGCGTTTCAACGATGCCAGTTGTCTTGACTCGAGTTCGTAGCACATCTTGTTGTGTTGGAATGTAATTTGGATGTGATATTCTATCTAATGAGTTTAAGTAATATGCAGCTGAATCGTTTAGTTGATATTCGCGTGATCTAATACGTCAAAAACAAACAAGATGAGAAAAAATAAATAAATAAAATAACCGAATGTTTAAGAGAAAGCTTCGATTTTGATTTCTCAGCAAAAAAAAAATATTATTTTTATTTACCGTGCGAAACATTTCTGCACACCAGGATCGGCCCATAAAATTTTCATCAATGAAACTAACTCATGTGTTAAAACACCTTCTTCGGCTGCTGATGCATATGTGAAAAATTGCCGTGCAATTTCCTGTCGATCAAATTAATTTTCGGTCCAAATAATAAATAAATCGTGTCATTCAATTTCATTGAAAGTTCAGTTTGTGAACGTGTGTTAGTTTTGGATTTGTCATCACAAATAATAAAGTGTGAATGGAAAGTACGTGTTATGTATATAACAGTATAGTGTTATTCTTACCGTTTTGTTGATGTCAGCAAAGTCGATACGTAATTGTCCCATGGCTCGTATTATTGCCATTAAACTTTGTATTGTATTGCTGTAGACAACTGGTCGATATTGTTCACATTCTTCTTGTGAATAGCCGGTTTCGTGTATGATTTTCATCTGTTTTACAATGGTCGATTTTCCCGATTCGCCAGCACCTACACATAATTGAATATGTGGAAGAGAAAGAAAATGAAACACCGTGAACAAATGACATAGATGATGGGGAAAACACACAATTTATGACACAAAGATGACATGCACATTCTATTGATTATTAATCAGCATAGTGCTCTTAATTGCATCAAATTAAATATAATATTCATTTTGCAATGTGCCAATTTACACATTTGATTTATTTATGAATGTAAAGTGACGATAGACCAGGAGTAGACATAGACAATTGAAAAACATGAGACTGTATGATAAACACATTCATAATGAGCATGAATTCAAATTGAATTAAATAATAAAACCTATTGACCCGTCAACATCAACATTTCAGCCTCTCTCTCTCTCTCTCTCTCTCTCTCCTTCCCTCTGTTTTAACTCGTCCAACAATAAAAAAAAAGAAATCAATTTCGATTTTATTCTACATACATTATTTCAATAAATTTATTTTATTTGGCTGTTAAACAGACGTCAGTGACAACTGCAAATGTAGGACAAATGCAAACCAAAGCGTGGTCAATGCATATTATTATATTTTGACTTGAACTAAAAACCAATTTTAATTGTATGGAAAATTTATATTTATTTATATTGATATCAAACGGTGGTCGTGTTCGTTAAGTTTTGAAGTACATACATTTTCTGCTCAATTATCAAGGATTCAAGTGATGATTTGCGGATGGAAAGCGAAGAAAAAAACGTTCATTCTTTTGAAATCGTTAATTATGTTCAAATTCATCATTTTTCGATTACCCCAAATAAGTGCCATGCAAAATTTGCAACAACCAAAAAAAGGCACACGGATTTCAATGCTCGCAAGCAATTTAATATGAAATGAGTAATTTTAGCCGCAGGTAGGTAAAACCATCCAAAATGGATGAAACCACTTTGACATTATTTCTTTAATACACTTTTTTTTCCTTCTTCGCAATTAATATGCGTTTGATTGCTACCATACTGAAATCATGAAATACTACTATAAATGTGTACCTTGAACATCGTCATTAAGTCGAATGAGAACAAAAAAAATTTAGAAAACCGTTTAAAATAAATTATATACCAAATGAAATGTTCGTTCGCTTGTTCCATCATTTTTCAATCATCTTTTTTACAAGCGTTTTATTCGTTTCATTAATGGTGCACGGCAATATTGTCAATTAATCAGCATCAATAATAGCATTTAATTATGGCTTAAATCTCATATGTGTGTAGAAAAAGTCGAGCCAGAGTGAGAGAGAGTTTGGAAGAGACACAGAGAGAATTAATTCAAAGAGAACTTTTGCAAAGTGTTCGTCCAAATGGGCGTGTGTATGTTTTTGTGCGTATAAAATAATTCAATGTTTGCGAATTTTATGTGTATATATATATAAATGTTTATGGGGATTAACAAGAACGGTGCCGCTCATAAAGTAACACTGAAAGCAATGAACATTATACACCGGGTCACCGAAACATATTATATGTATATAGAATTATAGAGTATACGTGAGTTCATATTTCGCACACAATTTGAGAGAGCAATGTTTAGCAAATGAAAGCATTGAATTTGTTTCGTGTCGTGTCGACATCGCTTGAATGGGTCATTTTCGAGACCATTCTATTCATTCAAAATTCATCAGTTGAACACAATGTTATACACTTTAAAGACGAACGCATTGTAATATAAAAGCTAATGAACTACCGAATAATGCTTGTGATGATGATTCTATGTTTCATTTTATTTTCATGTTCTTTTTTTTTTGAAATGGAGACTATTTCAACGAATTGATAATAAAATGCCATTCAAGACTATGAACAGAAAAAAATCTGTTTAAACATAAATATAGTGAGGCAAAAGTGTGAGACAGAGAGAAATTGTTTGTACACAGTCTGCTAACATACTATGCCATCGAAATAAATAGTCGCGCTTTGGGTTCTTATCGGGTGTTGTTGCATTTGGTTATGGTTTTGTTGATCAAATGGTCATATGGTTTTTGTTCAATGTTTGCTTAGAATATTCGATACCCTCGTTCGTTCGTTAGTCTCACTTTTTTTATTGTATCTCCTGCAGTCTAATAGTTAATATCAATGTTTGTTCATGAATCGTATTCTTTTAGAGACAAAATTAAGTGAAACGACATGAGAACACCATCGAAATAAAAGAAAACGAAATGAATTTCAAACATTTATTGACAGTTTTTGTTCGTATATAATCAAAGTTCAGATAAGAATTGAAATCTTACAACAGCGACGATGTCAAGTTGACATTGTCAATGCGTACCAGAAAAAGGAAACTGATCAATTTTTGTCTGCATGCAAAATGGTCACAAAACTGGTTCGCATCCATATAATGGAATAACAATTGACGATAACACAACCAATAAACCGTTTTTGCAAAAGGCAAACACATTTTACCATTGTTTATTAGATCGGTTCAGTTTGTCGAGATACTGGGTGTACGCATATCGGTGGCCGAGCACACAAACATAAATGGAAAAGCATTTCAATAAAAAAAAGAAGGCAACATCACATTTTCGTGTCACATTCGAAATGTGGCATTTTCACCGCATTTTTGTGCGACCGACGACATATACTGCTCTCTCCTTTGTGAGCTACAAAAAACACACACACATATTTTCAGATGATTTGCATGCGAACTGATCGATATAATAATCAATATCTTCTCTATCTCATTTTATTTGTATGTGTGAGAATATTTGCATAAAATCTGTTTGTAATACGAGAACACACTGAACTGAGTACACAGTGAGAATCGATGCGAGCTAAATTGAACTCACTGTATTTTGATTACGATACGCATAATTCGTTATTTTTTTCATCGCTTTAACCGATTAGGGTAGTGTCGCAATGGAACCAGTTTTTTTTTCATATGTCGTTTTTCATTAGTTTTCGAATCAGTCAACAGCCACCTTGTAATTATATATCAACTATGCTGTTTGACGTATGTGGTCGCATTGTCAAATGTTTGCTATCTTATTTTTTATTTTCTATCTCGATCTCACTCTTTCGCTCTCGTTTAATCTTTGGTTTTGTTCCTTTGTACGGCACCGACCTCGCTCATCACATGAAAGGCATCACGCACAATGTGCTAAAAACTAGCAGAAAAAAAAACAATAACAAAGCAACAATATCTCATCTCTCGTCGGATAGAAAGCACACACAGGAAGTTTTATTTTTGCTGTTCAAATGTACAAACACAGCAGTTCCAAGAAAATTATGAGTTTTAGCTCGACAACGACATGAGATATCAAAACGCATGCAAACTCGCTTTCCTTTTACATCTTCTCTCACTGCGTCGTCATTGTCTCTTTTGCGTGTTTGTGTGCTGATTTTTTGCTTCTTCGTCTTTTTCATTGCTGGAAATTTTTTTTATTCATTTGAATTTGTTTTTTTCTTCTTCTTTTGCTCTATAATTTAATTAACTATCAATGTGAACATTGCATTGTTTATTCTCGCACATTGGCTCCGGCGTTAACTTTAAAAGGTGCGGAGTTAAATAAATAAATCACTCTCGAAAAAATGAAAAGAAGAAATCTATTGACATGGTGAGAAGCGGCCAAATGGCGTTCAACAAAATTCAAGAATGAAAAATAGAATTTCTTTATGAATTGAACAAGCGACCATCAAGCTTTCTTAAAAGCCAACAATAATTTATCTCTCTCTCAATAGCATTCCCACTTAACATGAGTCAAACAATATATACATGGGTGTGTGAGTGTGCAAAGTATCTGTTTGTCGTGTGCTGAAAATAATATTTAAATCGGTATGCGGTCACACTTTACGTATGACACAAGAACAATTGGCAGCATTTTTATAATAGAGAATTGTAATCAGGTTTCAAGTATTGCTGCTTAATAAAAATGAAATGATTTGCTATGATTCATTCGCTTAAATATGAACAATAAACAAGTCATCAATTATGACAGATTCTCTTTCCGTTTGTTTGAATGCGCGCACCGCCAATCAATGAATATCAGTTTTGCACACAATCGAATCGCAAATGATTACAATATAAAAAATACGAAGAAGAAGAAAAGGCGAACGAATATAAAGGCAAGACACAGAGAAATCAAAGACTTGCACACAATCAAAGCGAATAAATAAAATAAAGATTTGAGGAAATGAATCTTATGCATTAGACTTCAATATTAATGGCCATTGAAATTGCAGATTTGATTCTCTGTTTCAATCGGCATAAATTATATGGTGAAATGTTATATGAAATTGCAATTACTATATGTGCATGGTAAAAACCATGAGTAAATAACAAATTAAAACAAAAACGCTGTGCCGGAGTTTTTCCATTTCATTTGAGCTAGATTGTTGAATGAAGATGAGCCGATATTTTCAGTAGTTCGTATAACCATCAAGCGTTGTAATGAGAGTGTGCAAACATCGATGCAAAGTTAAAAAACGAAATAAGAAAACAGAAACAACAACAAAAAAGCACAACAATACACGGCCGGTAACAACCAACATCAACAACATTCATTCAGAGCTTCGTTCAGCGCTACAACCGAAATAATACCAGCACAACTGAACGCAAATAGGTACAACACTGGCAATAGTGAGTGAGCAAAACAGACAGAGAGAAAGAGAGAAAGAGAGGAAAGAAACAACTACACCGACAAATGATAAAGTAGTCGAAGAAAATGCATAAAACTTACTCATATTTAATTTATAACATGAAAAGTGAACTAATAACCAAATGGTTATAATGAACATGCTGTAAACGCATTCACCAGCACATACAAAGAGAGACATTTAGGAAAGAAAAAGCAACACTCAAATAAACGCATGTAACGTATATAAAAACCCAAGTGTATGTAAACGGCGTGTTCTCGACGGAATTTTCTCTGTAAACCAAAATATGAAATCTGTTTTATGAACACAGAGATATTTGCATGTACGAAGTTCTCTGTCTCTTTCTCTGTCTCTATCTTCCTATCTCGCTCCCTCCTTCAATCTCTCTGTCTCACTTGATAAATGCGTGTTTGTTTTGTACGTGCGCTTGTATGCGTACGACCGAATGAGTTTGAATGCTTGTTAAACGAATTCAACGTTTGCATCGAAATGAACATTTAATTATGAGCAGCAAATATCTATGTTAAATTCCTTGTTGAACACGAGTTGAAAATGCATTTGATGATGCTTTTATTATTTGTTTAATATGTTGGTGTTGTTATTTAGTTTTTTTTTCTTTCTTTCTTTCTCTTCACTTCATAACTTTCGCTAGTCAACAATATTTTAGGCGGAGAAAAATGAATACAACACAGAAATGAACGAGCGAAAGAAATACGCCGAATAACAATGGGTTACAGAATAAGAAGAAATTATATATTTTAAATGCATTCAACAATTTACCATCAAAATGAATATATGTAAAAGAAAACTAGAGAAATAGATTGGTAAGAAAACGGCCAATGCAAATCGCTGGATGACAAATTGGCAAAGCGTAAAGAACATACGTTTATTTATTGTTTGAAATTTAGAATTTTGATGCATCGTTTGATGTGGTAAGATTCCATCACCAACTACAAAGTGCACACTGATTTTTGTTACGGAATTTTATGCATTTTAACTTTAACAACAACATTCCGAAACAAAATGCAAAGCAAATGAACTGAATATTTGAATGGCGACAATAATAACAACGACGTCGACGACGTCGACAACGACAAATGTAAAACAATTTACGTTCGGCATTTATCTTTTAACCTCAGACATTCCATAGGTCAAAATTACCTCAATTCAAACTATATGCCATGTACTACTAGTAGCTAGCTCGATTGCATCGAATAGATAAAGTAGTGAAATGAGCCCGAGGAAAATAAGATCAATGCGCTATATTTGATGTATTTTGCAACGTTTTCTAGTCTGTCACATTTTTTTCTTTATATTTTTCAAGAAAGATCGAGAGCAAATGAGAATGTGACGTTATTGTTGATGATGATGAAAAGAAAAGATGAATCTTTGTAAAGCATCTCACGAGCAAGTGAATGTGCGCGAAATTGAATGAGTTCTTAAGCATTTCTCTGTCTCTCTATGAATATGTAATCACTTTTTTTTGTTGTTGTATACATACCCAAAAGCAATAGTTTCACTTCAGATGCTGCTCTTTCGCCATCGGCACGCAATGCCCTGTCAATGTTTTTCGACCGTTCTATCGCCTCTTTATCTCTTGATGCACTCACTGCACAGCCCATTTTGATTCGTTCTTATTTCTTTCTTTCTCCCTCGATGTATGTTGTTTATTTTGTCGATATAATTTCTCTTTTGTTTTCACGTCACTTTGATTTTTTTTTGTATTTTCGATTCGATTTCGTTTCCGCCGTTTAGCTTCTATCTCGTTTTATATTTTCTTCTCTTTTTCTTTCTCTTCGATTGCTTTATTTTGTTTTCAATTTGATTTAAAACACTCACGCACACTTATTAATTACGACACAATGAGAAGCCAAGAAACAAAATGCAACAAAATAAAAACACGATGCTCACTTTCCCGTCGATGTTGATTCCACTAATATAATGCCAAACTTACGATACATATAATGAACGAACAAAAAAATATATATATATCTTTTTATATGACACTTGTTGCACTACTAAATTTAGCAAATTCAATGGAAATCAAACAATTTTTTTTGGTTTCAATTCGTCACCAGTAAATTTGAAATGTTGCTGTGAGATTTTTAATTTCTACTTCTCTGCGTTGCATGTATATATGGGCTGATTTGTTCTGGACAGGGAAAACATTCGTTACAAATGTTGTGTAGCCGAGTATTTTTTTTATTCTGAATCATCGACAATCGGAATGACAATACATGGAATGTACGAATGCGCTCATGTATACGAACTGAAAACGGAGAAATACGGTTAAAACATGGAGAGCACACACAACAACACGAATTTCATTTATTTTACAGTAAAATCACACACAACGATACCGTATCGCCCCACGCTTTCTACTCACATTATTTCACTGTGCGGTGATTTGATGTGACCTTTTTTTCAAATTCATAAAATCGATGCGATTTTAATTAAAAATTTGAATGCAAAATTTCAAACAAATGAACGCTTATTTCGAGAAAATTCGTTGTAAATTCAAAATACATCGACAACCAAAAATGACTTCACTGTAGCCACAAATATTGTTTACTATGAAGTTGTATACAAGAGATTATGTTCTAATATTTGTTTTGTGCGTAATTCATTTAGGGTTATCCGATGCCAAACGAAATTGAAGATTTTGTTCATTTTGACTATTTTGAAAAAAGGTTTCAAATAAATTTATTGAACATTTGAACGCTTAAAAAACATATTGTAAATTTTAGAGTTTTTGTATGCGTAATTAAAAGCGAACATTCATTTGCGTTATGAACGATTCACTCTGTTCAACAGAGTCGGTTGTTAGTTGCATTTGGATAGGTTCAGTAGTTGACTCGGCGAATTTTAATCTAAACACGGTAGTGACATCTATATGAAAATAGAACAATTCCAATTGCCGCTCTTTTGAAGTTCAAAAAAGATGTTAATAAAAAAATATTTGCCTATTTCATTTCATTAGAGAGATGTCTCCTTCTTTCAAAATCTAAACCCAGTTCAATGTTGAGGAAATAAAAAAAAAAGAAAATAATGAGAATAGAATGTTCTATCTTAATGAAGAGCTCTTTTGGAATTTTATGTTGCCATTGGTGGTGTTATGACGATTTTATGCAAACATTGTGTTTGTTTAAATAACGATTTGATCGAGTAATTTTACCTCATTCGTTGTTCATTCATGATCGCAATAAATTTGCTTCACTTACGATTGTTTATAAGAGGCAAAGCGAAGCTTTGCTAATTACTCGTTCTTTCAATATTTAATTTAACGACCGAAAAACTAAAATTACTTGCTTTGTAAACAAATCAAAAAGGATGAGCTAAACGGACAAAATTTATGAATTAAACAATTCTATTTTTGGATATCGCAAAAGTTTAAATTTAGGAAAGTGAAAGAAAAAGAAAATCATGTAAACGAAAGCATAATTTTCTATCCACTTTCAAATCAGTCGTAAATTTGAGATTTCGCCAAACAAATAGGTTTTGGCTATTGACATTGATCGGATTTGTGTTCTGATTTTTACAAAATCGTGTTAGAAAATATGCCTTTGCACTGTCGGTCATCAATTTATGATGAATCAATTTGAATTGACGCATGTGTTACATGTTAGAGGACGCAAGTGACGACATATTCCATCAAAATTGAAAATAAAACACGACTTTTGTATGAAATAAACCGTCAAATATTCCGCCTAAGGACCACCCATTTTCTTATAAAAATTGAAACGAATGAAGAAAAAAGTTTTGACGAAAAAAAAGTCGAAGAGAAGAAAAAAAAATCCTTGTGTAAACACATGAAAAATAAAAGTAAAATTTGTTGAAGGGAAAAAAAGGGAATGCGATTGTAAAAGTGAAACTACTGACTTTACCGCATCAGCTATTAAGAGATGCGAGAGACACAGAGGCGGAAAAAAAGACAGTACAGTGAAGGCAAAGTTGAACAAGTGCATGGCATACACAAGTCTACAAAGAAAAACCAATGCATCAGTAGCGATGTCAGTGCATCATGTGTTTTCGACCCGCTGCGCCACCGATCACACAAAGGCACAATTCGACCGTTTAATCTAACGGCGAATGCAAGCCGATTTAATTGCCATTGCCTTCAATTATGACTGTATCATGTGCATTCGTAATAAATTCTTTGTAGCATATTGCTGCCGCTTGCCTCTATTTGTTTTTTCTCTTGCTACAACTCCTTGCCTCTGAACTGATTTTTTTCATCTCTCCTTCAATTCTTCAACAGATTTTTTTTTCACTCTCGTTTGACTCGTTCATGACTTCATGTGTTGTTGTTTCGATGCTGTCTATTTTGCTGCCATCATATCATCATGTTTTATTGGGATCGAACCTACACTACTAGAACACTATTTATACAAAAAAAGCAACAACGTATTAAAACAGCAATAAATGCGGTAGTTTAGATCACAGGCACCTTCACTCCATGTATCATTCGGATCGGTTCACGTTTTTTTTTTTCTATATTTCTTTTTCTTCAAGCTCATTTTGGTTTGTCTCGTTCATTTTCGCTTTTCAATAAAAGAACACATCATCGCAATGTCGATGATGATACAATGAGTGAAAAACTTTAGAAATATGCTAAACGCATCACATTCTCGTTTTTCTCTCATTTTTTATTGCATGTACATTGCACGCACAAAAAAACACAACCGTTTGATGTGTGTAATCATTTTTCTATATGTCGTGTTAGAATTTACATATTACACACACATACAGAGAGAGAGAGAGAAAGAAAGAAAGAGCAAATCGTGTGATGAAACAAACCACTGTCGACGTCTGGAAAATTAAAATTAACATGAAATAGATCAAGATTTCACCACATTACGATTAATCATTGCAATCCTATTCGGATTAGAATTGTAATAATACACGTTATATTATCGGAATTTATATTGTCGATAGAGCGTATTTCCAGGCGGCAATGAATTGGCAATGGATTTATATACACAAAATATATATTCGGGAAATGGCCTGTTATCACAGACATACGCACATAGGAAATATTTTGTGATTTCCGTGGGTTTTGTCGGCACTTGAAATTCGGAATTCATCGCCAGAATTCTTCCGACGGACCAAAAAACCGCCAAATCGATGTTCAATTGGTTCGATAGTGATTTTGAGCGGCTGTGTTGATGGATATTTCGCAGAAGCACAAGCTTCACTGGTGGTTTCATGTCATCACTTGACTTGATATAACTGAAATGAGAAATGAAAAATAGACATATACATGCAGGAATATAGTCAAGCACCCGAACGATGGAGCAAAAGAAAGTCAAAATGAAAACTGTACAGACGATATAACCGCGATCCATGTAGATCGATAGCATCACAATGATCCACATATAATCTTAATGTTTAATTTCAAGCCCAAGTGGTTCGTTATGCCAACCAAATCGCATTTTGAATACACCAAAACAAAGTGAGAGAAAATTAGTTGATTAATTAGTTTTCGTTTCGAAGCTCATTTTTCGTATAGAGAATGCTACTATATCAATATCGAGAGCATTGGAAGCAAACTGACGTGAAAAAAGAACGAATCGACTGGCGAAAGTGGAACGAGCCACAAATTTACACATGTTTTATGTTGTTGAGTACTTTTTTCCGCTCTTGATTTATCGAACAGTAGACAAGACGAAGAAGAAAAGAAAAGAGATAAAAATTGGTTGGTTAGATTCAAGGTGTTGAGAGGTGTTTCTAATCTCTCTCTCTTCTTTTTGACATAGAGCGATGAAAAACCAATTGATTCCTATTCGAGATCGCTTCAAACTTCAAACAACATGAAAACTCACCAACTTTGTTAAATAGAAAAACCCTCGGCCACCAAAAATTCCGACCCAAAATCGTTGTGTTGTGAAAATACAGAAAAAAACCACAATCGAAAATAAAATCATTGATTTAATATCAATAACGGTTTTAATATTCAAATAATCAATGTTTAATGCCAAATGATGTTTAAAGGCATTATTTGGCGCCATGCTTTTACATGCACATGTGTGCCGTTATTCAGTGCTAAGCATGCCCAAAAAGTATCAAATTCGAGCACTTTTTTTTCTCTTGTCCGTTTTGTACGGTTTTTTTTTCATCTCTTTTTCTTGTCGTTTTTCAACTCTGGCATACGAATAAATGGTCCTGATATTTTTCAATTCTATTACAGATCAGTACGTAGTCTCATCGTTTGGTATGTTTTTTTTTTTTTTTTCATTTTTATTTTCGGCACTCGGCTCAACACATTTGTGTATTTATTGGAGGTTTTTTGTTTTGCCTCTATTGTACACTTAATGGCAAATTTGTTAAAGCAACAAACATAGCAGCAATACAGCAAAGTTGCCTGTGCATTGCAATAGGTACCGAATTGGTAGTGTTGGTGGTCTATTTATTATGTAAGAAAATGCTGCAAGATGATGAACACTTTTGACATGATTTCAACTCGAGCATTTCAAAAATGCGTAAATTGAGATATATCCATGACATGGATCAATACGCTTCACAAAATCACACTTGTCAACAAAAATGATCGAATATCAACGCCGTCACATAACAACATCCTTTTTTTATTCAATCCCAAACAATTTAAATATCGTTAGACCGTTTTTTTTTTCTCTCTCTCACAAGAAAGGTATGTTGAATATCTTGTTGAGTTTTCATTTGGAATTTTACACGAATGTACACTGAGGATGGCAAGAGATAGAGAGAGAGAAAAAATGATTTTAATGACCGTTCGTTTGGTTGTAAAATCTGCATAATGACTAGGATGATTTTTTTCTTCCTCACTCAAAACTGTCTGGCCGGCGATGATTGTTATTGCTCCATAGCGCATAAGTAACAAAATCAAACATATGGAAACAGGCATCGAACGCATAATTTTTCGTTTACAAAGAATTTCAAAAAAAAAAAAAAACATTTAATCTGATTTTATCCCAAACGGAATTTGAAATGATTTCGACGGCGGTTGTCGATACGATGGCATCATTCGGCCAAACTGGTGTATATCATTTTTTTCGGTCTGCATTCTTTTTTTCGTCGTCGTTGCTGCCTTTAGTTCGGCAATATCAAATCGATTGCATTCGTCTTATGATCGGGTGCAAGTGTTTGGTTAAATAGTAAACAAAATGCATCAAAGTATTTATTAGTCCAATGCAATATGGAAAAAGGGGTTCGATCGTAAAATTAGTCATATTAACCGTTATCCATTTCAAAATATCAATGTGTCTTCAATGTATGGTTTTTTTTTATTCGTTCACTCTTTCAGTCGATCATTTTCGATCTTCTTCTTGCAATGAGAAAAAATTTATCGCATTTTCTAAGCCTGAAAGCAAATTACGGAAAGGAAAACTCAGCAAAATGAAGAAGAAGAAGAAGAACGTTCACCGTTTTATAAACAAATCGCGTCTTTGCTCTCCTTTTTTTGGATCTGTTTTGATTTCAAAGAGATATTTTTAACTCATCGTTTTCAGCATCAAATAGAGATCAATGCAGAAAAAATTAAATCGACACAACGGATCGGAGTGAAGAAAAAAATGTATTTTTTTTAAAGAAACAATTCACAAATCAGTGAGAGATGTGATTCCATGCATGTATGTAATTTTTATTCTTCTTCAAGAATTCTAGAGAGGAAGCTATGCCTTTTGTCGACGATCAGGCATGTGTTTGTGTATTAGTGTGCATCCGTACGGTGAATGTGATTTTATGTGATCTGTAAATAAATGAGATATGGATAATATAAACAAAACCGTTCAACGGGCATGAAAATTGAAATTTTCATTTGGTAATTATAATTTCGTCTCCATTGCGACACACTTATGTTCGCACTCTATGCAACAGTGTGCTTCAAATCATTGGCCAGCAGTTAATTAAGTCATTTTGCATTGACAACGATCTTTTTTTGTTAGCACATAGCCCCAATTCAGGCACTTCATTCAATTGAAATTAACATTTTCACACGTTTTGTCTTATGTGGTAAGTTAAAAATTGGGATTACGAGATTGTCCTCGCAGTCATTTGATTATTGTTTACATTTATTTATGTTTGTAATTTGAAAAGAACGAAATTATTTGAGGTTTTTTTTCGTTCGATGGACGAACATGTTTAGATAAATGTATTTATTGAATGAAATGCTGTGTGTCATGCACTTGAACGAGAATAGAATAAGATAAAATAGGATTGTCTTTACAATGTATTTCGTTGGTTTTGTAAAAATAAACAATTGAAATAAAACATTTCTAAATGAAAATAAATAATTCAGCGTGAACTCTAATCCATCTCAATCGTATGCTTGTATGTGTGCTTGTGTGTTTATTTCCATTCGTATGAAACGTTGATCGCCAAAATGTCGCCAAAAATGTTTCGATATTTAATTTCACTTTTTTTTCTTGCTTAATTGTGCATTGGCAAGCACAACGAACGAAAGGGAAAAGAAGGAATACGTTAACTAGCGAAACGACGACAGAGATAAAATCCGAACAAAATTTACTGTTCATCTAAGCGATTTTTATTACAGCTTTAAACAATATCATTCCACCGAGAAAAAAAAATGGGTTCCAATGAAGCGAGAAAAGTCAGGAAATAAAGTAATTGCATACAGCAACTTTGAACAATTTTAGGCTAAGCTTAAGCTCGAGAGAAAAAAACACTGACGATCAGAAATTCTTTGAAATTGTTAGAAATCATAAAATAACGTTGTTTATAGTTACAAAAAGGCTTCGTGCGATTTAATTTTGTTTATGCGCAATGCGCATGAATCTCATGCACTTCGAAGTTTCGTTCTCTTTCTCTATTTTTTTTTTGTTGTTGTTGTTGTTATTGTAATTCATTCGAATTTTAATAAATATTTATCGTTCGAAAATATTGTTTATTTTTTACATTTATTTTGGTCATGAAATGAACACTATAGTTGTTCGTGCTCATAATTCAATGCCGCTGTATGGTTGACAAGTGACAAAGTGGCCGTTGCTAAAGAATGTGCATAGTAAGATCGGCGGGCAATTAAATGGAAATCAATAAAAACTGTTTTGCCAAATTTTCGATTTTCAAATATCTTCGAATAAACAAATGTCTTATCTCTTCATTACTTCGATTGCATTATATACGTTTTAAAATTAAATCAACAGCACATTCGAAATGTGCGGCGTATTCGTTTTTCTATTTGCATCATTTTCGAAATGAAAACACAATCAATTGCATTTTTTCGGTATGATGATATAAGTGGATTTTTTTCATATTCTTCTTTCTTTTGGATAATAATCAACTGTTCAGTTTTATTTGTTTTTCAAGTGTACGGCTCATTGTTTCATGAGTGGTTGGAGAATAATGGTTATTACATCATTTTATAGACCATTTGAATGGAGTTCCGTTTGTGCGTTTGTCAATGGCAAACGCTTGAAAATGTCAAGCAAACTAAAATTTATGATATATTTTTACGATTTACGTTTACCACTTCGAAATTTGAGAAGCTCACACCAACCTATGACATGCCAAATGTATACACACATTATATTTGACCATTATAAAAAGGGAGCGAAAAATGAATTCAAATTTAACAATACATTTTAAGACTATGTTAACTTTGCTATGCAATAATTCAAAGGTAAAGTTTCACTCTCAAAATAGAAAAAGCGAAGCCTCGATTCCATGAAAGATAAAATGAATCGTTATCTAAATGAATTGAGATGAGCTCAATTCCAAAGCGCATCACTGATTTGCATTTATCAAATGCACCAATTATCCTTGACTTTATAGCCATCAAGTTCAAAGTTCTATACATATATATACATTGAATAATATAATTTTTGTAGTAAACAAAAATCAGATCAATGCGCGTCACCCAATTCATTTGCTAATGCTACTTGTATACAATCAATGGACTGTTTTAATACACATACATAAATGCCTCATTTTCTTTCAGTTTAAAGTGAGATGTTTCACTTTTGTGTAATGCAAACACAAACACTGTTTCCCAAACCCCAAACACACATTGTAAATTCGGTGTGTTTTTAACCGATTTTTAAACAAGCATAAGAATTGATGCTTTTTGCCCATTCGTTTATATTTACTATGAGACCGTAGTATACACGAAACACTTTTTTTTCTCGCTCCTTTTCTTTAAATATAAATGTTGTTTTGTACTTATTAAAATTGTTTATAAAATTGAAATCGAATTCGATGTAGCCAGTTGTTCGGAAAATGCGTTCGGTTTTCATGGTTTTTCCGTCTGCCATTCATGAATGTAATGTGAATACAAAAGAAAGAGAGTGGTGCTACATTTGGACTAGGATCAATATGACATGAATGCATGAGAAAACGAGATAATCGCAAGAATATAATTGGCTCAAGTGTAATACACATTCATTCTTGATTTGTATACTATTTTGTATACAAAATAATGCAATAGCTTACGTAAAGCCTGTAAATTGGCCATATATTTCAAGAGAATTTATACACACAGAAAGAAAATTGGTGGAAGAATGAGGAAAAAAGATAGAGAACAAAGCAAAATTGAGATAACAATATCAACATAAAAATCTGCATTCAAAACAAAATGTGGTAGACATTATGTCTAGCGCAAAATTGTATAAATATTTTCTTCATCATCATCACCGCCACCACCACCAAAGTATTTCATTCAACATTTTTTTTCCTGCGTCTCCTCTCTCTCTCTCTCTCATTCAGTTTCTTTTTCACATTTCTTATGTTTATGAAAATCCCTAATATTTACGTTTAGATCTTAAGAGCATCGATCGATTTTGTTTTTTTTTTAAATTCGTAATTATGTTTATATCTGACAACAGCGTCGACAACACGCAACAAACACATACCAAATAAAACCAATGCACATTGAATTCGATTTTAACAACAAATTTCCACAAAACATAAACATTTGGTCTAATTAAAATGCCTTGATACTCAATTCATTTATGAATGTGCATAACCTACCCAAAGAATATCCGTGTGAAGGATATTTTTTTATTCAAGATTTGTGAACTGGCCACTGATGCCATAATCAAGTCAAGTGAAAAAAGACTTCAAAGCAATTTGAATAAAAATTCAAACGTTTTCTTGTACTCTTTACGCACAAAACTAATATCCATGACTTGGGAAAAACAAATGTCACTTTTGCACATTCTCAAAAAAGTCAAAGAGAGACACAAAAAAACGGTCAAACATTTGTTGGGAATGTGAAATTCCTTGAAATCTTTCCACTTTTTTTTTGCTTAAATAAGTAAGAATCAAAGTATATTCGACCCAAACCAGTGAAAAAAATACAATATCATATTGGAGTTAGTACATACTTTTGATTTTCGTCTCCAATCTATAGTTTTCATCCCGAGACTTGCTGATGTTTACAATTCCAATTGTACACAAATCATTTGATTTTTTACAGAATAGAAACTTTTTATCACAATCATGTCTTACTTTACAACCGGATAAAGTGGATACTTATCGAATAACTAATAAAAATGATTATTTTATGGGATTTTTGCAGAAAATGTTTCTGCCTGTCATAGCTTCAAAATATGATCAAATTGCATTTTGGCATGTAGTTATATATATAAAATAACTAGGAGTATTCCTCACCAAGGCACATCAAATCAAGTTGCTAGCAAATAAATTAACAAACCTTCGCATGAAACTTAAACGTGAACGAACCAATAGAATAATGACTCCGCCCAATCATAAACGTTTTCAATTCGCACAGACGTATTTAGCTTCTAAATCCTCACCGTCAGCCACCAACGTTCAGCGTAAATCGCACTTGATTATTGCGATCTACATATTAAAATGGTATAAATCACAGTAAGTGATCGCAATAAATATGGCCATTAATTAAACATCAACAAAACATTTGCAACGTATACATATGCTCAAGATCTTAAGGATCTTCGTATCTAAGGTATTTTTGAGCGAAAAAAAAAAGAATACGGTTACGTAAAATTTGATTAAATGAATTGCAATAAACCGGCATTCTAAGGGGCTGATTTGTATTTGCATTGAATAGAACTGATTGAATGCTTTGAAAAAAAAAGAGATAGAATCGGCTGGAAGAAAGAGATAAATTCATTCACATGTGCGCATTAAAGTAAACAACCAATCAGTGGTCTCACAATCGTTCGCAAGCCAGTTGGATCAAATCACATTGAGAGAATACGTGCACCGTATTCCTTTTGCTTACGATTTTCGTCTTTCGATGTAGTGTGCACAACTTAGCGGAGCTCAGCACTGAACGTGAATAGAGATCATATAATATTCTATTTGGAGAACGACTCCTGATCAGTTTGCACCGCGACTCTCGAGAGTCAACATCGGAGAGCATTTTTGTTCTCATGTCATTTCATAAGTCATAAAGTCATTGCAAAAACATATTTGAAAATTGAATCTTTCAATCAAGTGTTAAGTACATGGAATATACACACATTTTAATTGATAAACATCGAGTGTAAACATTATTTACTTTTAATAAAAATAAAGCTATTCGCTGAATTGAAAAAAAAAATTCTACCCACTATTTTTTTCGAGTGTTTCATTTCGATAATTTAAAATCTTCAGGAATCTTAACGACTATTATTTGGAAATAAGTCATCTTTGTGAAACAATAAGATATAAAATGATAAAGACACAACAAAATTTTATGTCAATTCGTGAAATGGCCACAAGCTATGAACCGCCGCCAAACCACAACGAACACGATGTGAAGCCCATTTTTGTGACTGATTATTATGGTGAAGATCTCGATCGGGTGCACATGGATGTTGATATAAAACCGCAAATGCCAAACTATCAGTACGCGGACGAAATGCATTTTAAGCAAGAAAACAATGTGATTCGATATCCACCTTATATCAATCCAAAATATATTGTACAACCGGGCCCGTTTGAAAATAAATACCCTGTGTCCGCATGTTTGCCGCCACCAATTACAACACAAACAATACAATCGATGCCAACATCAACGATTCGATACAGTGGCGCATTGGAGCAAAAATTTACCACCACGAATTTAACACAGTCCGTTCCTGTTCCACAAATTAATAGTGGTCATAGTACAGCATTGCGATCGCCAACAACAATGGATTCAACAATATTGGTGTCAACCACAACAGTTTCGAAAGGTTCAAATTCTGGTTCGAATACATCCACAGCAACGACAAATACAAAAAATGAAACAAAAAAAGGTGCCCGACGACCTGAAAAACCACCAATCAGTTACATCAATTTAATTGCCAAGGCAATTCGATCATCACCAAAGAATCAACTCACCCTCAACGAAATTTACCAGTTCTTACAAAATGAGTAAGTGGAGAAAAAAAAACACAACAATTCTTTTAATATTATCGATTGAAAACTATCTTTCAAATAGTGAATACTGCCTTTATTGCCGGTCACTGAAGAATAAATAAAGACCATTCGATCATCATGTGCTCAAACCAAAAAAAATAGCTTGAATGATTGTTTTTTGTGATTGTATGCCAGAAGTTCTATAAAATAATTCATTTTAAAGATGAAATAATTGCTATAACTTCAAAAAATTCAATTTTTATAAAAAAAATTAAGTTCGGCCCGAATAATTTACTTTTTATTTGAGTTCTCTGATAAAATCAATTCGTTTTCCTTTTCTATTGCATGAATATATTTAATTTCAGCATTTATAGAATGTAGAATATTTCCACGTAAGAAATGCTATATTTATTAATAAAGAATATCGATTATTTGCTATAATATTTGAATTAAAAGGACTATCCACGGTGAAAATATCTTAATTTAGTAGTAATTCCATTCTAATTTGAGATCAAAATGACTCAATCAATATTAGCACATTTTTGGCGACTATCTTCAATTCTGAGAGTTTTTAATCATTTTAAATTAATTGAAATTTTATTCGTCTTCAGCCAAATTACCTGACTGACTATAAACCGACTAAAGTTGATTGATTTCCATAGAAGTTCACATAGTCCACCATTCAGTCAAGACATGAGATTATTATTACGGGTATACAAATTGCGACGGAGTGTGCTGTGTACATATTAAATTAATGTTTCTCTGTTCATTTTCACACGGGGACAAAACAATATACAACATAAATCAAATTGGAAAATGTAATATTTTTTTTTTTTTTTTTTTTAATTTCTTTTAACTCCTAGTGGAGCATAGGGCCTTGAGATAAGAATTCTTTATCTTTCTGGTTTCTGTTGATCAATTAATTTAGATAAAATGTAATATAACCACTGATAAAATGTTGTAAATTTCAGTTCACAGTTGACAAACTCTTACTTCAATGCAGTTACTGAGTCTTACATTCAAAATATCTGTCAAATTTTCTTTCACTTGTTCATTTTTCAAAATGCAAAGTCAAAACAGTCATTCTGTAATCTTAAGCAATGCGACACATTATACGAACAGTTGTCCTCATTTATCTGGATAAAAAGGATCTCTGAAATTAACTGTATGAAGGCTGATTTTTGTGTATGTTTATGTAATGCAATGAAGCAAAGGTCATAAAAAGATGCAATTTCAAATGTTTAGAAGAACGTACCCAAAAGAATAACTGCTTCCGAATTCAAATGATAAAAAATTGTTTTGCACCAATTTTGGAATTAGTTTACTAACTAACGTCAACTTGTTTAAATCATCGTTCGTCCCACCGTGTTTGCATCGCTTCAATTGCATCATCTTTTCGATAAAACCAAAGTGTAATTTAATACATTTTCTTATCTCCAATATGTATGCCTTACGCTTGTGCGAATCTTAATAAACAATTTCATATGATATGCATGTAAAGAATGCAACGACTCTTTCATCTATGCTTTCTTCATTTGCATTCTGTGATGTCATAAATGAGAGAAAAGCAAAATAATAAAATCACACCGAATATAAAATATGCGATGTGAATAGAAAAATCATAGATAAAAAACGATGTTTATGTGTGAATAACAAAATATTTTGTATTACTTTTGCAGACATTCCTTCTTCCGCAGCGATTACGTTGGATGGAAGAATTCAGTGCGTCATAATTTATCGCTGAATGAATGCTTTTTAAAAGTCAACAAAGTAAGTACATCAACCGTAAATTTCAATCGACATATTTTTAATTGGTTTTTTCGTCCTCTTCCTCCCTCTCTTTTTTTGTTGTTTAATAGGACCAAAATAGTGGAATGGGGAAATCTGGTAAAGGCCACTTTTGGACAATCGATCCGAAATCAAATCACGAATTTCAAGAAGAAGGAAGCTTACGTCGACGCACTCGTGGTTTTCGTCGGCGCCAACAAAACACAAAACCATATTCCCAATCCTACAGCCATTATCCTGTATATGGCGACTCTTTTGCTACTCACACGCGATCTGATGATCGAAATGAATATTCGGTAAGTATTTTTTTTTAACCAAACTTACTTAAAGCGACTTTGTATTGCAAAGAAGTTATACGTTCTAAAAGTTAAGAGATTACCAGAAATCAAGCTGAAAATTGCAATGATCATGTCAATTACGTGCACAAAATGCATCCAACACAAAAAAATGTATTAAAAAAGTGTTTCTATACTATTCACGTGAATTCACAAAAATGCTTAAACTTTCTTCAATTTTTATGGTCGTAGAATACAAGCTACTATCCCGATCAATACACACCGTATCATCCCACAACATATTCAACGCATGCGGCTGACACCTATGCTTATCATCCTTCTGACGCCACCGGAGCTGGAATTCATAATTTGCCCGCTCCTCGATACGCATTCGATCCAGGTTTGTATTGATATAACATCAATAATGCAACTCCATTATAAATGTCCAAAATTCAATCTGTAAAGGGGGCTATGGGTCTATTGATTGTATTTATACCCCAACTGTTTCCATTTTCGAAGAAAAAAAAACATTAGAAATTTAATAGCGTTTAAAAAATCAGAAAAATTTTTGTGCTCATGTTAAAGCTATTGCTCATTGTATGTGTGACTATTTAATGACACCAATTGACATTGCAAATGCAAATAAATTTGATTTTCTTTTTTTTTGTTTATTTCAATCAGCATTTTCTCCGGCAGCACCGATTCCGAGCAACGTAATTTACGATCAAAAGTATATTACCACACCTTTGTACAACGAAAGTGCTAAATATCCAAATTAATGCAATCGACCAAAAATTAGAAGAATAAGTTTATAAAAGAAATTAGCAAATTAAGGATCTTGAATCAGGTCGCGATGAACCAATAAAACAAACTGAATCAACGATAATTCATACATAAAATCCTCAAAGAAATTTTATACCAAAAGCAACGCACAATTAAGTATCATAATAAATATGTTAAGGTCAATCAAAATGAAAACCAAAAAGTAGCCATTCGAAACCACATTTTTTTACAAATAAAATTGAATGAAAAAAAAAGATTGAAATGCATTGTTTTTGTTGATAAACCTTTCAATATTATGATAATATTTATTTTAAATACAAAAATAAGGACATTGGGCGGCGAATAGATGAACTTCGATGCGATTGCCCGATGTGAAATGAAATATGAAAATGTGTTTCTCAAAGCGAATTCCAATTGCATGGAAAAATATGTATTCAGATGGCGTTGGTGGTAAGTAATCCGGTTGATATTTCATATGGCAAATACAGTTCATATGGTTAACGGTTGAGGTCGCTCTTTATCGATGTGGCTGAAATTTTGTTCGCATTTTTTTTACGAAGCAAAAAGATAATCGTGAGTTTAATTCTGCTGTCGAACCAGCAAAAAGTGAATCTATTTGTATTAAGAGCAAACGATAAACATTTTTTTTTTTGTAAATTTGAGCTCTTTACATTACGCGAATGCTAATAAAAATGGTCATAAAGGACTTGCAATGTCCATATTAACGTGCCATGGATCAAAGTAATTTGGTGAGTGAAACACACATTTGATATTTTTGTTTTTCCATCTTTTTTTTTTGGTCGACGACAAGACAGAGAAAGAGAAAAAAATAGAAGAATTCTACATGCCGAACACACAAATATCACATTGACTCATTGAATTACACACTTCTATTTCGATGTCATTTAAAGCGAATTCTATCGCCCATAAATTATATATACATATACGATATATAAGTAGAAAGAGACATGCACAGAGAGAAAAAAATATTCCGAAAAAAAATCGAAAAGCGGACTTTAGCAACCAATTTATGTTTGATATTGAAGCGTAGAGAAAATGTAAAAAAGAGGGAACAAAATGAGAACGAAGCCACCTTAGCTTGAATCTGTGAATATTGCGATTTTCAAAACGAAACACATCGAATTCAAAGTGAAAAATTATTACTATTGGGTTAAATGCAATGCAATTTATGGTTTGGATCAATCAACAAAACTAACTAAAAAAGAGGAATCAGTAACATAGTGAATTACGATGTACGGCAGAACCCACTGCCGATCAATTGCATACAAAGTGTTCATGCAATGAATTTAATTCAATGAATTTTTTTTTGTTATTTGTATTGAACAAGAGAGGAAAAAAGCACATTTTTTGTCATTTTTGGAACCGTCATCCGAAACACCACATTAAAATCAACTTGTATGTGGTGTGAGCGAGTGAGTGAGTGAATGAGTGTGTATTTGCCTACTTTGTGCCTGTGTGTATGTGTTCAACTTCAAAATCACATCATTACCGATTTTCGATGATAATTTTTTTTTTTTTTTCGAAAAAATCTTATCCGTGATTTTGTTGTTGTTGTTTGTTATTTTTTCGTTTGAACATAGTGCAACGTGATATGTGATTTTAAAAGAAAAATTAAACTTTTATTGTTGATGTAGAGAGTGGCTAAATGATTAATAGAAATAATATGGATGACAATTAGAAATGAGCACGTCTGTTTTGTGTGACGGTATGCGTGAAAGTATGTGATGTGCGTGTGCGTTTGTATAAAATCTATGTATATTAAATGCCAACATTCGACTTAACAAGTCGAAAGACTTGATTTATTACAGATATTATATATATATTCATTTTTTTCTTGATGTTGTTGTTGTTATTGTTGTTGTTGCTGCTGTCTTGTATATTTAAAGTAGAAGAGAGTGAGAGAGATGAACTTCGTAATGTGTGTGTATGCATATGCGTGAATCAGTGAATTCGTGTTCTTCAATTCTTTGATTCGTTCTTCTTAGCCGTACGGTCGTGAAACCAATTGGATGGTGTGAGTGCATGCCATTGCTTAAGCCCGAACACGTATTTGACTATATGCACGATTGTGTGCGTGTGTATGTCTTTGACGACTTTTTTCCTTCTTCTGTTCAAAACCAAAAACAACAACAACAACAACAAAAAACGAATTTAATTATAGTATATATTTGATTTTCTCGTTCGGTTAGTGTCACAGTGTTGTTTTGTACTGTGTATTGCTTTATTCCATTTTTTTTATGTGTATGATTATTTTGCAAATCATCATCGTGTTGACACAAGCAACCCAAACACACTTCATATAATTTATAAAAATGCATGGTGCAGTCAAGTAAACAGTGGCCGAAGACAATTGAAGAACTAGAAAATTGAATTGAAAAAGAAAATAAAAAAAAACAACGCACACATTAAACCGATTCAATCGCCAAGACCTTTCGATCCGGAATCGAATCAGTTTACATCGAAATTACCAGATACGATCGTCATTTTATGATCGTCATTATTTCAATAGAATTTAAAATGTGTTGACGTTTTAGTGGTTCAGAGAAAGGGAGAGAGTGAGTTAAAGAAAAGACAAAAAAAGTGCTGAATTATCTTTGATAGATTGTTAAATGTGAAACTCAGACGAACAGCTTGATGTTATGGCTTATTAAAAATTATTAGAGAAAATCGGATGTCAATTGTTTTTTTTTGTAAGTGTAAACTTTAAACGAATATCAAATTAACAAGTCTTTAACGATTGTGATTAAATGGTAACGTAAGAAAATGTCCCGTCATAATGAAATGCATGAAATACCGAAGACAAACATGATGATGACAAGCATTGCTAGTTGATACATTTTTCTCTGTATCCATATGATAATATTGTGCGTGCAATAAGTAACAGTGCCGTTTTTCTATTTCGTCTTGGTTCTTTTTCTTATACGTTCTCGAACTTTTGGGTAATAATATTTTTCGAATTGTCGACATGACATGCACGGACACATATGCACGAGTACATCGAGGCGCATACACATACAGTCGTTCGTAAACGTCATAAGGTGGGCGTTTAGCGGTTGCGGCTTTCGTACTACACGTACTCTCAAACAGCCGTATGAGCATGACAAATTTTTAGGTTAGAATTTCGTCCGTATTCCCTACAATGATCTCATTCATTAAAATTTGTGTTTATATCGATAAAAACCAGACATTTATTTTTAAATTGTCGCATATTTGTCTGTCGCTTCGTTATCGTTGCAAAACGTTCATTTTATAAATGAATTTATTTCCTCCAAATATCGATGATTTATTTGTATTCGATTTCTGTATGAAATGAAAATGTGACACCACATGCTCTAGCATAATATTTATCAATGCGTTCGCTGTGTCAAATATCGGAACAGTGTGCGCACCATCACACACTGCCAAACCAAATTGACACAATCTTACTGCTGTATACTTAACCATTTACCTTTGTATGTTTAAAATGTCATTTAACAATTCCGTATCAAAGTACAAAATTGATTCTCAAATAAATGCCCGATGTCTTTTATTTTTGTCTTGTTAGGAATGTTGCATGCAACTCATGTCTCAAGCCTTCTTATCGAAGAACTTTCGACTTTGATTTTCTATTCGAAATCCCATTCATTTATACCATTTAAAAGTTATCTCATTCGACATATGACATATTTCATCTTCACCAAAATCATATTGACCATCCGCATAAAATACTTTCATTTGCTTTGGTAACATGTTGTTTCATAGCAATTATGTTCCAATTTCGTCCATTTCGACTATTCTATAAACAATATGGAATCGATAATCTAAGAACTATCGTTCCTAAAAGACATGTGTCTTTATTTCGTTTTATCGTTTGAAACAAAAAAAATCGTGAACTTTCAATACGAAAAAGGTCATTCGCACTATACATATAAAGGAAAAAAAAATCGTTATTACACATATTCTTATATATTTGTGTCATTTATTGACGTAGTTGATTGTGAAAATGATCTGTTAAATACATATATTTTATTGATGTGACGTCTGAATAATCGCATTTGACACACAGACCACGTTCCCATTTTCTTTGTTTTCATGCAAATCGTGCCACGCACAGTGATTTTCTCGAGATTTTCTTGCTGCAAAATGAATAATCATGAATATGCGATTTTTTTCTGCTTTTAAAATAGAATCTTCATTTGACATGGAAGCATATTTTAGTTTAATGATATGGTTTCATCATAGAAATTTTCGGAGCTATTGAAATTTTTGATCGTCTTTTTATATTATTATTCGCACCAACAAAAAAAAAAGAGGAATAATTAGCATTCAATGTTTGAAGAAATGATTAATGCATTCACAACATACGCACTCCAATTGATTATAAGTAGTAAAATCATCGATTGATTGATTCATAAAAGAAGACACTAGAATCGAGATATCTTATCGTTTATTATTGAATGAAAGAGAAAGCATCTTATGAATTCGATCTCAAAAGTGATTGCACTATTGCACACTCAAAGTCTTTTCGATGGAAAATCACAAAGCTCTCGCATAGTTGTTGATTTTAGTTACAATCCATTTTTCATCTCTTTCCACATATGCGTGTGTATAAAAAAAAATGCCATAATGAGAAAATGTTTAGCGAGAAATGATCAACGGCATACATCGTAGTGAAAAAATATATAAATTTATATAAAAGAGTATGTTGTGTGTATGAGAGAAAAGAAGAAACCCAATAACAACACGAACAAAATATATATATATACGAATAATCAAAACTGTCGGTTGCTTGTAGTAGCTTTATTATCGGACAATTCGAACTCGAGATATAGCGTTTTCTTTGCAGGGCTTTTCTGCGAAAAATGAATACGAGTTCTTAGATCTTTCTGATGTTGACGATATTGAAAGAACACGGTTGTCATCAGCTTTGTTGCATAAACAACAACAAAAGCAGCAACAGAAGCATCAGCAACAACTGCAACCATTCGATAAGCATGACCGAGCTTCATTGATAAAGCATGATGATGCTGCAGATGTTCAATCACGTATTAGTCAATCCACCACTTCTACGGATAGTGAATGTCAAATAGTTTTAAACGACAACTGCAACATTCAATCAAATTTATGTTCTATTAATTCGACCCATAATGCGACCTCTGGTAAGCATTCAATGTAAAATTTAAAACGAAATCAAATCAAAACCAAAACCAAAAAAAAAAAACAATCTTATAGTTCAATAATCAACATCGTCTAAATAAGACAGTTTTATTTATACCAAAAATTATAAACAATCAGTTTACAAACAAATTAAAACGAAAAATACACAAACCCAAACACACATACACACACACAAAACAATCGGCCACACAAATTTCATCAGCAAGACTTATTATTTTAATTCCATATTTTCTTTATTTTCTCATCTTTTCGAAATACGTGTGTGTTGCAGTTTTTTTTCTATTTGTTCCAATCAATGCAAACGCATTCCATTCTTTAAACTCAAACCAATCTGTTGAGATCGAACAGCTTACTTATTTCTTTTTTTATTAATTCTTTTTCTCTTGATTTAAGTTTTTTGTTTTTACTTAATTTTTTATTCTTATGTACAATTTTTATTTTTCAATTCATACATTAACCAAACGCTCTCTTACACTGAAATCTCAATTGATTTTAAATTTGAACTAATATAAAAAGTGTAAAAACAAAATTGAAGTTGAATTTATTCGAATTGATCATTTAGTTTTTTTTTATTTCTTTTTCAATATGTTTAGTTGTTGCTTTTTGTTGCACAAAAAAAATCTAATCCATTATGTTGAAAAATCTGCAAATGAAAGACTTTACCAAAAATATGGAGGTGGCAAATACAAACACCATCCTCTATTGTCAATTTCATTTTAATATTGGCAATCTCGAAAAATGGAATGATCTTTCATTGTTATATTCTCCTTTTGTTTGAAGAAAATCGTAGATTTTATTTTCAAAGAAAAAAATGCGCTATACGAAATGACACATTAGTTTTGATTATTTTGTTTTTCCATCTTAATACACATTCAAAGTATTCACATTTGAAATAAGATATCAGCTCAAGTTTGTTTTCCATCATATTGTTACAATTATCATTTAAACATAAACATTTTGGCATAACTTAAATTTCAATATGTGTTTTCCATATTGTTTTAATTTTTTCAACACTTTTCTTTTCTGCTCATTTTTTTCTCATTTTCAATTTCATTCATTTAAAAAAACACGGATGTTGTTGACATTTAAACGCATTTAATTCTTACTACTATGCACAGTTGAACTTTGATTCTGTTTTTTTCTAAAATAAAGAAATTATTTGGAATTAATGTTGTATGTTACAGTAACAAACAGTAATCCGGCGGAAACGAAGCAAATTTTCCGGCTTTCATATAAAAAACTGTCGAAACAAAATCAGTCGAAAAAGGAACAAATGCCGAAGATGTCGCCGCACGTAAATTCACAGGAAGATTTAACGTCCCCACAACAGCAACAGCAACAACAACAACAAGCGCAAAATACACCGAATCAACAGGTGCAGCAGCAGCAAACACAGCTGCCGGTGCAATCGGGAAATAATCAATCGACGCCATCACAGTCTGCGCAACAACCCCAAAACACACGTAAGTATCATCATCCATCGAGAAGATTACACAATACCACTTTCGATTATCGTTTTTGGTTTTTTCGCATTTATGTTAACTGCAGAAAACTTAAAATTCAATTTTCTTAATTTTGTTTTTTTTTTTTAATTTGTTTTATTGCAGAACCAACACCTCACTCACAAAATCAAACCCAGCCGATACAGCAAACACTTCCTCCACAATCAAACCATCCAACTAATAACTGTAAGCATTTTAATCAATTTTCAACCAATGTTATTGTCAATAATGATTCACATACTAATCAATATCAATTTGATCGCATTCTTTCGATAGCTGCTAGTAACATTCCTTCCCATAATGTTCAATCACATATTTATCCACAATCACAACCGCAATTCATGCAGAATTATTTACCTCATGTGGGCCCAGCTGGTAATCTTTATCACTTCACACCGTACATACCGAGTGTACATTTCAGCCATTTCACCGCCAACGTAAATGTGCATGGATATACGCAAGCGATGCAACCACCATTTTTACCAGCCAATTATATACCAGATAATCATCAAAGCGGCGTCGAACAGGTAAAGCATCTTGATCCATTTTCGCAAATAAATGCGTTTTTATCTTTATTTCTTGTTTAAAGTCCACTCATCCGATCCAAACACAGCCGCATTATCAACGGCCACGCCGTGGTGGAAGAAGAGGTGGTAACAATGGCGGTTACACACGACGCGAATTCACATCGCGACAAATAAACTCGGTTCAGGAAATTAATTCCGCACAAACGCCAACACATGGAATTGACTCGCCAGCAATGATGCAACAATCATCGAATTTTGCTCCGTATTATGTTGAACCATATTTGGGACTTTATCCAAATCAATTTGCCATCGGACATCATTCGACCACTGCCGCTCAACATGCAACCGGTACTCCATTGTATGGCTATAGTTATCCATATCATCCGGTTATTTATCCGGCTGCCGTAATGCCCCTCGATTATGTTGTAGATGAAAAATCGGATGATGGAATGGGCGTAAGTATTAATATTTTCAATGCAAATACATACCACACACTCATACAACAAATATTTTCAGCAGGAACAACTATTGGAGTATTCTCAGGGACAAGTTGATTCACAAGTGCATCAACCTGTTGAAGAGTATTTATCAAATCAACCGCAGGCATTACCTCCCCAAAATGACTTTAGTACTCAACAAACAAATGAAGAATTTGTGATGCGGCAACCGAATGAATTCATTCCTCAAAAGCATCAGCAACACCATCACCAACACCACCACCAACAGCAACAACAACATCAACAACAGCTACAACCAAATGAATTTATCGGTAATTTAGCAATCAATCTTAATGCCAACATTTGAATAAAATAAACTAATCGAAATATTTATTTATTTATGCGCCGGTTTATTCAAAATAAAACAGTAGTCGATCATCATTCACCGCATTTGAATGAATTTGTGGCACCACCTCAGGAACAAAATATGCACCATCAACAACATCAGCATACAATGATAGAACCAGAAACAATTAACGAAATTCCTAATCAAAACGACATTAAACAGGTAAATTTATCGTTTATTTTTTTCGGTGCTGCAATCAAATCAAAAAATCATTGACTTCGACGATTTTCTTCATGGTTTTTTTTTGTGTTACAGCAGCCCGAGCATTCAATTCAATCGCACATCATCAATCGAGATAGCAATCGAAATAATGAACAAATGTTTGAAAATGCTCAAGCGCCTAGTTTTGCAAATATTCTAAATGATTCGCATACAATGATTGAAACGTCGTCATCGCCATCGCCCATCGTTGTACCCAATGATATCAAGAATGTATTGAATAATTCAGTGCCAAAAAATCAACAAACCATTATGTTACAGCCATTGGTTGACACAAATGAAAATAACATACCGAACACAATTGGTGATGGACAACTACCACCACCATTATCATCAACAGCAACGACAACGACACCAGCATCATCATCACAACAAATGCAAACCCAATCGAAACCAATGGGACCAGTGAATGGTCCGATCAATGGTATTGTACAGGCAATGAATGAGAAATTAGTTGTGCGCACCAATAGCAAAGCTCAACAAACACCAACGACGGCATGGAACATAAAAAAGAGCACACAATCGGTTGCCGTTTCAGTTGTACCGTCAAATAATTACTCTCACAACGAAATGAATGCGACAAAGCAACATGTTTTAGGTAGTAACAATAGTAGTAGCTGTAATAACAATAACAATATACCGATAGTGCCAAAACTAGATGAACAACATCAACAACAAAGCTCAAAGGTGAATGTCACAGCTGCAACCGAAAAATCGATTCAATCAAATCAAGATATCACAACTACGCAACAATCATCCGAAACGCAAACAATTCCCGTTACGGACATGCAAACAGATGAGCCATCAATATTTGCCAACAACAACAACAATGTTAGGTAATGATATCATCAATGCTTTTACTCAGCATCTGTTTCTGTTTGTACTTTTTTTTTAACAATGAAAAATAAAAAAATAAAATCATTTAATTTCACAAATCAATTTACAGCAGTCGTGGTGAAACAGCTAAACCTCCAGCATCCACACAAATATCATGGGCATCACTGTTTTCTTCATCATCAAGTTCGGATTCACAGAAAAAACCAACCGCTAAAGTACCACCATACAATTCAAGTCAAGAACCAAAATCAAATAATCCACCACTTCGAACAACATCATCTGCAACCGCCACCACTAACACAAATGCACCAGGTAATATTCGAACTATCTCATAAAATGGAAAAAAATTGACGAAATAATTTCATAAAAAAATGTTCTCAGAAAAAAGTATGTCTTATTCATCGGCGGCATCGTCATCTGCCAACGGAACCAAACGACCTGCACCAACCAAAGTACGTGTAGCACCATTAGCAAAACAGCCACAAAATAGCTCAGAACCAACCAATGATGAATCATCATATAGATTAGGAGGTACATTACACATTTTTACCACTTACAATAATTTCGATTTTAAAATAAAATGTCACATGGAGTCAGCAAATTACACTAAATGCCATGTTGTAATCAGCGTTACACCTGTGACAGATTAATTTTAAGCCATATTTGTAATACTTGTGAAACTGTTCTAGTGAGCAAGATCAATTGCAAGGCTTTTAAACGATTTTTCTCGAGAGTTGATTTCGAATCACATTCCAAATTGGAATTTGTGCTCCATTTCGAAAATCATAGTTGAGAAATCGACAAATTCTTTTATTTTAATTAATTCAATTTAAAATTATTATATCACATGGAGTCAGCAAGTTATTGACTTTTTTCAATAGAATAATTAGCGTTACACCTGTGATAGAGAAATGCAAACCTTATTATGACATTTTGTTTTGTAGCACTGTTCTAGTGTTCGTTTACATAAAGTCAAGGTTTAAACGTTTTTTCTCGAGAGTTGATTTTTATGCGCGACCTCAGAATCGTGTTCGATATTCAAAATCATAGTTGAAGAAACGACAATCACATGATCATTAAGCGCATCCGTTCAAAATATCGATGGGTAAGCAGGTCACATGGAGTCAGCAAGTTATTGATCTTTTCAATGAAATAATTAGCGTTACACCTGTGATAGAAAAATGTAAACCTTATCATATGACAATATGTATTATGGTACTGTTCTAGTGCTCAATCGCATTTGTTGAAGGTTTATTCGTTTTTTCTCGAGAGTTGATTTGCATCTGCGTTGAAACATACGTGATTGATATCCAAAATCTTAGTTGAGAAAACGACACCATATTCCAGCTCTATTTCCAATTATTTTAAGTTTTATGAATAAGTAATGCTAAAACGTATGTGCCATCATATTAATATTATCGTTTTCTTTCTCTTTTGTTTCGTTGATTCAATGCGTAGATTTTATGTTAAAATACAAAGTCGACAATAACTCAATTAGTCTACGACCGCGTGGTTTAACAAATCGGTCAAATTATTGTTATATCAATGCGATATTGCAAGCCCTTTTGGCATGTCCGCCATTTTATAATCTTATGAAGTCAATACCATTGGATGCGCCCGTATTTCGTTTCAAAACAAATACACCAACAATTGATGCCGTTGTCGAATTGGTGCGTGAATTTTCAAATTTGCCAAATGGTTCGCGATTACATCGACGTGACAAAGGCGGAAATAAAAAGGAAGATGTTACATTTGAACTGGTCTGCGACCAATCAATCGAACCAACAGCAATACATAAACTTTGGAATAGCACACGGAACGATAACGAAGGTCGACAAGAAGACGCCGAAGAATTCTTAGGATATGTTCTAAATAAATTGAATGATGAAATGCTTGAGGTAAATTCTGAAATGAAAAACACATACACATTTCAATATTATCAATGGCATATATTTTCGTTTTGTGTAGTTGAAAAAGTTGGTTGAGAAACCAGCCGAACCAGTGCCCAATGGGATGGAAAATGGTGATGGTGCTGATGATGAAGGAAATGAATGGCAGGTAAGATTGTGTTCACACTTTTTTATTACACTCAGTTGTGGTGTCTTCGAAGGTGCTTTTTCTAAATCAAAAATTGAAACGTTTAATTTCAGTTAATCGGAACAAGAAACAAAGGCACTGTCACAAGATCAACTGATTTTGGTCGAACGCCTGTCAGTGATATTTTCCGCGGTGAACTAAGATCACGCTTGCAACGTGAAGGTGATCATTCCACCGATGTTATGCAGCCATTCTTTACACTTCAATTGAATATTGAGGTTAGTTTTCGAAAAAAACACGTTTTTTTTTTCATCGACTTGAAATAAAATACTAATAAAATTGTTCATGCTTTTTTCATTATTTTGTATGCAGAAAGCCAATTCAGTGAAAGAGGCATTAGAGAATTTCGTAAATAAGGACCAATTAGAGGGAGTCACTTGCACCAAAACAAATTTAGAGGTGAATGCTTGGCAGCAAATGACTTTGGAAAAATTGCCGATTGTATTGATACTCCATTTAAAATGGTTTGATTATAAAGGCGACGTTTGTACAAAAATACTTAAGACTGTTGATTTTCCCATTGAATTAAAATTGGATCCAAGTAAGTTATTCTTTTTTTTTCTCTATAAATTTTTGTGTTTTTTTTTCGTCTTTTTTTTTAATTGTAAAATGATTTAAATAACACCAACTACAACAACAAAAACATTAATGATGTTCGATGTTCGTGTTACAGAAATCCTTTCGTCGAAGAAATACAATGCGAAGCAAAGGCAATATCGATTATTTGCGATTGTATATCATGATGGTAAGGAGGCGTCCAAAGGTCATTACATAACCGATGTTTATCATACTGGGTACTTAAATTGGATTCGATATGATGATAGCACTGTGAAGCGTGTCAGTGAGAAGAGTGTATTGCATCCGCATGGTACACGCGTACCATATTTATTATACTATCAACGAATCGATACGATTCCAGCACCGGCCAATGCAAATACAAATGCCAACAGCAATGCCCATGCACATAAATAAGTAAATTGCTAGCCAATTTAAGGTGTAGTTTTATGAATAGAGTTCAAGAGGGGTGTGCTTACGCATGTGTATGCATGGGTGATAGTATAATATCAAGCACACTACCGTTTCTTTTGTTTCGACGTTCGCAGAATTCGGGCCGGTTTTATTTCAATTTTGATTGTGACTGTGACTACTAAGAAATGAAGAAAATGATATCCATACTAAATGTTCGAGAGAATCTTTTTAATTAAAAAAAAAAAACAAAAAAACAAAAATCCAAGTCAAAAATTTTATTCAAAAGTTTAAGAGGAAGAGAGAGAGAATGAAACGGAAACGATACAAATTCAAGCAAGAATTGTATTCGTGCAAGTGTAGATTACACGTTAATCATGTTTAGTCTTGTTCTTAATTATCATTATTTTTTTTTAATTATTATTATTATTATTTCTTTTGTAAGATAAAATATTATATTGGAAGTATTTGATTCTTTTTTTTATCCACAAAATTTGAATTCTCATTCTACAAATACAGAATGTGATTGACCCATTGTTGAAAGAGGAAGCAAGAAACAAAATAATTGATGATAATTTAATGTAAAAATATAACAAAAATGAGTAATTGCGCCGTTTTTCTAAAAACATCGGAAATAATTGATCGAATGTATTTTAGAGTAGGTGATATCAATGGCAGCAGCAACTGAACTTGATGAACCAAGCATAACTGGATTTCAGCTGAGCACACAGATCAAAGCTTAAAACAATAACAAAACAAAAATAAAACTAACGATTAATTAAAAAAATAAAAACTTTGTTATCACAAATTTAAGAAGAAACAAAAAAAAAAACCTAACAAATATGTAAATTCGCAAATTATGAAGAAAAAAAAACACACACACACATACACCTAAAGACATAAACTGAAATGTAATTTTATTATAATTATTATTTTCATCAGAAATGTGGATGGACTAATTAATATATAGTTTATAAAACATTAGTTGTTATTTATATGAAAATTCTGAAAAGAAAAAAAAAATGATAAGATTTTGTTTTTGACACTAAAAAAAAAGTAGAACGATAAATTGTAAATGTTTAAGTGAAACTATTAGGAAGTAGAACTATTAAGAACCGCGCATCGGCTGAACAAGCTATGCAAATACATGTGAAAACAAAATTGAAAAGAAAACAATGGAAACCAATTGAAATCATGGTTATTAACCAATTTCGAACTTTTTTTTAATTATTGAAAAAATGAGTTTTTTGTAGTCCTTTTTTTTCACAAGACGGTAATATTAAACAAAATTGGATAATTTAAATACAAAAAAAAAAAAACAAATATTATATTTTTACGATCTAATTTAAGGCATACAAAATAAACAACGGAATATATTAAATATTCGAACACCGAGCATACAGAGAGCCTAAATGCTTTTCTAAGAAAAACAAACAAAAAAAAAACACTTTTATTTTTTAAACATTGTCTTCACAGAGCATGAATTAAACATTAGAGATATTCTCTTAAGTTGTTATTTTGTTATTTTTCATAAAAATCAATCCTAACACACCTGAATTCGCCGCAGAGAGACGGAATTTGTTTAACATTACAAAATGAAAACATGTGTTAGACATTTGAGTGTTCAAACCATAAAAAGTGTTTTTTTAAAGCAAAAAAATGCAAATTTTCTCAAAAGTTAAATATCACCATTGACATTTTGGCATGATAAACAATTTCCGCTCACCCATTTACAGATTAATTATAGATCTAGTGAAGAGCAGGGGTTGAACGCGTGGTCGATGAATAAACTCAAATCGAATATATCATATGAAATGTACGTTTGTGCGTATATCATGTAATTTTTATTCCCGCCCCCTCTAACATTTTAAATAATTTCGTCGATTTGTAGTTTGGCCCCTGTCAAATAGATGAGTCTTGTAAACGCGTTAATCATAAAGCACCAAAAAAACAAAGAATCCTAGAGGTAATTTTCTTTTTGTTTTTATATAGATATTGATCCGCAGCCAATGGCAAAACATAAGAAAAATATTTAATCGATTTTATTAGTTGACCTAATTGAATAGCGATTCTTTATTTGTATGTAAAATACTACAGTATGAATTGAACTGCAGCCCAATTTAAAATAGCAAAGATACATAAAACAAAAATTATTATGATATTTATACATATATATATGGCGCAAATAGACAATTTTCCCGCCAATCACGGAATGTCGCAGCTACCAAAAACAATAATGGAAACATACTGGTGTATTGATACAAACAGAAAGAGAAAAAAAATATGAGAAAAATAAAACAGAATGTGTACGCAATTATTGATGAAACGAATTTTCTCTAGGAACAATGAATAAAAAACAGAAATTTAATTACAAAATATAGAAAAACAAACCGACAAAAAAAAATTATCTATCTAAATGAAGAACAAAAATATAGTATATTAAACGAATGAGAAAATCAATATAGTGCTGAAAAAAAAAATTAGAAAAGTAAAACAATAAGATAGTGTGTAAATTCTTTTTTAGCGAATTTAAGTTGTTCATTTTGTATTTGAGTTTTGTGTTTCATGTTTTATGCACGCGAACGAAACTGAAACCGTTGTGTCGTCACTTGAAGAGAAAAACAAAGCAAGATGAAGGGAGCATTATCAATTATTATTTAAGTACCAGACATTATAATGAGATATTTTCAGCCAGATGAATCAGCTCAGCCAGATATCGTCAGGAGCTGAAATGGAGTGAAAACAATAAAAGTGATTGTTATGGTGATTTTAACAATGTAAGTGTAATTATAACCATAACAATCACTCCTATTGTTTTCACTAAATTTCAGCTCCTGACGATATCTGGCTGAGCTGATTCATCTGGCTGAAAATATGTCATTATAATGTCTGTTAAGTACATTCAACTAAGCAAGACAAATCAACATTTTTTTCTTCGTTTTATTTCTAATAATTTCACTAATGAACAATGAAAGTGTTATAGTTTGTTATCTTTATCAAATGAAATGGACTAAAAATAAATCCGCAAAAAACAACAACAACAAATTTATTAAAGGGTTATAACAATAACAACAACAAAAAAAATAATAATAATAATATGATTTCATATATTTTAATCATGGAGGAAACAGAAACATTTTCTACATTGATGTAAGTGATATTAAAAGTTTAGTGAAAGTCGTTTAGCTTTTCAAAAACAAACAAAACAAATACAAACAAAATGAAAAGAAGAAAATACAATTTTAATTCATTTTTCATTGAAAAGTAAAAGAAGAATGACTGGCCGTCATGAGAAGCCATTAAAAAAAAAAAAAACAAAACAAACAAACAAAACGGCAATATATCATCAAATTAAGCAAATTTTGTACGATACCTATTTTACTACAGACATTTAATATTTAGAAATGATGGTTGAAGTAACAAAACCAATTGCTAATATGCGAACAGCAAACAAACACACTGCAAAAATATAGAAATGCCGCCGAGAAATATAGAATCACTGGCCAATGATGTGAATTGGCGCACCAATTTTTAATTGGATAGATCACATCAAGTATTGAATAATATATAATTCTTATGAAATGTTTAGTTAATTTTTTTATAATATAACTACTAAACAATGCATTTCTTTTTTCAATTCAAGTGGTCGGCTCAATTGAGATTATTGGCCACAATTCTAACCACACACAATGGTCTTTCCGCTGATAATTTGAATAAAATACATATTATATCGATTGCCTGAGTGAATTTATAAAAAAACACACACACATACATAATACAATATTTTGTTTTGATTCCTAGAATTCATGATCATCTCACTAATTTCTATGTGACAATATACAAGGAGAAAAGCACATATACACACAAAACTAGAGCTAATGTAAATGGATTGTATCAATTTAAAAACAAAACAAAAACAGAAACATAACTTAAAAAAATTATATAGAATATATGCATCAAATAATTAAAATGCAATTAGATATTATGAATGGGAGATGGAATGAAATACAGACCTAGAGAAAGAGAGCGAGAAAATTGTGATTTTGAAATTTTAATGTCAAAGATGAGATAAAACAAAACTGAATGCAAGCAAATGGCTTTGAATTATTCAGTCATTGCCCAGAAGCACAACCACATTTTCTGAAACCACAAGCTAAACGGATATGTTGACATAAAATAACTACTGAACTCTTTTTATGTTTCACTTTTACAATATTTTTTCTTTTTTTTTAATTTGTTTGACGTTACGATAGATAAGTTTGCAATAATATTACACCAAAAACAAAACGCAGAAAAAATGAAATTATTCATATATTTCAGTTTTGAGTTATGAAAAATGAATACGTGACATTAAATTGTACCTAGAACAAAACCTAGTTTGGTAAAACAATTTCGAAAATATGCTCAAGAAGTGAGCAAGAGCGACAGCAATAATAAGTTGACTTGTATGCTTCTTAAAGAAAAAAGTATAAGTTGTAAACAAAAATAATGCATCAGTTATGAAATTTGAACAATTCAATGTTTGCCTGACCAAATCAAATCAAGAATGCCTGTCGAATTTTGATTATCTCTGAGATTTTTTTTTTGTTCAATGCCATAATTTGAATTTTTTTTAAAAAAGTAAAATTATTGATACACAAATTTGAATTTTTTCGTGAAAATCCACAAAAATGTGAAATTATGCCATTGAACAAAACCAAAATCTCAGAGAGGGCCCAAATCCGACAAACCCATTGAAGAAAATTCTACCGAATAAAACAAAAAAAAAGTATATTTCAAAATAAATTGACTTTTTTGTACAGTAAGTCATTTCAAATTGAAGATGATGTTGAATGTATAGCTTTGGCTCTATCGTTTTTTTTAACTTTTGAAATTAAAACGTTTTTTTTTCGAACACTTTGGAAATGAAAGAGGATCTGGCAAAAAACAAAAAAAATCTTAAATAAATCAATATTGGCTGTGTATATCATATGTTATATTTTCTACATTTCCATCACAACCTCATTTTATGTATACCGAATTCATTCCCGAACGGTCAAACACATTTTTTTTCTTAAATGTGTTTTCTGCTTATAACATCCAATCCAATATCTTTAAATTGATTGTTCATCACAGAATTCTGAACAAATATGAATATTTGATAGCAATTTTCATTGAATGTTCCTCATACATGGCAAATCAGTACCAATTTCTTTTAATTCAATATGTCTTCTAAACTCAATTTGGTTTGCAATCAATGCTCAATTTCATTTTCAAAATTTACATGAAATAAAATATATTACCGTTTTGGATAAGGTTTGAAAACTAGAAAATGCCTTGAATTGGAGTTTGTGGATGCGTGCTTCCGTCGCAAATACGATAATCTCACGAAAATGTAAAAGATCACAAAGAAAAACAAATGTGTATACTCTTTCTAATAAACGTTCATGACATGAAAAGGAATTTTTTGTTTAAAAGTCAAAATTAAAATGCTAACATGAAAATGACACTAACCAAAATGGAACTAATAACTTATAAGTGCACTTATGAATAGAAAATGCAACATGAATAAAATGAGAGAGACAGAGAGATAGAACGAAAACCCAATACAATAGCATAAATTGAACGATAAACTAAAAAAAAAATTGAAAATGAGACTCTGATCTTGAGTTCTTTGCGCAAAAGTCTCGATCACATCATTTTCAACCGAAAATTTCAATAACCTTTGATTTGATGAACATATGCAAGTTATTTAATCGAAATCTCTGCTCTTTCATGGAATAAAAACACATTTCTCTATATGAATCAAGAATTATTTTAATAACAAAATTCTATTGTTCTATTTTGGTTTTGGTTTTTCATAGTTAAAATTATGCAAACAAAATCATTGTATATGTATATTATTGGGTTTAGCAAAAAAAAATATAGTGGACTGGCGGTGAATGTATAAAACAAAACAAAATATAAATACATATGTATATCGGTAGAGTAAAAACTAAATCCAAACAGTAATTGTTCGAGAAAAGTGCTATTTAAATTAATCCTCATGCAAATATGTGTCTAAGATTGAACGCTGTACAGCCTACGTCATTCTTTTTTTTGATTATTATTTTTTTTCAAGCCCAAAACCGAATGTTAAATTGATACATGAAATGAAAACAAACAAACAAACAAGAAAACACTTAAATAAATTTTATGAAAAATAACTCATTTTCAGCGTTTACTTTCTTATTTTAACGGAGCAAAAAATATAAAGTTTTACATTTTACCGAACAATCCAAAAGGTGGCGCGCCACAAAACATGTAAGTGGCAATATGTGATGTGTTCTTTGATCCCCAAGAAACATACGTCGTTTTATCCGTTAAAATTCGTTTGGTAACGGTAATATCTCAGAAAAGATTTAACACAAGATTTGGCATACCTCAGGGCAAGCTATTCTACATAACGATTCTAAGAATGATTTTCTAAATATTGTGTGAGTTTTGATATTTTCGGCAATTTTTGTTAACTAAAATTCCTGCATACTACAAGAAGGACCACTATAACCAAACGCATTGTTGGGTAATTTTTAGAATCTCTGGATGGGAGTAGCAGCTTTACATTCCATTTTTATAAATGATTTTCCTATATTCTATTTAATGGAGTAATAATTTGAAAAAAGCTTAAAAAATCATTTTTAAATAAAAACATATAAAAAAAATCATGCATGTGTATAATTTCATTTGCTCAGCAACGGTAAATATTTTGAATTCTGTACGCAGATTCAAATGAATGCTTTGAAACGTATTTGATTACATTGAATTCAAAGACAACAAAAGTACACACAGTGAGTGTGCGTGCATATTGTATAACTTGAAGAAAATCTGTTCAATGGTTCCAACAAGAACAACAACAAAAAATCGGTTTAGAACTTTCGAAAAGCTTTCGCACCTTTTTATTCCCGTTACATATCGATTACACTTTGTCGTTGAATTCTGTCGTATGTATCGAGCACGGTGTGCTATCGTCTTTGTCTGGGTAATTCAACCATATTTTTCTATCCCGACATTCAGTAGATTTTCTCCCTCAGCTATGGCTCCTTGTTTGGTTGCCTGTATGAGTGCGCCTGTATGCGTATGTATGGGTGTATGTATGGTATGTATGTGCGCCCGTCGTTAATGTATGCGCAACTGTGTAAATGTGAATGTGCGTCAAAATGTGCATCGAAAGCGTCATAAATACGAAATGGTATTGCCATTTTCTTTTCCAAAGCTATGGTGGAAAAAGCACACCATTTGCTTACATTGCCATCGTATTCGCATCAGTCCATCGATGTTCCATCCGAAATATATAAAATTTCAACACACATATTTACGTAGCATTCTCTCGCACACGATGGTATACACGACGTTTAGGGCGGTTCCGCACAGACAGTCGAGTAGACAAGCTGAAAAGAAGAAAGTGCTGCCTTGAGAGAAAGGAAAAAAAATGAAAGGAACGATTGATTTGAAAGAATGAAGAAAAGCTACGAATGTTGTGTGTGAAATTACGAGATAACGTTGTGTGATGATTTGGAAATGAAACTAAAAATAAACAAAAAAAAAAAATATAAATTGAAATGAAAAAGTGTTCATATCACTAAATCAACGTTTTTTGGAACAATTGATGCCATTCATTTAAAACAATTTCGTAGCAGCACAACAACAAAAACAACAACAACAAAAGCATTTGTCACGTCGACTTCAGAAATTTCATCAATTCGAGCAACCCCGTAAAATCGAGTCGTATGATACATTTCATTTAACATTTAAAAAAAAACTATGCCAACCAAATTTGATACGAAAAAGAAAAATTATAACGAAGACTAGTGAAAAGTGAAACGTGCAATTGAAATTTATGTATAAAATTCTCATTAATTTCATTGGAAATAGAAACGCGAACAAAAAAAAATAGTGGTAATGCAATCATTTTCTATATTTTATGTTGTTATTTGTTCAATTCACATTGAAAGCAAGAAGATGATAATATTTGGCATGCATTCGATCGAGAAAAATATGAATGTGCGATAATTTTCAGATTATCATTTGTGTTTGACAAAATATAACAGGCGTCGATTTAAGTGTATGATTGGGAGAAGTGTCTATCTTCGTGTTAAGAGCGTCGTGCTTTTGTCGACAACGACCTCATTGTTGTATTATTTTTTTTTCTTGTCAAAACAAATCTATTCAATTCAATCGTACAAGAGAAAAAATCCGTTTGTACGAAATTAATTTGGTCTTTCAAATTTCTAAAATTAGAACAAAAAGTTGTATTTTCAACGCACGCGTTTTATCTACAGTGTTTTTTTTTTTCATTCATATTTATTTTCATTGCACAAACAAGTGAATTTGTTCGATTATAATTTAAAAAGAGATTGAAAGAAAAGCACTGAATCACAATGGTATGTTGAATTTTCCTTTGAACGCATGTGTCTCGAAAAAGTTGGTTTGTGCGTTTCATTCACATTTGAAATGCCAAAAAAAGTGATGAAAGCTAAAGATTTAAAACGCCACATTGTGTTCAATTTTAATGTGAATTCTTTTGAACGGCATACAGTTTTAGTTGGAAAAAAAATATGTGTCTGTGCTGAGATGATTATTTTATTAAATATTGAGCCAAATAACTCTTCCACATACACTCAGTATCTAATTGATTGTTTGTTAACTGAAAAGCACCATTATTTTTGAATAAACGAAAAATACATAAACGAAAATCGTGCATGCAATCAACACTAAACCAAAATTAACGGTACGCACGAAGTCCGTGCGATTTTCGTTTCGAATACGCAAAATGTAAAATGGTGAGAGCGAGAGAGCAAGAGAGAGAAAGAAATTGAAGCCAGACAACCACTATTTCGAACATAGATGATAAATGTGAACGTGAAAACGAGACGGACAGTGACAAGAAAGTGCACGAGAGTTGGATAAAGTTGAAAGGAAAAGGGAATAGTGTGTGTGAGAGAGAGAGAGGAGGGAGGTTTGAAAAAGAAACATGCAGAACGAACGAATTATCATTTTGAGTTGGGGCTCTCCACCACCTCAACCCACTTTGTGTATATATATTTATATTCACATTGCCAAAATCGTTTAAAATGTTTGGAAGCCAGAGTCTACTTCGACAAATGGGTGTCAGTATGCGAAATATAAATATGTTTCATTTCTATATTAATTCACTCACACTCAGCCAACCAAACTAGCCAGCCAGCCAGCACACATATACAAGCATATCGTTGGGTACATTGTCCGCTTTGCGTGCGTATTTTTACCATCGTCTCGAATCTTTTATTTGGTTTATTATGGCGAAAGAATGTCTTATCGCTTTAATCACTTCACCGAAGGCTCTTGTACGAAATCATCTAAATTGAAAAGGAGAATTTTCACATTAAATGAGTGAAAGATGAAAGCTTTTTCTTTCTCATTTGAAAAGCTTTTTTTTGCATTTTCAGTGCATAATTCGTCCGTGTTTTGAGTGTGTGTGTCTAGCAATCATTTTACGGCGTTTGTGTTTCTTTGATTGTTTCTTTTGTTCATATTTTGCTGCTTGATAAAAGTAATTTTGAAAAGTGACAACAAGAGCCCTCGAAGCGTTCTCACATATATGGACACACTGCAACGAAATCATCCACGACGTGTACAAACGAGTGAAACTTTCTAATATACAATTTTGCACATGCGTGTAACTTTGATAACACATTTTGACACATATACATGCATTCGATACGCATAGTTTGTATTATTTCGTTTTTCTTTGCCATTTCGTACATTTGAAATTGGCCAAAAACCATAGACAAGTATCCCAAGTGGACCACAGATATGACTGCATTTAATGAGTATCAAATAAAAAAAAACTGGAGAGAGAGAGAGAATTCCTTTGATTTAGATAATAATGTATTCTGAGGAATGAGCAAACGAAAGAACGTACGTGGAGAAAAGGCAATAGCAGACTGGTGCGAGAGAGAGAGAGAAGAAATTGAATTCTGCCAGAATTGAACGACGAAGATATTCAATGTTAAGAAAGTAATAAGAGTCTTCATTCAATCTGCGTATTGTATGAATTTTGGACATGTGAGCAGTTCTGATAGAACAGCCAAACGAATTCCTGTATCACAAAACTTTTAAACATAAACTGTGAATCAGAAGCACCAAATTGTTATGGAGACCATAAAAGAAACTAATTAGGAGAGGTGGCGAGGGAGAAATGAGAGTGGCTCTTGAAGCACAATGTTCGACTTTTACAAATCAAACTTCATCCAAAGAATACACACAAAATCACGAACTCATGCCAAAGCACAAGCGAGATACAAAGAAAAACAATGATGGGCCACGGATGAAATGCAAAAACAAACAACGAAAAAAGAAATGTGTATAGATCAATAAAAAATTCATCGTCTCCCTTTTTGCCTTATTTACCTTTCGCTTCAGATGGCACATAATTAATGAAGTCATTGTATTTGAGCCACATAATTTTATCCAAAATATCAATAGATAACCATCGAGATGGATTATCACTCAAACGCAATACAATACATTCGCTCTGTTTAACTTATTGTTTTTAGTATGTTTTGCGTAGTGCGTGCGTGGGGTAGATGATTCCATGTTCATGTGCGATGTGTATATATGTGTATGTGTTGAATGACATCTCTTATGCTTCAAGATAATCGCGTACAAATGTGTATGTCGCGAATGTTGCAGCTTAAAGCACGTCATATTCATGCTGCTTTGCTCTCTCCATCCTTCTTCTTTCTGTATCTCGTTGTCTCTGTTTCTTTTCGTTCATGTATATTTAAGCAATGAGCCAATGCAGCAGCATATATTGGTACATGGCACCATAACAAATAGTCGAAAAAGAACGAGTGTATCGTGTGATACACATAATCGTAACTATAGGGACAAAAAAGGGCATATAGTCGAGCCTTAAAAGATACACATTGACAATACAATTTTCCTCTTGCACACTCTCGCTGGTACACACAGCCCATTTAAACATAGGCATTTTCGTTTTGGCTGGTTCGAGTGCGGATATTTTAAAAGTTTAATGAATGCCTTAGCACGAACACGACAGGGTTGAAGTACATAAACGAAACGAAAAAAACAAACAAAGAAAAAGATGAACCGCATTTGACCTGTTTTATGCAGCGCATCATACGTTTTTCACAGCAGTAAAAGCAGCTTTCAGCATCTCTTAGTAAGACACAAAACCGGGGAGAAGAGGAGAAGCGAATAGATCGAACCGATATTTGGTATATACACGCGTATCACAGGCGCACACTCATCGTTAAGATATTATCGTCAAAGGCATTCCATTGTCGCAATTTCTTTGCTTTGATTAAGAGAAGCGGCGAAAACAAAACACGCAGACTATTTCAACCATAATATGGTCTGAATATTTTTTTTTATTCCATTAAAGTAGAACATATTGATATTTTGACAATTTTCTCTAAGGATCGTCATTGTCATTTTTTGAGCACATATGCAAACAAAATAATCTGCAGTTCATGCCATAAATGTTGGATTTGCCAATTTAAAATGTAATTCTTTTCCGGATTATTATTATTAAAAATAGATTGCTCCTTTTGCTTATTATTATTATTACAGAGTCTATACAGACGATGATGTCCAGTGTCTATGTGTGTGTGCTCGTTCTGATTCTCAGTTATGTTTAAAAAGCTCACAGCGCATTTCATGTCACTTCTTACGTCATAAATTCATTTTGACCTTATACATGAATATTTATTTATATGCGCAATTGTATGCATTGGAACTAGCTGCGGCGGCTATGTATGCTATACAATATTCCAATAGAAATATGTCTGTGCAATGTGCATTCCACCAATATAAACTGTAACCTGTATCTATATATTATAAATGTATTTATACAATCACGCCAATGACGTAAATTCTGATATAGTCCAGGTTTTCTGTCATTAAAGCGCAGCAATTCCATTTTTTTTTTTGTGCAGTAATTCAGAGAATTTTTTTAAATTTTTTTTAAATTTTTTTTCATTATCGATGAAAAAAAAATAATAGATTGTGCGGCGCACTTTTCTCTAATTGAACACTTAACGATTGGTCAATTTACTATGTTTGATAGCAAAATCGTTATTTAACTATTTCAAACAAAAAAAAATCTGATGCACATTCCGTCGTAGACACGCAAACGTACTTATCCTCAAGTTTAACAATGAAAGAACAAAGAGAAAAAGTCATATTCATGCAAACAACTGCACGTTTTAATTGTATACCGATAAAATCGTTCGGAATTAATTTCATCGTTGACAAGTGCAATAGACAATTACTTCTCTTATAACCAGCAAAATGCAACAAAAAAATTCATTTGAATTTTGTAACCAAAATTCGAAATTAAATCACTTTGGTGTAGCACCAGCCGTCATAAAAGCGCCTCTCGTTCGCTTAAAATGAATTTTTAATTTTTCTGTGTTTGGTATCAGGAGCGATTTTATTTCATTGAATAATAATAAAGAAGAGAGCGAACAGGACACACACATTTCTGCACATAGAGAGAGAGAGAATACTACTTTGTATTATGTAATGGAGTAAAAACAGCCGTTTTGTTATTCATGGCTCGGTTGATGTTTCATTATTTACCTGCAACATTTATTCACGATTTTAATAACCTCATTTTTTTATGTATTTGGTTCAACGACTACTATCAACTGAGAGCGTTATTCACCTTACTTCTGGCAATACTCAGTGCCTTTCCTTTTTTTCATGGTTCGATCCTTTTAAAGCTTCTATTGCAACAAAGCTTATGCAATTTTTTTTTATTATTTATGGTTGCAAAAAAAATGACAATATATTAAAACCAATGCACCGAAATCGATGAACGCAGACGAAGATACAATATTGTGCATTATCTATTTGTTCTTTTCAATTTCAATTCATTTGATTTATGACTTTTATTGATTTTATCCTTTGCTCAGATTGTGTGTGTGTGTGTGAGAGAGAGAGAGAGCGTGTTTACCTCTGTTGTCTTCCCTTTTTGGTAGATGATACAATCAAACATGGCAACAATCATGCATACAGTGCTAGGCATATAGATTGCATGAATGAAAATGGCAACAGAATAAGCACCGATAAGCACCCACTTGCATGATACGGACCATCAAATATTAACTGGTGCACAAATTTTACACTCGATCCCCACTGTAGACAGTATTTTCGTTCATTTGTCGATTGTTTTTTTTTTTTTTTCATTTTTGAAATTCCATTCCATCAAATATTGAAACCTATTGACATGCAGTATCATTTTATATATGAAATATAAATGTCAAAAAAGATAGAAAGAGTATACACAGTTGAAATCACGTGAAATCGCTAGGTGGAAGCGAGATAGAGATATAGAGCTCACATATTAAAACAAGCATATCATTTATCATCCAAATATGTTTTAAAGATGTGAAAAAATGCTATTTGAAAAAAAAGTGTGCATTTGAAGATCAATTGGTGTTTGAAATGACAAAACCAGTTTTCACGAAAAAAAAATCCATGTATAAAATTCTGTCTAAATGGCAAGTCATGATCATAAAAGTGAAGCCTTTATGAATACCAGATAAATAAAACAAAAGCGACAACAACAACAAATAACAATCGTTTATAATTTTAAAATGATTACAAGTTATAGTTGAATGTTGATAATAGATATTTGAAAAATTAAATGAATGTTGGCTCGTCAAAAAAAAAAGCAAATAATAATTTTGTTGTACACACAGTGTATATCACTTATATTTACATGACAACTGAAATTAAAAAAAAAAATCCCAAATGACACACAATACTCGTGCTACTAATCAAATAAAACCTGTCACATTTGCTTGCTAGTAATTCGAAATTGAAGCGACATAAACTAATCATTGAATAAAAAAAAAACAAACAAAATAGCAGCAACCGAAGCGCACCGAACTGATTTTAACAAACCGGAGCTCCAAACACCTCGAACTCTCTTCCAATGGCTGCGGCATTTTGTCAGCACGATGGAAACAACTCTCATTTCGTTCACACTTTTTTTTTCTCTCTCTCTCTCATCCATACATGCACGTTGAGCGAGCGGCCACACCACACCGATTACATTCGATGCATGGTGATGTTTTGCATCGTGCACAAAAGCATTTTTTGAATGTATATTCGAAGTCATTATGGTGATGACAACCGACTCAACATTATAATCACTGCTGAGTGCCTTTCAGTTTGATTCGTATGACGGATGAAATAGAACGGTGTTAGTGTGTGCAGAATAATAACATTGCATCTGAATACAATTTTATTCAAACAAACAACATCAGCAGATGAGTTTAGAACGTTGGTCGTGTTTTACATAGATTATTGCTGTTTTATTTTGTACATCGTTTATCATTAACACCGCGGCGTTAAACACGTTACGTCTTGAATATCATTTTTGACTGAATAGTCCGATATACCTGTGAATTTCATTAAACACGTTACGTTGTGTATTTGTGATAATTATCACATAATAAGATTTGTGTTTTTCAGTATTATATAGATGCGTGTGTCTGTGTTCATGTACGCGTGTATATATGTTCGATAGAATATTGGAAGGTTAAGCGTGTATATTTGATAATCGAACAGAACACAAAAACAACAACAAAAAAACGAGTTAGTCTTAAACAAATATGTATTTAAATGGGCTAATAACAATTTGGAGGTAAAACAAAACGAAATTATTATTATATTTATTAGAGATTTTTATTATATATATTCATTTGAGTATCGTAAATTGTGAGAGAGAAAAACATGCGTACAATAAACATAAAATAATTAACCGATTAGATTGCATTGATTTCTGGTAATTTTTTCTTACAATCGTTATAAAATAGCAAATGATGAGCAATTAATCGCGGAACACTTTAAAATCTTTAAAATGTAAACAAAATACGCTCTAATAAAATTAAGAAAGCGTGGAATCGTGTGAATGTTTTTACTTGAGCAAATAACACATCCTCAATCGAACACACCGTGCGATAATCTGTGCCTTTGCAAACAAAACACTTGAACTTGCCTATTATGTGTATCTGATTTATTTATTGCATACAATATCCCCAAAAAATGCCGGACATGAATTCTTTTCTGATATTTTTATCACAGTTTTGACTAAATTATATTGGATAGATTATATGCAACAATCCTTTCCCTCCAATATAAAAAAACATTAAACGATTTATTATTTTTTCTACAGATTTTTTTACGATAAATCTCAACACTCATTGCGGCTGTCATAACTCTCATTTATATATAATCGAAAACGTGATTGTTTCACAGTGACTGATATTAACTCAATCTGGATACTAAAGAAACAAAAGAGAGAGAGAGAGAGAGAGAGAGAAAAAAATGAAAGATATACAGAACAATTTACACAAATTATAAATCATTTAGTGGATCGAACATAATTCGAAATTTTAATCGAATGAGACTATATTTTTTACACTGAACAATATAATAATTTACGGTGCATAAATGAAGGAAACAAAAAAAAAAGTAAAATAACGAGCGAAAAACGATTACCAACAAAGAGAGTAAGAAACATTGAAAAATAAAAAAAATATAATTAGCAGTGAAATCAATATAAAATCGAATGTGAACTTCTACTTTCAATTTCGATGCCATTTATACATCAACACCGAACACAGTGCGAATACAAAAGGCAAACAAAACACAAGTGATTTGAATTAGATCGTAAATCGTGATAAAAAACCACAAAAAAATCTTTTTGTTAAACACTCAAAATTACAACATTCCATTAATTAACCTATCCATTAATTAGTTAATAAAACGAAAAAATCGCGCCGCATTCACATACAATTTGATTGCAAAACATTTTGAACTCAACGAAAATTTGGTACATAAATCGTGTTAACGCATATTTTATTTTTCAAATAAAAATATTGAAAAAAACAAAACTCGAATTAAGAAACTACGAGAAGAAGAAATAAATTCTCTTCATTTGATGGTATTTTAAAACGAAATGGCTGGAATGAAAATTGAGGTGAGACTTTGATTGGTTCATAAATATATATTTGGTTGTGTTCTATCTCTCTGTTCCGAAACCGATTTTATTGTCATTTATTTTGTTTTCCATTTATGTTTGATCAAATATTTAAAAAATGAAAAAAATAACGCACGTTAACGTTTCGGTTCAGTGATCAAACACGAACTTTACAGTTAAATAAAATTAAAACATATTTATACACATACATCTATATGTATATATATAAAAAAAGCGTATTTCGATAAAGAATTTATATTATAATTCAATTGTGCATCGTACTAAATACGAGATATCGATGACCACTTCGTTTAAATCGAGTTGTAATTTTTAAGTGCACGTATTTTACTCTGTTACAAATTCGATATTTAAAAAAAAAACAAAATATATAAAAAATAACACAAAAAAACCAAGAAATTTAACGAAAAACCAAACAACAAACCATAACAAAAATTGATTTTTATCAACGTTAAACCCAATATATCAAACTATGCTAATCTATAATAAGAAGCCGGCCGTTCGCATGCAATGGCGGTTAACGGTAAAACATCGATGATCTCACCTCCCTCTTCGGCATCAAACGGCCCTGAGCCATCACAACTTCCGCCGTATCCACCACCTTTACGTTCAGGTCAAGTTTTACAACCATTATCAGTGTTCACAGGTATGCAATGCCAAAACAAATCACACCATAGAGCTCCCCTTAAATGTTCATGTTTACTGTAAAATACGGCCGACCTGAATATTGCATTCAGTTTGCCGTATGCTTAGTGATTTTTGGTTTTTGCCTTTTTTGGTTTTTCGATCTTTGTTTTTTTTTTTTGTGTTTCACGTGTGATCAACATTTTTTATCCATTATTTTTGTGCTTTTATCAGTTTTCATTTTTATTTTCTTGCTAGTAAGTATGATATTTTATTTTTAATTTTCATTTCTTTTTGATTTCGGCTGAATTTAAAAAAAAATCATTATTTTTTTTTCTTTTTCATTTCGAAATAAAATATTACATTTGAAAATTAAGTATGCTATTTATTTTTCTGCTCCCAGTTCAATATTTGTTGAGATCGAATTTATTCAAATGGTTTTGTTTTTCTGGTTTGTGTTTCTTTACTTAGCCAATTTAAATTCGGACGTTTCGTATGATTATGTTTTTGGACCACCACTCGATTCGCCAGCATTGTCTTCTACGATTAAGCTGACCTCACCTCCTATTAGACTTAGATCTGATGGCAAGTGTTTCTATTTGTTGCAGTCGACCTTAAATTTGTTTTGTTTTGGTTTTATTTTTGCCACAATTGCAATCCAAAACTGATTTTTCGATTTATTGATTTAATTTTTTTCCATCATCGTTTTTGTTATTTTTGCGGACCGATAAAAAAAAAATCAAACAAACAATAAATAAATAACCGACCATAACACGCACACAATAACACAAACAACAACAACCACCACAGATGTCCATCAACAAGATAGTTTAGATGATGGACGACACTATCGTCGTTCGATTGGATATGTACCGAAACGTCAAAGACCCCTAGCGGACAGCGCATCGAACGCATCCAGTAGAGGTCATGGCGAGTCGCATACCTTCTCATATGATGAGGCCACACTTCGACAATTACTTCTCGAGTATGTTGTCCATAACAATCCATTTCCTATGCTCTTTTATTTGTCCAATTGTTCATTTCAGTTTTTTTATTTTCTATTTGTACAATGAGTTTAGTTGTAGCTTGTAAAAATTGACAGCTTAGACAATAATTGCAATTATTTAAATGGAATCGAAGATATTTTTTTTATTTTGATTTTGTTTCAAAGATAAAGGAGACAATAGTCTTTTCTGATCACAGAATTTATACAATTTTTATTCCCATTCAATTTAATAGAAAAAAAAAGAAATGTTTTCCACATTTTTTGTTCGCTCTTATATCTAACCATGCCAATAATATACTATTTTGTAATGTGTTCAGATAAATGCTTTATCAGATAGCATGATAATAGCCATTTCCGAATTCGCTTTGTCGTATCCTTTCGCAATATCTATTTACTGCAATATCTATTGTTTGTGATTTCAAGTAGAAAAAAAGCATTCCCTTTCACTTAACAATTGAGTTTTCCTCATTTTTTTCCATTCTCAATTGGTTTATATTTATATTTTATTTTGCGTTCTTTTTATGCAGACATTAGGTTTGAGCTATGGATATAGCGGCTGCTATTTCATAGCTGCTATTCATAGACGCTATTTATCTCGTTTTAATGCATTTATGCATATTGTGCGTTATTTTCTACATCTCTCTCGTACTCACATTCAAATGTACAAAAGAATAGTAGGCTATGATATTCCTACTCGGTGTTACACACAGCACACGAATTAAATAGCGCCTATGAATAGCACCTATAAAATAGCAGCCGCTATATGCATAGCTCGAGCCTAATGTCTGTTTTTATGTCAAGTCATAGAATAAAAAAATATCATCATGTCGTCACGTGTATGTCTATTGAGAGAAAGATAAAAAAAGAGTCGAAACAATATCAGCTTATTTTGATTCTGAAATCGTTGAATGAACAGTCTGAGATGTGTCTGTTTTTAGATTTGGAAAAATAAATTTCATGTTGATCAATTTACAGTAGGTATTTATTTTTATTCAAAACTAGATGCTTCCAAGATCGAATATGAAAAGAAAATAATTTTCTTAATTCACTGAATTTTTCTAAAAGCAAGGAAGTCATCGACTCAACGTAACGAATCTCAATGTTGCCATGTTTGATCTTGGAATGAAAGGCTCTGTGTATTCATTTGTTTGGTGTACATTTTATTTAATTTCCATTTTGCGAATAAAATCTGTTTTGGTGTTGACAGTCGATTCGAAATCTGTTTAGTTGTAGTTTTATCATTTCTTTTTCTGTTCTGTGCACAGATCGTGATGTCGCTTTATTGATTGTCTGAATTGTAAGAAATGGCGTCTCTTCTGTAAGCAAATTGGATTACATGAATATCGTGAACAGAAAAATGAAACGATAGAGAAAAAGGATGTACGAATATTGCGTTTGATATTTGATGAAAAGCGTCTGAATCGTATTTTTTCTTTGAATTCATTTATTGCATTTCTTAGATTAAAAAAAAAATAGAATAAAACAGCTTTCATATCATAATGATGTAACAAATGGTGAGTGAATTTGTATGTTTCAAAATTATTGGCGTGTTTAAATTAATCACCGATTTGCAGCAAACGTAAATTCAATAAAATAGCAATGTGAATCAAACGTAAACGAATTGAATTTGTATCGGTAAGTGTTCTACACAGAGAAATTTAATGTGATAAAAGAAACCGTGTGCCATAGCACAATTAGTATTACAAAATCGAATAAAATTATCTGATTTTTTTATAGTAGAGACGTCAATCTCTAGCTCTGAAATGTATAGAGAAAAATACTTAAGAATTACATTCCAGATCACTGATCAAAGTGTGTAACGTTGTTAACAAATGACGCCCACACCCATATTTCAAGCTAAATGGAAATAGGGCTCAATATAGGGCTGGCTAGTCAAATAAAAAAAATTCGTTTCTCCATCCATTTCTCCTTTACACCGTTAAAATTTCAAATTATAGCATTCGCCAGAACTCAGTCGGTAGCATTTTTTTCATTCAACCCTACATTGAATTCATTTTCCATTTAGTTTGAGAATATAACCGCGAGCGACTCTATCTGAGATGGAAAAAAATCATACATTTTTATATCGGTTCGGTTGTTCGTTACAAAAAAACTTAATTAACATAGAAATCAGAGTTTGTTATCCCACATTTTAATCGAGTCGACGGTAGTTTTTAGGTATTATCCACCACAAATAAAATCACTACACATTTTTATCGTTTGCATAATTGTAAATTCAATTTTCGATTGATGCAAAGAGTCTTTGTAGACAAAAAAATAGCCCCTTCCTCCCATAACAGCTAAATATTTTCCATGAAAATAACACATAGAGGAAAAAAATCACATAGAGAAAGAATACATTCACTTACAATGTCCATTGATGGATTGTTTTAAGTTAAAATAAGCTGATATTGTGTAAAGTAAATGCTTTAAGTTAGACATAAGAATACGTGAACTAAATTCAAGTACCACATCCAATATGGAATGTATTGAAGAAGAACGACTATCAATTGAATTATTTCTGGATCGCCTTCATCTTCATACATGTGCAAGCATGAAAACGCATTTTATTATTTGTCGCATTGCGTTCATACAGAAGCTTCTTTTCGGTTTCAGTTGATTTTATGTTGTGTTTTTTTTTCGTTGAAATTTTCAAATTAAAATGATTTAGTTTCATGAGTTTTCCGTTTGTATCGATCATTGACATTAGAACGGACACACCCACCTCCCATCCAACCATTCACACATACAAACATACACATTGAATCAAAACTCCTATCTGTATCATAATTATCATTTGATTGACATACATACACCACATAACAATTATTTATATAATACCATATCCTTTTTGTTTCTTTTTTCCATTTTTAGATTTGCATAAATTGGTCAGTTAATGCCTCGTGAGAATAAGAAAATAAAAAAAGAAGAATAAGAAAATATGAATAAAAATGTTAGAGAACAGAAATGAAATACAAAAAAAATAAAAATGAAAAAGAAGAAATAATGAAAAATGAAGCGCATTTCTTGAATGAAATGAGGGCAATGCTCACAAGGAATTTTGAATTAGAACAAAACGACAAAATGCAAAAATAAACCAGAAAATAAATAACAAAATAGAGAAAAAAGAGAATAAAATAATATTGAACAGTATGCACAGAAATACCGACCGCTAAATAAATTTGGACATACAACATTCACCAAAACAATCAAACGCACAATTATTGAAAAGCGCGACCTTAAATTAGGCAAGTGAGAATATCGAAAAGAAAGAGAGAAAATAGCAAGTGCAAGTGCGATAAAAAGAGAGAAAAAAGCTGATAAAAATTCAAAATTATTGCATCTATCAATTCGAAATTCTGTCATTTTCACAAACATTCATACACACTTACATCCCCTCCAAAAAAAAAGAGACTCAAACTGAACAAACAAACAAAAAATCTATATCATCCAAACAAATTAGGAACAAAACCATCATTCTAACAGACAAAAAAAAAACAAAAGCATAAATATCATAAAACCAGTTCATCATCAAGATGATGGACACTATGCCTCCAAGGTATACCTTTTTTTTAAATATACTTTTTTCTAACTTCATTCAATAATATCATTCAATATTGATAACAAAAAAAATCTATATATATTCGTTTTCGTTCGTGCAATTTTTATGCTTTTCGCCTCTTTTTGCCACTTTAAATATCAACACACACACACACATCCACCACTGAAAATAACACATTTTTTTCAATCCTGTTTATAATTTACATTTTTTGCGCGCAATGTGTGTTCGCACTGGTGCTGTGTGTCGCTTTATATTTTCACATTTTCATAGTTTCCGTCACTTCATCTATTTTTTTCTTTCTTATGCAGCCACTTTTCACCCAGTGCATTCATATATACATATATATTTCGTTTTTCGAGTCCGTCTCTTTTTGTATTTACACCATTTATTTCTAAATCGAAAGTGTTCCCTCCATTCAAAGGGAAGAGAGTGCTTGAGCGAGTGAGAAGAGCGTCTGAACTGGTTCTTTGAGTTTCGTTTTTTGTTTTTATCATGAAAAACAAAATACTTCACTTTTTGTGCATCAGCAAACAATAGTATCACATTGTATATTTGATTTCTGTTTATATTCTAATCCGATTCTGTTCCGTTTTGCTGCTCTGGAAAATCTATATATTTAAATGTATAACATTTCTTTCTGATTTTTGTTCGGTCTTATTTTCTTTATGAATGAGAGAATAAAATCGTTGCAATTTTTGTTTCATACACCTATTCTATTGCGTTTTAAGCTTTGCTCACGGCGACAGTTAATTCTACGAATTTTTATAGCTGGGTTATTTCAGAGGGAAGAGTACAAAAATTGAAGCTTTAGTTTTTATTTTTGAATTTAAATTGCACATCAGCTTGATTTGGTTGTTTATTTTCTATTTTTGATTGAGCTTAGAGTTGATTTTCCAAATATTTAGCATTACATATTTACATCCGCCCGATCCTTTTTACTTGCAAAATAAAATCAAACATTATTCATATGACATAATGGTGATTGTTAAATTTTCAATATATCTTTGATTGTTTGCAAACTAACTAACCATATGGAGAATATAAACGAATGTGAAAGAGTAACTCTCTTCATTTTTCCAATTTATTTATTTAAAATTTAATTTGTAAAAATATAGTGACATTTGATCCAAATAATTGTTGTTAAAGCAAACTTCTCATCCCATTGGTCCTAATCAGACAATTTTCTCACAAAATTTGTTATTCAAAGGATCAAATGCACGAACATGTCTTGAATGAACGAAAGAGAAAAAATCATATAAACTGATCCGATTGTGTTCATTCCATAGTTCCATAATTCTTCCCTACTTTTTTTTTTAAATTGATTCATATATTTGCTGATTTCTTGTTATATTGGTCTTGTTTTCCACATAATTTTCACGGTACGATTCATTTGAATATAGTTTTATTTTTAAAATGTTTCATACTTTTATTGGTTATATTTATAGTGTCAGGTTTAGTTTTTCTTATGTAAATAGGAATTGTATTGTGTGTTCTTATTTGCATTTCTGTGAGGGAACGCATGTATAATATGACGTGGTATTCTTTTTCTCTTCCTCTTCTATCACACATAAATGATTTAGTTTGCAAAAGCAAGTTAGCGTGATGAGTATGAATTTGACAGCGAAATTGGATGAGCTCCAACGGGGTGATCGTCACATGGAAACTACAGTTGCTCTGTGTGAAATCCGAACTCAATTACAAGAACTGACGAAATCAGTGGAGAGTTGTCAAAGCGAAGTTTCTGAAGTGAGTATGATCCAATCTTTTTTTCAACAAAGAAACCTAGTTTTTGGTGAGTATTTTGAATTTCATTGGGTTACTGTCTTAAATTCATTGCAGGTCAAACGTGATATGGTAGCTATTAAACATGAATTAGATACAGTACAACAAGTGAAAGAGGAAATTGAAGAGTTGCGTGAATATGTAGATAGACTTGAAGAACACACACATCGTCGGAAACTGAGATTGTTGGAACAAGTTAGTCAAACAAAAAAACCATTGCCATTAATGCACAATTTTGCATTTATTTGGTTTTATTTTCGGTTTAAGTTGCAATTTTCGTTTATTATTTGAATAATTTTTATTTGATTTTAATAAAAAAAAATGTGTTTAGCATACAAATGCTTTCAAATGTGTTTGATTTTGGTCTCTTTTTTTTTCATTTATTGCACCCCTTCAAAATGAACGTGAAATATTACAATGATTTGTATGATTAATTTTGAATTTATTTACGATTTTTTTTTTGTTTTCTTCGTGACAGGGTCTCACTTTCTTCCTAACATATGCCATCTTTGCGGCTGTGCTTGGTATGCTGCAATTCGGCTATAACACAGGAGTGATTAACGCGCCGGGTAAAAATATTGAGAATTTCATCAAAGATGTGTACAAAGAACGTTACAAAGAAGATGTTAGCGATGATTTTATCAAGCATCTGGGTTCGATAGCTGTGTCAATATTTGCAATTGGTGGCATGCTGGGTGGTTTTTGCGGTGGATGGATGTCAAACCGCTTTGGCCGAAAAGGTGGTTTGCTATTAAATAATGTGTTTGGCATAGCCGGTGGTGCATTGATGGGCTTCACCAAAATCAGTCAATCGTATGAGATTCTATTCTTGGGTCGATTCATCATCGGTTTGAATTGTGGTAAGTTGACTGTGTTGATACCAAATGCTAGTGTCTACCAAAATTAACCACAAAATGTTCGAAATCAAAACGGCATCTTGTTTCATTTGAATTGTTTTTTTTTTTTCATCTTCTTCTTTGGTTTGTTTGTGTGTATGTGTGTTTTTAGGTTTGAATACGTCGCTTGTACCAATGTATATATCGGAAATAGCACCCTTAAATTTGCGTGGTGGTCTTGGTACTGTTAATCAATTAGCTGTCACGATAGGTAGGTTGTCACTTCGTATTAATCATCAGTACTCATTGGAAAAGTGAAACCAACATTTTATATCTTGGATTGTTTTTTACTTTGTTGCATTATTTTCACCAAACCTTGGCTGTGACTATAGGTTTACTATTATCCCAAGTATTGGGCGTTGAAGAAATTTTAGGAACAAATGATGGATGGCCTGTATTGCTGGGCTTAGCTATTTGTCCGGCAGTTTTACAATTGATCCTATTGCCAATATGTCCGGAGTCACCGAGATACCTATTGATCACCAAACAATGGGAAGAAGAGGCACGTCGTGCTTTGCGTCGCCTCCGTGCATCCAATTCAGTTGAAGAGGATATTGAGGAAATGCGCGCCGAAGAGCGTGCCCAGCAATCAGAAAGTCATATATCAACAATGGAATTAATTTGTTCGCCAACGTTGCGAGCTCCATTAATCATTGGAATTGTTATGCAATTGAGTCAACAACTTAGCGGCATCAATGCTGTTTTCTACTATTCAACATCTTTGTTCACCAGTGCCGGTCTGACGGAGGGAAATGCAAAATATGCCACCATCGGAATTGGAGCTATAATGGTTTTCATTTTTTCTTTATATATGTTTTTTTTCGCACAAATTTTATCGCATTTTTTATGTGTCGATTTTAAATTGAATCGATTTCAATATAAAATATTTCATTTTTATCTGTTCTGTTTTCTCTCTCTCGCAGGTTGTAATGACATTAGCTTCAATACCACTAATGGATCGTACCGGTCGAAGAACTCTACATTTATATGGATTAGGCGGAATGTTTATATTTTCCATTTTCATAACAATTTCATTTTTGATAAAGGCAAGTTCCAATATTTTTTATTTTCAATCACCGACATTGTTGAATCGAATTGACACAAGAGTAATCCAATCAGTTTTAATATTGAAAAAATATGCAAAAAAACCATCAGCGATTCGATTGTTCAATTTCGGTAGTTTTTTTTTATGAAAACATCAAAAAATTACCAAATTTTTTGATGGTTTCATATGGTGGGAAAAAACGACAGAAAATATATTTGAAAAAAAAACACCATTGTTTACATGTAATCTCTCTGAATTTTATGTAAAATATATATCACTCACAAAACAATCAACTGAATTACATTTAACAATCGATCCATTCAATTTAAAATTAATACGGGTTCCATATCACAACTATTGAAATAAATCGACTAATTGATTGCTTTGTGAGTGGAATATTAAGTGTGGTTATGGATTATATTTATATGTTTTCTTAAAAAAATCATAAACAAATTTTGGCTCGTTAAGGCTGTAATTTTTAACATGTTTCCTTTGAATCTTAAATGATTGTCGCATGCTCTTACGAATTTCTCGATTTCGAACTAACATTATTCCTTTAATTTGAATTGAAATTATTTCGTTATGTTATTCATCAAATGCTAAGAATAGGGTATATAGAGGAATGAGAATTTAAAAAAAAGCTCGGTTTTTTTGTTTTAGAACACAGCAATTGTTTTCGTTCAAATCGGATCCATTTCGATTTGACCGACTCAGATTTTTGATGAAATTGAAAGGAGTTTCTGAGCCATTTAAATTTGCATCTCTGATTTTATGTTTTTTTTTTGTCTTTTTTGAAATTCTCGTTCACATTTATTTAGCATGCTTTGTTGCCATTTTTGCAGCAAGTCATTCTCTTCAGACTTATTAGTCACTAGATTTATGGCATGTGTGTATATAAAAACTTGTTTTGAATTTGCTTACATATTTTTTATTTCGTGTGCTTTTTATCTGGTACTTGTGTTTCGTCCAAAGGTTGTTGTTTTTTTATTTGCATGGTATCATATTATGTCAAAGTGAAAACGTAAACAAAGCAAATTTTATTATATCATCGTCGTTTGCATATACCATGGTATATGAAGCAGATTTATAGCAGATCTATTCTCTGTGACATACATTTTTTTTTATTCAAAATCATGTCGAAACTGTTTTTTCATTATTTTTTATTAATGAATTTGATAATAATATAATGAATTATGAATAATAATTATGAATTTTTAAAATGCAAATTTCAAATTTTTTTCAAATTATTTTCGAATGATTTCGAATAAAAAAAATATGTCTCAAAATTACACCAGTAAATCGTTTCAGTCATTTGTTCGTGATGATAATGTGAATTTAATATTTATTCTTTATTCTCGTTTGGTTTCTATCATTATTTATTTTTAAAAACAAAAATCTTAATATGGAATGCATTTTTGGTAGAATGTCCACATTAAATTTGCTTTGCTTACGTTTTCAAAATGATCGATTTCATTTATGTGCGAATCAATGAAAGCGACGCATGGATAACAAGTAAACACAATGCAATCGCTTTGAAATTCGCCCATCAGATAAATCGATCATTTGTCTCCCGCCCCTAACTAAAAACATTCTCAATATTAAAAGGCTTTTGTAATATGTCAAAAAATTAATAAATCATGCCATTCATGGTAAATGATACTAAACAAAAAAAATTCGAAAATGAACATAAAACAATTCGAATAAAATTCAAATTTTGAAATATAGCGAACCTAATTTTAAATTCGTTATGTTTTATTATTAATTGATATTATAATTTGTTCATAGTTCAAGTGCTTCGAATGTCTCGATCAAGTGAGTGATAAAAAAGCAAATTACGTACATAAATGGAATTGAGTTGAAACTTTTGACAAAATACTGTCAATACACACAAAAAAAAACTGTACGAAATCATCATGAAACCGACTCCGGAACCACTTCTGCATTTTCAAACGAAAAGATGATAATAAACTCAATGCATTTATGTTCATTCACTTGATTGATTCAAACGATCGACCGAATTACATTCAACAAAATGAACCGAAAACAAAACCTACTTCACACATAAAATGTATAAGAAAATACACCAACGCGCACAAGTACAAAGTTTTATATTCAAATCCGATTTAATTACAAATTTTTCATTTTACTTTTCATAATAATTTCTCCAAATAAATAGTATACTACTACTTTTCGCTCATTTCAAATTTCATTTTTAATTCAATAAATAATTCCGAGAAATTTAAAGAAATTAGTTTCCAATCAAAACCAATTACTTCCACCAAAAAAAAAAAAAAAAAAAAAAAACAATGAGAAAGTAATGCCACTTATTTACTCCATTCTCGAGGGCACATATAAAAGGAGAAAGAATTCACACTTAATCACACATACACACATATATACACATTATATGCTAACACAAATGTCAAACATTTCATATCAACAATTGTGTACATTTTCGTTGATTTTTCACACAATATTTTTAATTTTTTTTTTTAATTTCTTTTTAATTCATTTTGAAATTAATTTGAATTGCAAGACACATATTCTCTTATCAAATCAATGAAAACGGAGATATATTTCAGTTGGTTCACTTTAATTATTTTTGGTTTTGTTTTTGTGATTTTTCTTTTTTCTTTGACGAAAAAATCACAGCAGCTTTTGCATTCACCTTTCAAACTATGTATTGCAATTATAATTTGTGATATAACACACTCGGCCTGAACATGTTAAGTGATTTGTGTATCAAGATGAAGTTTGGTTAGTCGGTGAAGGGTTTCAGTTTATTTATTTATTTAATTGTTCAGTCCTCTAACAATTGAGGTGAATTTATGTATATTGGTTTCGGTTTCTGGTTTTGGTATAGGTTTTATTTAATTTAGAGATAAATTCAGCCGCTTTTATGTTTCGACGAAACCATGTGATGAGATTATCTGTGGGAGAAAATGAAATATTATTTTCTTTCGTTTTTTTTTTCAATTTTAATTTGATTTCATTGGGTTTCGAGTATTTCATATTGAAGAAATTCGCATATATGCATATAAATGCAGAATAAAAATTGTGAACGAAGAGATAGAAAAAAATGTTTTGAGTATGAGCTCTCAAAAATCGAATGGTATGAAACGTTAATTTTGCGACAAAAATTACAAAAAGCCTCAAAATATCGAGAATCGGTTATTACCGCATTTGTATAGGAGTTTTTCGGTTATGTACAGGAAATGATCGACTGGATGTCTTACTTATCGGTGATATCAACATTGGCATTTGTTGTGTTCTTCGCTGTTGGCCCGGGTTCAATTCCATGGATGATAACCGCCGAACTATTTTCACAAGGACCTCGACCCAGTGCAATGGCCATAGCTGTATTAGTCAATTGGATGGCAAACTTTGTCGTCGGCATTGGTTTTCCACCTTTAAAGGTAACATGGAAATGTCTTCCACATTTTATATCTTTTGAATATGACTGGATTGGATAATATGTCATTCAACACTCATAACTAATTGTTGGCTGAACAAATGCGTACTCTCCTCATATATCCGTTATATTCAATAGATTTGCTCAACACAATTGCTTTTTCTAATGCGATTTTAAAATTGTTTGCATTTCAATTCCACAGGGTGCATTGGAAAACTATACATTCTTACCGTTTAGTGTGTTTTTAGCAATATTTTGGATATTTACCTATAAAAAAGTACCCGAAACGAAAAATAAAACGTTTGAAGAGATTCTCGCATTATTCAGACATGGAAGGTAATATATGATTGGATTTAATTTAAACCAAAAACACAAACCTTATGAAACTAGAAACACAATCACTTCGGTTAACTATTTCGAATCAGTATATTAATTGTGGCTTGATTTGTTTGATATCTTTTTTCCCTTTTCCCCCCAAATCAAAACTGTTTTTTTTTTTTTTGCATTCCTCGTGAACCTTAATTGTACAGAGGAATTCGCGACAGTAGGTTGTATGGGTAAGTGAACATTAAATATTTCCACCAATTTCGTTTCTTTCTTCGTTTTTTTGTTTGTTTTCTTCAATTTTTTTTAACTCAATTTGATTTTTTCGTTCGTTTTTTTTTCTTTTCTTTCTTAACTTCCATCTCTCGTTCTAATTCAGCTCTGTATACCCTAAGTTAATATTGTTGTTGTACATATAGAAATCGTCAAAAAATTTAAGGATTTCGAAATGAAAACGAAACGAATTTTTCAATTATAAAATGGAATTAAACAACAAGAAACCATAACTGTTGTGCTACCAACACCACGTGTCTTTGTATCAATTTAATGAGACATCGCATGTGAGACGCTACTTTTATTTTATTTCTATAAATTCAATTCATTCTCAAACTATATAGTCAACATCATACATTTCAATACGTGCCACGCTTGTTCATTTAAAGCATTTACATCATGAAATGAATTTTCGTAGATACAAACACACCGCAAAATCTATATACATTAATTTGCTTTGCATACGGTTACGCTTTAAAATTTAATTCAGATATATAAATTGAAACAAAACGAAACTCAACAGCCGACAGTATTCATATGCTGATTGTGTTCTTAGTCAAATCTTTTATACATGATGCGATTCATTCAGTAAATTCAAATCCTTTCATTCAGCTTGAATGAGAGCATCGTCATCATCCTTATTATTTTGCCCACATTAATGTTAGCGTATTCTTGTAGTGATGAAGAACCTGAAAAAAATATGCCAAATGACAATTCGACAAAAACAGGTCACACAACTGAGCCGACCAACGAGAGCCAAACGACCAAATTTTGAGTTTTCTTCATTTTCTGAACCATTTCTTTTTTTAAGACAAACTTTTTGTTTTCAATTAAGTAAAATAAATAAAACTTTTGTTACATTCTGAACCATTTTTCTTTTCATTTTTATTTCATTCCTTTATAATTCTTATTTTCGATGATTTTTTTTCTGTTTTGGCACACAAACGTATTTATGATTTGAATGACGTAAGCTAATTTGTAGTGAAAAAGATCGGCGATGTGAATACATACATGTATGGCATCAAATTTGCGATTGTCTGTGTTGCAATCGTTGAATAAATTCCGATTTTGGTATTGTACAGATGAAAAAAGTAAAGAAAAAAATCATAAATTCAATTAAGACATAGCCATGTAGAGTGTGCAAATATTTAGGAGTGTGCTATTTTCGGTTTATATTCTTAATATGCCTTTATATGATCCCACATCAGGAGCATGCTTAACTGCGTCAATAGTCTGGAGCCACAGAGTATGAATTCTGGTATTGAACATGCCGCACTGATGATATCTGAGGAGAAAACCCAGCATGATTCACGTAAGCGTAATAATATCGAGAGTTTTTAGTTGCATAAATATTTAAATATTTCGATCTGCTTGTGTTGTGTAAGTCGGAACCGTATTTTTAAAATAGTAAATCTTCCCTTTTAAGACATTTCCAAACAAGATGTTGCGCGTTTCGTTTTATTTTATTTTTTTACAAAAAACTGTTCTCAAAATCGCTTTTTTGTATAGATTTGATCATTTATACTTTGATTTAATCATTGCGATTGGTTCGTATTTCTTGTCCCCTTCGTTTTATAATTTTCATTTCAAATTGTTTTGTGTGTGTTTGATTTTTATTTTTTCATTGAAACATCAGTGTGCAATGTGCATGAAATTGTTGTGCGTGTGTTCAGCAATCGATTTTCAATCCCAATTTTAACGATTAGCGTTTCAATATTTGTCTGTCATTTTAAGAGCGACACACAACATTTGTGAACAAGACAATTTGTTATTTCTTCCGACAATTAATTTTCGATTAATTTAATTTTTTTTTCTTGATCTGAAGCTGTGTTTTTTTTTGGTTTATGTTTTTAAAAGCTCGAAAGAAAAATTTATTTATCATTATTTAAAAAGAAAAAATTGAACCTATAATAATCAATTCATTTGTTTGGCTTAAAAAAAAAACAACAACCAATTAACATTTTGAAACGAACCAAAATCCAAATCATCGTTATTGGTTTCTCCTGAAAATTAAAATGAAACGACGAACTTTTACGAAAATCAGTGTTCGGACCATCGGCGTTTAGTCTAATGACTGACGGTGAAATTCCATTAGATGGACCGTCGGCTTTCAGTCTAATGACTGATGGCGAAATGGGACCGTATCCATTGTCAGATAATACAAATCTATTAAGTTCAAACAGTTACGGTATGTCACTTTATCGTAATTATGGAACGAGTTATGGCACAAACTATGCATCATGTAACCTTTATACGGCAAAATATAGCAATAAAAATGCATCGAGCACAGCAACAACGTCCAATCTAAATAATAATACCGCTTACGAAACGTGCAATCGAACACATTGCACGGCTGGAGGTTCGACCTCAAATACAAAAAGCAAATGCAATACCCCAGTGCCAACGAGAAGAAGTGCGAAACGAGAACGGGATAGCTTTCGGCGGCATTCAGCTCATGGTCGAATGTCCTCTTCATCACAAGGTATAATTTCTAAACAACACAACAAAACACCAAACCAAAAAAAAAAAAACAATACACGTGCTTATAAATCTGCGTATCACACAATAATTAGAAGCAAACACACTTTATCCCCCCCATTGTCGCAAAACATCAGATCCTTAACCGACAATGACATTCTGAAAAAAATTATCCTTTAATCCATACAAAAACCAGGAAGAAAAAAACACATACACACAATCACACACAAACACACTTTCCCAAATTAACACACGCCATTTGTAAGCAACAAAAAAAAAATGAATAAATTGCTAACCATCATCACACATGTTATAATTCACGATGCATTCGTGATCAACGAATAAACAATATTATATTAACATATATTGCTGCACCCATTTATTGAGTGAACTGGCCCATTAACGGCCTCTTTAAAATCTGAATTTAACAAAAAAAAAAAACTGACAATCAATCGGTTGGCTTCTTTTATTTTCTTACTTATTCATTCCACACAATACACAATATTACGAGGTTACTTTAGAGATCAAATGCAGGCAATCAACAGTGTTATACAATATTGCCGTAAAATTCGTAATTGACTTAACAAAAAAGCGAACATTTGTTGCATAGTTACATTTTTTTCCTACTCTGTACATTTTTAAGAAAACACAATGGAACGTGTGTTCTTCTTTTTATTCATTTTTTTGGATCGAATCTGAACATATACTTTTTCAATAACGAATTTTTCATTAGAATCGATTTATCTATGTACTCTAAGGATTTTATTTTCATAAGACATGAACGGAGCACATGACTCTTTGAATGTGATGTATGAGCGATGGGGCTCGCATCACACATTTATATACATATTTCAATTAGAGGTGGGTTTTTTTTCGGATCTACAGTTTAGATCATCAGTTTTTCGCACCAGAATAGTATCAATCATCGATTATTTTTAAAATTTTATATGTTTTAATACACATAAAGTGACAATGACACGATTTAATAAATGCATTTATATTTCTTAAAATAAAAAAAAAACTTTGCCGAGCTTCGGAAAATTCATCAAAAGAGAACGGTATACATAAAAACTTATATCGATTTTAGCAAATCTAAGAATCTTTGAATGTGACTTTTTTCCTATTCTCATCGAAATAACTAAACACTTCAGGTATAAAATGAATTGTTTTTTTTTCGGTTTTAAATTATTTCGAGTGATTTTGATTAAATTTTTTTTACAACGATGATGATTAAGTTATTTTTGATTTTTGATCAGACTGAATGTTCTGAAAATGGAAGAAATGGACATGGGACTCTAAATCTGAGTAAATTAACGTAAAAAGTACAGCATGCCCTTAAGATATTTTAGTTTAATTTCATTTGCATGAATTTTACGTATTTAATCTAGTGAATGAATCAAATATTTATATCAATGTATGAAAGAAATCTTTGAAATACACAAACAAACTGGTTTCTATGAAGAACTAGGACATTTGGTTTGTAGTCCGGTGCCTAAAATAAGAGAAATCCTGTTCATTGACTCAATTCTAAAAAGAAGCAACCAAAAAAAATGTTAATGTTAATATAATGTGCGTGTAATCACAATACTAAAGCACACAGCACTTTCAAAAGCTCTACAATATATACCTCTAATCAAAATAATTATTTTAGGCACTATTTTATTTTCGATTTTTGTAAAGTGTATTTAAAATGCATACATATTTTTTGACCGGTAGATTTCGTTGCATGTAAAATGTTGATGGCTGATTGATGATGTGTTTTACTGCTATGAAATCGATTTATTGTGTTCGAAATTTCAAAACAAAATGATTTTTCATTTTTTCTGCTGCATATTGCCGATTGATGATAACAATCGATTTATAGCTGGTGTTTCTGTCCCCCATCACCTTCGTCAACATGTATGCCCGAACACCGGACCATGACTGAAGAGTAAAGCTGCCGCCAGCGCCGTATCACCGTTATCATCGCAATGCAATTCAAATGCTGATGTTGAATGTTTAACAGCATCAACAACGGCCGAACCAACTGCTTTTATGAACGCTAACGACAATGATAATAATCCGGTTAATGCTAGTCGTAGCTGCAGCCGCTGTGGCAGCATAAATAGTACAAAAAGTGCCATCGTCGTACCATCGAATCAATTAACGAATGAAGAAGAATTCGAAAGTGCGACCAAGGTATCGACACCATCGTTACGTTATAAACGTTGCACAAGTAATTTGAGCGATGAAGAGGATCGACCGCATTTTTGTAATAGGTAAACATTTCATACAAGGATGCATTTTTTTGGTTTTTTTTTTTTAAATATGATTTGTTTAAATTTGCAGTCGTGAAACATTGTCAAGAAGATCAAGCGTTAGTCATTTGACTCATGATGCAATGAGCAGTTTTGGTTCGTATACTTCGCTCAGTTTCCGTTCAACTGGAAATGGCGAAGGTGTACATAGAAGTAATCGACACTCGCCTCATAAACATTCGCACAGCCATTATCATCATCGACACCACAATCACAATCATCACTATCATGGGCAAAACTCAACACGTAAACATCAAGTTTACTATCAAACACATCACGCTCTATGCAAACGTGCTTTTTCCGGTGAATCGCATGGCGGTAAGTTGCATAAAAACTGACATTTCTATTTGAACAAAAACAACAACAAAAACACAAATTGATTGACATTTTCTTATTACGTTTAAATGAAATGAAAGGCTCATCGGAATCATCGGCAAATCGTAAACGTGGATCACACCGACGAAAAAGCTCAAGTTCATCGTTTGGTGGTGGTACTGGTGGTGGTGGTGGTGGTGATTCATTGCGTCGCCGAAAACGCATCGATACCGAAAGTAGTAGTTTGCATGGATCGGGCTTATCGCTTTTTGAACCGCTTCAAGTTGATGTAAGTACACCGAGCACAAACACAGTCATTTTAACACCATCGAAAATTACAATCGAACATAGTAATGATTATGAAGGTATTCGGGATAAAAAATCAACCGCAAATGGACGAAATCAAGTGAAACGTAATCGATACGTATCGTCGCCCATCCAATGGACATATGCACATAATCAACATGAATCCAGTTCAACAAATGATCGTACTGATTTCATTGAAATTGTATCGGAACCAGAGGAAATGTGCCGTACACAACGTTCGTCCATGGTCCAACCAAATACAAGCAAAGCGATCAATACACGACCAACAAACAACAATGGTTATGATACACCGAAAAAGCCCAGCCAATCATGCGATGATTCAAATGCATTTTCTATATGGGAACGTGATACAAATGAGCACACAATCATTTTTCATCATAAAAGCGATGTGGGCGATAAATGTTGCGATAACTATTGTCCACGCAACGAATCTGATACGGAAATGGAAATTAATGCTGACCGCAGCTTCACCACAAAAATCAGCGACGACGATAATAATTGCACACCAAATGGCAAACAAAAAAATTGCTGCAAATCGATGTCAACGTCACTCGAACTACTGAATAATTCGATGCCATTGTCAAATGTTGGTGGAAATACTAGTAGTCAATCTACAGCATTGGCCAATTTTCAAAAGAATAACATCTCACAAACGGGATCACATCGACTTTTGGACCTATCATCGGATATACGTCGTTATTCAAAAATTACCAATTTCGAACAACAAAACGCATCAAATCTACTGCCAAACTATTTAACGCGGTCATCAAATACAAATCTTAATGAACCGTCAACCGCAACATCATTCGAATTATTTAATATACCGTCAACATCAACAATGTACGATAAACCATTTGGAAGTATTAATTTAACAACACAAAATCATTTCGAATCACAATCATCATCTTCAGGTGAGTTTTGATACGAATAATAATGAATGTTCAAAAACTGATTGTCAATTACAATTAAATAAAACATAATTTACAGGCACCGGAACACAACGTCAACATGTGAACAATTTTAACAGTAATAATGATAGTTATAATTATAGCAATGTTAGAACTGAAAATACGACATCGAACAATAATCAATTAGACGCTTGGATGGATGGTGATAATCAGCAAACGAATGCAGGCGGTCAATCATTCAATTCGACCACCGTTGTCACCGCCACCCTCACCGGCACCCATGCAAATGGTTTATCCAATGACCAAAATAATTTGAGTTCAAATTATCTCTTTACTCAACACACCACACCGCAATTGAATACAAACCATACAACCACAACTAACACTGATAACAGCCATAACAATAATCTACCAATTATATTAAACAACAATAATGATAATAGCGATACGGATCAGTTTGGTACATTACGAACCAAATTCAAAAAAATTCGAAAATTTTTCACCAAAAACTAAAATTGAAAACCGAATTGACAAATGAGAATGAAGAAGAGTGCTTGCAAAAGTTGACATTAGGCAATTTAAAATGAGAAAAATAGAGATTGATCGAACTAGCAATTAAATATATTTAATTGAATGCATGCTTCTAAATAAAATCAACATTTAAAAAAAAACGCTTTATTACTATCAGATGATCAAAAGAAGATAACGCAAAAATTTCATTGTTCAACACACACACACTTATACACAGGAAAATGGTAGTAATGCAGTTAGTCGTTTACAGCACATAATGTTTGTAAAACATTTCGTATTTAGAGAACAATTATGGCATACAATAAAGAACAATAACAAAACATTAATGAAGAAAATAAAAACCAAATCCTCGACAACACGTTTTAATTGATTATTATGTAGAGTATACACACAAGAGATAAACCCCACAAATTATTTTAGGATTCCTATTAAAAAATGAATTTGTTAGGTTTCCTTATAAAATCGCAATATTTTAACAGGAATCCTAATAAATTGGCGCGCTTAAACGTCAAAGCCAACCTCACTGTGTTGAAACAAAACATGTTTTATTATTTAAAGGTTTCCTAATAAAATGTTGCCATATTATAAGGAAACCTTACAAATTAATATTTTAATAGGAATCCTAAAATGATTTGTCAGGTTTATTTTTTGTGTGTAACGTAAGCGCACTCGTATTAAACAAAAGTAAATGCCCTTTTGGAAGTTTTTTTTTATAAAAAAAAAACAAATAAATAATTCAAATTTCACACAGGATGCAAGGACAGCTATGTAATGGCACACGATAAACAGAAAAATTGAGAAATACTCCACGAAAGATGATTATGTAGAAACATTCAACACAATGTTACATTGAGAAAATGCACTGGAATTTCATTTCTATACCACAAGAATTGAAATTGCATTTAATTGATTTAATTGATTTTAGGTAGATTAAAGAGATATCACACTCGACTATTGCAAAAAAACCTATACAAGACTCGACCGATTAGTCGGGGTGTGTGTTTCTCACTTCTCAATCCTACTATTATATTTGAATACATTATCTCTCTTACACACGCACACGCATGTGCGCGTATTACTTTGACGATTATCACCCGGCGTTTAACAGATGAGAAATTGTATCTTTACTGTATAGTATACATACATACCTATCGAATAAGTTAAATTTAATTAATTGCCAGCAATATTTAATTAGACTTAATGGTAACAGTTATTGACATTCCAAACAAAAGTTAGTTATTATTGAACATGATATGAAAATTTAAGAAGAAGAAGAAAAAAAGAGGGAGAGATATTGAGGAGTTAAAATTAAACAAAAAAAAAAAATATGTAGACAAAGATTTAAATTAACAAACTAGTGACAGAGTTAGGGAAGACGGGCACAAGCTAAGCAGCTGCAATGTGTCTTCGAATATTAACGCAATGGGACATCGAGATGGATGAAAACAAAAATTAACAACCAACATAGAAAAATACGCCGAAAGTGTTAAACGAAATTATACTAGTTATGATTAACAATGAAATAGTAAAATGAAAGCGAGAGAGAGAGAGAAAGTAGCTCTATATCGAATAAAAATGATGAATGTTGGTAAATGTGTACTTTACAATATTAAATATTTCGAAACAAAATTGGTTGTACACACCAAACAGCCAATGAAAATGAATAATTCATTCCTACATTTGTATTTGGTTTTTGTTCAAAAGCTCAAACGAAGTCGTGCTGATGAAAGCCCAACGCTCATACACGGAATAATTCATTATTTTTCACCATTCACGCACGATGTATGCATCTGAAGCACAGCACGCCTTTATTGTGCTTCAGCCAAAAGAATGAACATATTGTTCCTTTGAATTTTATTCTTGAATGAAATCGTTGACGACGATTTATTTTTATTTCGCATCATTCAAAACAAAAAACTCTTACGAACGAAGCGAAACGAAGAGAAAATATATCGTTCATGTTATTATATTATATTTTAGTATCTTTGGCAACACAATATGAGCACATAACCACACACACACACATACACACATTGCATTGTGTACGATGAAAACGATCAAAATCATTTTTAACAGCAATTTGCTACAGAATAACATGATTTAGATGCTAATTTATGTGAACATCAAAAAAAAATTCTAAATATTTAATAAACGCACCAGTCATACCGGACATCTATTTAATTATGTAATTAGTACTAAACCAATGAATACTGATTTGTTGTAACGTTAATGGAAACAAAAATTAAAGTAAAAAAAAAACGAACAAAAAAGTTAACCAAAAAAAAAAAAAAAATCTATTCAAGCACTTTTCTCATAGTTGAATGGTTTTCCTTTCATTTCGACTCGATTTATTTCATTCCATTTTTTATTTTATTTTTACTCTATTTAATCATTTCAATTATTCACCAATCAAAACCAAAATTCCATATGAAAAAAATGTCGCACATTTTTAACCACAACATTCAACACAAAGCAATAACAAACAATTACTTTCGATTTTACACTCATACATGCTTCTCATTTCTGTTCCTTTGTTCAACTACGATTGTTCATTGCCAATGGATTGATAACATTAAATTACTATTTGCCGACATAAAATTTTCCAAGCATAAAACAAACAAGTTAACTATCGAAATAAATAATAATGAAGTCGGTGGTAAAAAATGTATTGACGAAGAAAGAACGATTCAGAAAATGAGCAAAAAATTCATTATCTTTTGAGGAATTTTAAGCAAATATCATTTTCCACTAAATAAAATAATGGCATTTTTAATGACAGCGTTTCATTTTAGATGATTGTTAGATAAAGAATAACTCAACGCTTTATACCATTTCACCACTCGTATCTAATTAACATTCAAAGCTTCAGCCCAATAAAAGCTGTTCACAAATGTAGAATAAATGCGAGTGGAGCAGGTAATATAAAAATGGTACAAAAAACTGTTATAATTTCATAGTCATTCTTTGGATGTAACAGCAGAATGTTTAATTTTCGTTTTTCATGCCAATAAAAAAGAACGGTTATTCTGATACAGAGGGATTTCTAAGAATTCATCTTAGGAAAATGGAATTTTCGGTGTAATTAGTCTAGACCAGTAGACTCAATAAATTAATGACTAACAACGGTTTCCGATCGAAAGTATATTAAGTTTGTGTCCATAATCAGACTTTTTGTTTTGTATCACTAAATACATTTTTTATTGTGATTGGCACTGAACACCACGGTTCAATCACAATAAATCGATATATAATATAGAAATTGTGGTACGTTATCTTATAACTCAATATTCACTGCTCAAATGCGAAAAAAAAAATTCTTTGTAAAAAGAATATACCCCCAAATTACCGAAAACAGCCAAAATAAACTAAAATAGTGTGTACTACTTTATGTTAAGTCCATAGATTGAATTTATCTAGATTGAACAAAATACGAAGAAGCGATAGCGGTTGAATTTTGGTGAACGAACGAGAAGGAATGGAGCTATAGAAAATAAAATGAACGACATTACACTTATTTGCTCAATATTTTGTTTTCAGTTATATAGCAAAGCGCTTAAAGATACTTAAAAATGTGATTCAAATCGATAGAAATACATACGGTTTGTTTTTCTTTTTCTTGGTTTTTTACTAGATTTTTTTTTCTCGAATCTTTTCTTTATTCTACTATTTTCAAAAAAAAATGATCATTTTTTAAGAGAAAAAAAACGTTATGTGACATTCAGTACATGGTGTTCAAAGCATATTTTTATTGAAAATCGTCAGTTTATTTTGATCTATTTCTTTAGTTCGCTAACAATTTTAATTGTTTTCGCGATACGCATACACACCGGTGCAGATCTATGAAATATGAATTCATAAACGCATATGCGATTCAAATAACAAGAAAAATGTCACCATTTATGTTTCTATTATTAATCGTTTTTTCATTAAACTATATAAATATATTCACGTTTCGGTTATAAAAAAAAAGAAGAGAAAAAATAATAATCATAAAACTATACAATGTATATATTTATTTATAAGGAAAATTGGAGCAATTACTAGGACAAATTGTTTTTCAATATTAATATTAAACTTAATAATAAATTTATTTAAATGAAAATTGTACCCGAACATTAATGCAAGAAGTGCATCTGTCTTCATAGCAAACAACGTTAGCATGCCGATTTAACACATTAAAAACAAATGAAGTAATGTAATAATGAAAGAAGTGGCAAACGAATGAGACAGTTTGAAATAATCCTATAGAAGCAAACATTTTTAAACCATTAACTGTAAAGATAAAAAAAAAACGAATACTGCCAGAGTGATTAATTCATACAACAACAATTAGTCATTTAATTTATACACATTAAAATTGAGAGACAAAAAATAAATCCCTAATTATCATGACATTAAAATGCTAGCACACATGAAAACAAAAACAAACAAAAAAAAACACATGAGAGAAGATTTTTTGATATTTGCTGAATTTTATTTGTTGTGCAATTGGTGACAATAATGCAACCGAGACGAAAATGCAACTCAGTTTTCAGTCATGTGAACAAATTTATTGTCTAAACGTTCGAGATCAAGCACATCTTCAGTGGATTGAAGTAGTCACCCACAGCAAGTAAGAATCGTAAATATCGGCATTTATTCTAAATGTAAATAATGAAACTAAAAAAAAAACTAGTTGATAAATTTTAAATCGATAAAATGAAGAAGAAAACAATGCTAAACAAAAAGTAAATTTAAACATAATTTAAAAACGTAGCAAAATTTAGGTGAAATCATTTGAATAAAAAAGGAAACAAATATATATATAGAAATATTGAATGAATGGAAAAGAAAGAATCGTAAAACAGAAAGAGAGAAAACTAGTTAATTTAGTTATTTGTTTCAAAATGATTGAATTATATATAGTTAATAGCTAAATGAAAAATAAACAAACAAAAAAATAACGAGCAAAAGATCCACAACACTATCTGAAGCGAGCGAACCAACGGCGGCAACAACGGTTATTTAGCGCAACACGAAAATTCTGCCAAGAACGAATTAGGCTTTCCTTTTTGGAATTGATTTCATTTTTTTTTTTTCATCAAACGAAAATATCCTCCTCCTCAGGATAGCTCAAATCCTATTTTCATTCTAAACTTCTTATTTTCGTTGCGAAAATAATATAACGATAAAATAAACATTCACCGCACTTGCACTGTTCCGTTGTTTGCTTTCGGTTCGATCATATTTCGATTTTTCATCGACTTTAGACGAAAAACAAAAAGAAAATATGAAAAGAATGAAATCAACGACAATTTAAACAAAACAGAACATTTAAAAAAAAGAATAGAAAAACATTCAAGAGTGTTATGATTTTCGATTTCATTTTTCCATTCACTTTTCATTTGCATAATCAATAAGACAAACAAAATGAAATTTTTAACTACATATTACACCCGACACCAATAAAACAGCAACAGCATCCAAAAACCATGAAACAAACAATAAAAATTTATTCGATCTATATAAATAAATAATTAAATTTGATCAAAAAAAAGCAATGAGCATTTTTAATTCGTTGTCTATTATTGTTCAGAATAACTGTTCGATGAACTTTCTCTTTTCGTTGAAAGTGAAAAATGGAAATGGAATTGAAGCGAAAAAGGTGAGAAAACTATCAAAAACATTTAATCACAGATTCACTGACCTAATTGAAGGTTTGTAATGCTGGTGATATACCGTTTATCATTGTACCGCTATTCAAAGCGACGAGGATTCATCGATGCGTGCAAGAGACTGCTTTTTGCGGGATATTTACTAACAGTAATTGACACATTTGAAGGCAACAAAATAACCGAAACGAATAAATTCACCATTTTGGCTGTCTACATTTGTCGATAGTAGAAAATTTTTGTTTATTCCTTATGGTGCGCCCAGAAGTACAGTTGATCTTTTGAGAATTTGTTGTAATTTTTTGATATTCAAGTGAAATAAAACTCACGTGGAAAATGTTTGGAAAATACGTTGTTTTGCTTGCATTTTTCGGTGTAAGGAACATTTTCATCTTCGTCAACATTTCCCAATTTTCAAGCGATTTTTTTTTTCAATTTTTTAGATTTATTTTAGTGTTAACCATGAATCTTCTGTTAATGCCATTCCGTTTTTTGAGTGCAAGGAACATAAGTGAGTAATGAATGTGGAATTTTGGTTTTTAAGAACAACTATGAATGCGACACAATCATTTTATTGTTTCAGTTTACGATTACTACAGCTTTTAAGTTATGTGTGCAACAATACTCAGCCAGCGGTACAATTGATTTATTCGTTTTCGATTATTTTCGATTATTCAATAATGATTTTTTGATTATTCGTTCTGTTCTCCCCGTAGGTACAATTGAGAGATGCATGCTATGGCTGCTTTTTGCGTATTTCCACATTACCATTTGGGCCACCACAATTGATCGGTATAAGTCAATGCGCAAATTTGTATCTAAGCAATAGCAGCTACAGTTCATGTGGCCAACAATTTGCGGTAAAGAAAAAACAAACGATGAATAAATCAAGGAAAACATTTAAAATCTCATAATCAAATCATTTATAGAGTTCTCTTGTGGGCATCACCGTGAATCCAATTCAAAGTTTAACATGTTCAACGGGATATTGTGAGTACGTGCGTTGCATTCGACGAATAAATGCGAGAAATTTGGTAAATTGCATTTTTTTGTTCAATTAATTTTTGTTTTCATTGGTGGATTAACAGTTGCTTCAACTGTTTGATTAAACTGGTTGATTAAACTGTCTTAAACTGTTTTGTTTCAGATTAACAGTTGCTTCACAGCAAATTTGGTGAATCGTGATTTTAATAGGGTTGACGATCGGATAAACTTTTTCTCAAATGCAACTGCTTGTATACTGGCACGAACGAGATGTTCCCAAATAAATCCAATAACAGCTGATATACAACGTCAAAAAGGCTCCATTTATCCGATTGGAATCACGAATTCGGTTGGTACGGCGGGCTACTATCATTATAATGCAATTCAAATTGGACGAAGTGGTGAAATAAAAATTATTGGCCTACCATCAACCTGGGTGCTTGGTAATTCATTTTGTAATCGAAACATTTCACTCGATCAATCATCGTATGGCAATACATGCTCGTAATCAAAAAAGAAAAAAAATATATATCACTTTTTCTAGTTTTTACTACACAATTTATTCGAATAGTTTTTATGTATAATATTAGTTCAATTTTCATTATGTGACATCATTAAATATAGATGTAATTCAAAATTATGAGTAATGTTCATTATCATTGTACTGCAACAAGAGAAAAAGAGAATGCCAAAATTTGTGGAATATCAAAATGAATGATTCTGGCAGGTGTATGTAATGGTATCTAATATTAAATCGTTCCATTCTTTAAAATATTCACAATCATCAGCTTCTCTCATAACGTGCACCTTTTCGGCGGCTGTTAAATTCGATGTTAAAAAATAATTGATCGCCATTTCGGTGAGCTCTTGTTTGTGATTTTTTATCGAAAATATAAATAGCTCCAATATATTCGCGGCGCTTAATAAATAAACAATCATATTAAGGATATCGCGTTCTAAATCGGGCAGTAAGTAGATTTGGCACATATCGTACGCTTCGAGGGCAGCTTTTAATGTGGTCATTATTTTATACGTACCGTTATCATTTTCGTTGGCACTGCGCATAATTGGACTGCGTAAAGCCTTTCCAAACGAATGCTGTTTTACACAATCCAAAAAATATCGAATGCCAACGATCGATTGATTTTTCAAAAAGACCTGTTTATTCTTTGACTCTTGAAAATTACTATTGAACATTCGATTGAAAACATCACTATTTTCCGTTAAAATATGCTCACTAAATCGTACCGTATTGATTTCATTGCTTTCATCATTTTGTTCACCACTCACAAACGAAACAAGATCTTCGGTGTCGGGCCAATTATCCGCATTATTGTATGCATCACCGCCAACAGTCGTTTCCAGCTTGGAAATTCGACTGGTATCATAGTTTGGCGTTGCAATATCAAGCGTTCGGGCAAGTGCCGTGAGACCAGTGGCCGCTTCATTTGTGAGCTTTTCATTTTTTGTGAGAATCAATTCGATTATCGTATAGAGACCGCCATGTTTTATCAACAACGTATGCAACACCTTTTTATCACGAATTATCATTGCCGAAATTACTGACACCTGCTTATGCATTTCTTTGTCATTTTTTAATAAGAAATGCGCCATTTCACCACGTCCATAACCATTTTCGGCGGTTTCGTTCAGCAATTTTAACAAACCTTCACCAACGAATTTCAGCTAAAAACGACATCAAATTTTGTTCAAATATCATTCAATCACAATTTTTACCGCATTTTTTTACTTACATCTGAACAGAGATCACAATTTTGATGTTCTTTTTCCGGATGTGCCATATCGTATACTTGAAATATGAAATTAGTTTTGAGCAGTGACACAAAATTTTTCGCTTCGATAATGTGTGATAAAACCATTGGGGCACCGTGTGAATCCCATGCAGCTTCGGGTGAATGTCGTTTATATGTGATTCGACACGTTTTTATCAATGTATCTAAGATATCCGGTTTGCATAATTCATTGATCGATAATTGCCTCAGACGATATGATGCACTGCATAAAATGCTCAATACCAAATTTATTGTTTTTTTCTTTTCGGATATATCAGATTGGTTCGGAACTTTTTCTTTCTCTGAAAAAATCAATGTACATTTTTAAAACAATCTACTGCATTTTTTCTTCAATTTGGTAGCGAAAACTACATACTTTCTTTTATGTCATCAGCATCATCATGTTCACCTTGGTCGGATAGATTTCCTTCTTCGAGTTCACATTTTGACGATGATTGTTCGTTCAAAATCCTTTGTAGTACATCATTATTGTCTACATCATCCTTTCGCTTCGACTTCACTTTTGAATCCATGTCGTCATCATTTTGATCCTCGATATCACTGACAACTGGCGAATAGTCATCGATATCATCATAGTTGTCACCCGTTTGATATGCCGGCGATGAGCTTCTTGGGGATCTAAGAATAAAAATCAATAATGGATCGATATATATGAATTATGTGTACATTGAAAACTTACGAGCTCGATGAACTGCCTGGGCTGTCGCTTGGCGATTGGTAAAACGAACCACTGCTAGTTGATGCAGTTGGTGAATCAATATCACGCTAACAAAAAGAAACAAAATTTAATTCATGGTAAGAAATTCATTCATTCATTCACTTACTGGTATAAAACGAGGTGGGCTAAATTCCATTTTCACACGTTTTCGAAATATCATTTCAATATCTTCATCATCATCACGTGGCCTTACGGCATCTTTGCTTTTCTTCTGGTCCGTATTGTGAGTTTCTTTCAAATCTTTAATACTAGTTCCCAATCGATTAACCAATACATTCATCAGACCCATATGAATCATTAAATCCATACTCATATTATCATATCGGAAATATTTTATACCAGTCAAAATCTGAAATTTTTAATGAAATTGCTATTAAAAAAAAGAAAAACTCATTGTCACTCTATAATTTCCATCCCAAAATTATTTCGAACAATTTTTTTCCACCAAATAGTTTTCAAGATTTGACCTTCAATGGTCCGGAAATGTTGACTCAAAATTGTAAAACAAAAAATGCCACTCACCATTGTCAAAAGTGGATCGTTATCGGTATTTTTGGCGACTTGTAGTAAATGCTTGAATGCGCCACTTTTCCGAACTTTAGCACGATTACATGAATCATCAGCCAATAGACATATCACACAAATGCAATAACGTTCCTCTGCACTGCTGAGCGCTTTATTCAAATTGGTTGCCGTTACAAGATTACAAACGGTTGTCATTGTATCGGCTTCATTCAATATTTTATGGCAACTTGATTTGGCCAAATTCGATAAAATTTTCAAGGAATGCGTACGATATGGACTATCGCCTCGAGCAAGAAATGTAATACAACTTCCGCTATGTTGTATACGTATAAACTGAAACAATTACGTAAAATAATAGTTAATTTTCTGTTGATGGTAAAATTTGCATAAATCCAAATAAATGAACCTACATTATAAATAATGCGTAAACTGGAATGAATGCTGGTCACAGTTTCTAAACATTTCAATATTTCCATCACTAGATTACATTGTTCGGAATCGTCTGGCATGCGAAAACCATCCTCATCGACTGGTTTGCTTTTCTTTAAAATTTCATGATCAAAAACGCGACTGTTAATCGTTTCCATGATTTGAATGTGTGTCTCCATAAATTCGACGCGATCCTTTTCATATGGATTTTGTTCGACAAGTGATTGTGGTTCGGGTTTTTTCTGTTCAACAATTGTATATTTTATTAAAATGCCGAGAATTTTTTCCACACCATCCGATTGAACGAATTCATTGTTGAACGGCATTTCGTTCCAGAGTAAACGTGTTGCTCGTACAGCCATTCCCATTGTAGCCACATCCTTTGTGTCTTCTAAAACGGATGCCAAAACTACACCAATCCCTTTGGCCAGTGTACATAATTTTTCATTTGATTCTCTGGCCAAATTGCCAAGTAAACGGCATACACGACATTGTACCTTTGGATTTGGTATACTTTTCAATATTGTCAACAATGGTGGTACAATTCCATGTGATATTGCTTGTGTACAGCACATTTTCTGTGTACAACAATTGCCTAAAATGCTGAGTGCACCTTCGAGAATTTTTTCATACGGTTTACTGAGCAACCGTACCATTGGTGCAATTCCACCAGCATTATAAAATAATTCGATGCCTTGTTTATCTTTAACCAGTTCAGCTCGAAGCTTTACCAAAGCCTAAACATTCGAAATTAATAATAAGAGAAAAAAACAATTGAAAACACACAGCTTTATAAGAATATCTCACAAAACCATTTGCACACAATAGATATGCATGCTCTGTGTTTGTTGGTTCAACATTCAATGCGTTGGATTTCAATACGCGTACATGTATGTATGTAACAACTCACATTAAATATGGTGCCTTTATCGCTTGACTTTGTTGTTACTGAAATGAGATCGGACAAAATACGCTTCTCCATCGCATTAATTTCAAACTCAAACTAATTTAATTCACTCAATTAACACATGCACTTTTCAAATTTATCATCGATTCTGCGATTCCATTTTCTAAATTTGTGTAATTTCAATTTTAAAATGTAAAATTTTTTTCGTGTGATTGTATGAAAAATTTCGAACAAAAAACACTACATTCGAAACGTCAAAACAACGCACACACACACTTGTACATCATTACGATGGAAAGTAAATGTCACTTTTGATACGCTTTTGTAATTGTGTGTGTACGCGCGCGTGTACATGTAACTTTTTAAATAACATGCGTAAAAAATTATGAAAATAGAGAAATAATTCAAATATAATCCAAATTAAAATCAAAACAATTTTGGAGAATGAGCCATAATATAATATTTACTACAGCAGTGTTGTCACTTGCAACAATTCAATATGAATGCGATTAAAAATCCATTGAACTACGGAACCGGAATAAAATGTCGATGGCTGTTCAATTTCGAATAGTAAATAAAAGTAATCATTTTATCAAATCTAGTAAAGTTCTTTTATTCGCGGACGACGTTCAAATCTACATTGATTATGACGTAAATGGTATAAATAAAACAATTAAAATTGTCAACGACGAGCTGAAAAATATTGAACAATTCTGTATTGATTTCGGTATTGGAATCAACCCTTCAGAAACCAAAGCAATAAACAATTCCTCTAAAAATAATTTTAATCACTTGCAATATAACAAACAAGTTATACTATTAACTCTTGGTCCACTCCAAATGATACTTCCTTCCCAAATCAAATTGCTACTTATTAAAACTCTCATCTTGCCAATTTTTGACTATATGGATAATAATAATAATATATCACAACTACCAGACACTCGGGACAAATACTGAAAGTGACCAATTAGAGAGATTGCATGTCGACGTGAACATATCACACCATATCGCAATGAGCTTGGTCTGATAAAAATTTATGATTAAGATACACAAAACACATTGCCTCACAATTTTTTAAAATTTTGAATAATGAAAAAATAAACGAATTACTTGAACTAAATAAAAACAATACACGATCTGTAAATAAATTAATAATAACCTAAAAATAATTTCCACAAGACCTCAGTATCAGTGCTTCATATAAGTTATCTATTGTTATGGTATCAAATTCCAGAAATCATTGGAATTTCCGAAAATTGTGAAAAAGTCAGGTCTCTATCATAGTTTCTTAATCGAAAAAATCAAAACTAATTAATTTGTCATTTACATTATAATATTATTACAATATTCTATTTAAATTCATACAAAATAAGAATCATTTAAATAATTATTTATCTTTATAGGAGGATAAATGACCAATACTATCAATAAAACAAAATGTAGCAAATCTTTTTAGTCATTTAATTAAAAAATTAAAATTAAATGACTAAAAATATTTGCTACATTTTGTTATTTTATTCATCAGAATCATTTGTTTGGATGCTTTCCATTGTAAAATTCACAATGTGATTTAAAGGACAAACTTTCATAATACCTTCATAAAACTAATTATCTTTCATATAATATAATTACGGATTTTATTTTGCCTATTTAGAACGATTAAACGTTTTCACTCTTAGATTTGATTTGATTATGAGTCATAAATATATATATGAAAGAAAGTATATATGTTTTTATTTGACTCCCATAAATATTATATTTGGTTTTCGTCAAAAACGTTTTTTTTCTGATTCAAGGTTTTTGGATGGAAGAATTGGTTTACAAAATAACAAAAGAAAAACAAATGACCCATTTCACAAACAAATGACCCATAGTGCAAAGTATTTGTAAGTCTTCGCGAAAGTATTGCATCAAAATTGCATTGAATTTAAAATCAAATTGGAGTCAAAAGGCGTTGTTCCTTCGATCACACATTAAAACGATGAAAGTCATACGTCCTCAAGGAAAAAATTTGAGGGGGGGTAATTGAAAAAAATCGAGGGGGGTAAGCAAAAAAGTGAAGTGTATTTTGCGAAAAGTGTACTTTTTTCGTTTTTTTTTTTTTGCTCCTCACTTTTTTGGCGAAAATCCCTAGCAAATTGAAAGAATTCTTTGAAAATTTTGAAGGGGTAACACTTCGTCAGGGGAGGGGGGTAATCGGACCCCTCGGACCCCTGCTGAGGACGTATGATGAAAGTTAAAAGTGACCTCGTTATATCCAAATCATTTTTGAGAAATAGAATCTTGACAAACAATTCATTAAGCTAATCTCGTCACATTATACGAATGAGAAAAAATGCAACGCATTGTTATATTTGACGAAAACCAAATATCATATTTATGGGAGTCAAATAAAACATACATATTTTCTTCCATATATATTTATGGGTCAAATAAAATCTTAGAGTAAAAACGACACATTTTGCTTGTCTGTTTTGTCGCAATCCGAATTTATAATTTTATGATTTTATGTTTTTGAGCTATAAATGCATTGCATGACTTTCAGATCGAAAAAGTTGAATTAAAACACGAGAAAATACCTAGAAGTTTAAAATTTATTGAATTTTATTACAAAAAATAAATAAAAAAGATTTTTTAAAGTAAATTTGAAATGACTTTTTCTCGCGTTTTAATTCAAGCTTTTTGAATTTATATTCTGTTTTGTTTCTAATATCAAATTGAAATGCAGAAAAGGAAAATCTGACAACAATGAACTATAAATTTAATGATGGAATAGTTACTTTTGATCTCTCCGGAAGATGCCAATGCGTCTAAAAGTGGCTGTTATATAATATAATATAACCGCTGAAGTGATACTGCAGACTATTCAACCGCTATTAACAGCCGGCTAGAAGATAGAATAAAAAATAAATTTTTCAAAAGATCCGAAAAGAAATGGATTTAAAACTTTTGAATTTGTGAATTTTTCGCGCTTTATAGATAGTTAAAGCAATGAGTGCTATCTAATGCTGAATGCGAAACGCTTGCCCTCTTTGAACGATTTCAGAACTAGAGTGACAACATTCAAATAACATTGTGCCAAGACTGACTAAAGATAAGAAATCAAATAAAAATTAAAATGACTAAAAAAAAGTAAACAAGAAATGAAGTTTGTTCGATTTTTTTCTCAATTTTCTTTGTAACTATTTATTTTGCTTATTTTCATGTTCGATCATATTTTATTAATCGCATTCTAATGAATTTTATTTTAAACTCACATCGTGGTTTTACATATTTTAAATATTTTTTTTTTTTTTTTAAATCCTCCCAGTTTCTCCATACAAGGTCTATTCTTTCTGTAATATATCTCTTTAAACGGATATTTTTTCTTCATTTAAATCTATTCATATTTCAGCACATACACACAATATATTGCGAATGGTTGGTTTACGCGATGTTATTCTCCCAATCGGATTGAAAATCCTGAGTACAGTTGTTGGTGTTGGACCTGCCCAATTGACCCTACATCAATAATTGTAATAAGATTTTTTTTCCGTTTTTTTAGTATATTTTTTTGGTTGGTTTATCCATTTTTTGTTCTGCTTTTCATATGTTACGCTGCAAAAGTCAATTTCTAATTCGGCTCTGCAATGTGCGAACACTTTGAACAAGAGTATGTATGCTGTTGTTTTGTATTTAAGTGTTTTCGTCATTCTTTCTTTTAAAATTGTTTAAACTTTGTTTCTGCGTGGAATACTTAATTAATTGACGAAAAAAAATCACATTGATGAAGAAAAAAAATCGAAAACAGTAGAAAAAGAAAATGAAGTTGGTCACATTGGCCCGAGTATAATAAATAAAAGACGAGATGTACTGTGTGATTCGCATGCTGTTTAATTGGAATTTGAATTATAGACGGCGTCAATTGTGCTATCTTTTCGAATCGGTTCTCATTTTATTCAGGTTTAAATTGAATTAAAACAGAAAATAACAGGCTGAATTTGAACAAATATCGAATTCGTTTAAATAAAAGAAAAACGGTTTACATTTGACAGTATCTGACTTTTGTATCCCGTTCATTCCGCCTCTGCCGATGTCCACGCGATCTACTAAAACGGTCCAATGATGATTTGGATCATTTCTCTGAATTCAGTTTTTTTTCTTCTTCTTGCAATTTTTTTTGTTTTTGCGAATTTGTTAATTTCTCATTTGTAGTTGTTTTCTGTTGTTGGATGCATATTAATTCATTTTTTGTATCTGTTTTTTTTTTATGTTTTGTTTTGTATTGTTGTTGAATTAGAAAACTAATGATGAATTCCTTAGAAAGCGAAGAGCAACAAGAACGACATCATGAGACAGAAAAGACCCATGGCTTCGGACAAAGCGAATCCCAAGATGGCATAGGAGAAAAGTTGTTGTTTAAGTGATGGATTTCTGGCATAACCAATGATGAGAGATCCGAAAACTGTTCCAATACCAGCACCTATAGAAATTTGTATTCATGTTTACAATAGCGCAAACCGAAAAAGAAAACAAAAAAATTTATATATGTGATTCGGGTCGGTATGCATTGATTGATGACACATGTGCCACAGGGAAAAAAATTGTTGTACTAGACACGACGCTATCATTGTCATAAAAGAAGTAAAATCGGTTTTGATGATACACTGATGTTTGGTTATGTATTCGATATTATGGGACGGGCTAGTAATAGATTAGTCTGAATTGAGTTTTAAACGAATTGATCCACGTAATGAGATCAATCATTTAACTTGCACATTGTACTAAAAATGCTGGTGACAGGAGATTTCAATGAGCATTTGCAGCGCCAGAACGAATCTTAACACATACAAATGTCAGATTTTCTTGTCCCCCCACCTTCAACTACAGAAGCATCCTGCTTGGATGTGGAACACAAGCTTCTAAACGTGAAGCACACCTTTTCTCAGACCTTCCCGAGGCTTATGATTTGAGCAACCAATGTACTCGTATGTTTGCCACAGATGCAAGTTTACTACTAGCCCAAAATACAGAATACACGATATAAGACTACAGCATCGCATCAAATTGATTTTCATTGCTTTTATATTTTAATCATTTACAGTCGATCCATTTTATTTTTGCAATAAAAGTGAAAATTGAAATGAAATAATCACGATTCTATTTTCGTTTTATCGATTACATACCTGAGCCAGCACAACCAACGGTAGCGGCACCAGCACCAATGAATTTAGCAGCTGAATCGATATCGCGAGTCACGGCTGTAGTTTGGAATGACCGCATTTGTGGGAGAAGGGCCACTGGAGTTGTGTTTTGAGCAGCTAATGTTTGACTTTGGCTGATGACAGCACTGCTCAATGGTCGCATGAATGATCCGCTGATCTGTTGTTGAGAGAAAACGAAAATTAGAAAAAGAAATGACAAAAAATTTTTTTCATTAAAGATATTTTCATTTCAATTTTAAATCGATATAAAGAAAATAAAAATTATATATATATAATCTAAACGAAAACTGTATGTCAAAAGCATAAATGTGAAATGCTTATGTAATGGTGAGCATGAATCTTTAGCAACAACAACTTATCAAAAAGCATGTGAACAAACACGTATAAAATCTTCTTTGTTATATAACGAAAAATTTTTTGTACTACTAAGCAAAACGTCACCACGCACTAGAAGTTTTCTCCTTTAACCATCAAAACATTTTTGATGTACTCAATGAAAGCGATCCATTTATCGCAATTTAGGAAAACTTCATCCTACCCACTTAATTTAGAATGTCAATTTGGTTTTTTTTATCAATACTTACAGCGGTTCTTGCAACTGGAGCGATACGTGAGGCGGTTTGTACAAACATTTTTACACTTTGTATTTTTTTTGCCGTGTGGTGCTCAAAGGAAACTGCAAATACAGAAGAAAACCAAAACTGTTTACAAAATGCACTAAACACTCAAGTCGTCTGTTTTTAAAAACAATGGATTAATAATTAATTTGATTTCGTCTATTGACAATATCACACAGTTGAGCAAGAAAAAGAGATAATACAATTGAACATTGTATGTTCAGCGTAAGAATCATAGGAACTAAGTTACGTAACGAGTACGTAACACTGAAAAGTTGTGTAGCCGTTGAATGGAAGTTTTCATACTGATATATGAATTTCTGCAATAATTTTCACTGTGTCACTTTACAGTATTAACTAAAATTGATTTAGTGATTTTTTTTTCCGAAAAATTAAAATGCAATTCAATGAATTGACCGCAAAAAAAGTCGCGAGATTCGGTGATGAATGTCAAATTTTAAGATGGCGGAATCTTCTGAAACCGAAAATCAAAGTCGTTCAGCAAAATTGAGAAAATATTAACGAAAACACTGGAATCGCACAAAAATATTGTGAAAATGTTATTGAAAAAACCTTTGCGAATCGATTTACACAAATTTTTGAGTGCGATGATACGAAAGTGATGGCAAATTTTTTTGATAAAAAAATTGTAAAAATTTCTTCGATTCGTCTGTTCACACAAAAATTCTTTCTCTTACTCAATTGGGAGTTGATACGAATGGAGAGAACGAACGCACAGCTATTCGGTGACTTACCTATGAAACAGTGGTAGAGACTATATACTCAGTTCGCCGGTTAACCCGCTTATTATTCAGCTGAACGAATGACGAGTTCGGCAATCGTAGTTTGCGTATAATAAAATACAGATTCGGACGAATAGCCGAAGAGTGCCGAACGCATCGTACTAATCAATACAGAGACATTTCGTTCAATTTGACATTTCAAATTCGAAAATTGTATGCACGTATCTATTTGTCAAATGAGTAGTATCGTTGTTAACATTTGTACATGAATTCAATGGAAATCGAATTCATTTTGATGTCATCATTGTTTTCAAACATTGAATTCATTTGATGTGAAAAGAAAAAAAAAAACAGTTTTTTTTAAAATCAAATGAAATGTGCACAATTTTTACGACAATCAATTCAATGTCAAAATAATAATCTGGGTTAACAGATGTTTCGAATTGCAGTTGCCAACATATCAGAATCAAGATGGCGCTGCGCATGCTGCAGATATTGATTTTCGAAATCCAGCAGTATTTGCGTATGTGTTATATAAACCATACTGCTTGGAGACACACAATTTATACGAAACGAATAAGAAATTCATAACAAATCTATTTTATCACGTTCACGTCACATGACATTATCGACCGACATTAGTAACCATCATACAAAATAGTTCCATCACACTTGTGGCTGTAAATTTGTGTTGCGTTGCATAATTGGTGATATAGTTCATTTGATTAATCGCAAGAACGGCAACAACATCAAATTTAGTGAGTGAACTACGTTGAAAATTAACCCGTACAAAACAACAAAAAAAATTACGTTTTTTTTATTCTTACTCGAATTCGGTATATTAATACATCCATATTTCAATTTCCAATTCATCAAATATTTACAATATAATTCGGATTCATTTTCACCAGCTGGCGCCACTTCTTTTGTAAACATACATATATATATAAAAAAAAGCTATATAATTGTAATAAACGGGGACAAATAGAGAACAAATTTTTTTTCGATTCGATATTGAAAAGTTGAAAGAAGCAAACAAATTGAAAAGACAAACAGCAAATATAAAATATATGTTATGTATATCTATAAATCATGGTGCGTTAGATGTGTGTGCGAACCAAAATGTCTATAGAACATTTCCATCGACACAATTACATAATTGATAAAAATAACTGATTCAACTGTGTGCGTTAAATGTTATATACAAATCAAAGGCAGAGTCCAAAAATGAGCAGCTTTTTATTCAGTTGCTGTTGTTATTGTTGTTGTCATCATCGTTCCACATAAATTCCAATTGGATTTTATGATGTTGCTATTGAATTATCGATTTTCTCTTCAGCGGTAAATTCGAATTGGTTATTGACATAATTGAATTAAATCTGTAGGGCAAATTCTGATCACAGATCGATTGAGTTTGCGATGCGAATGCATGAACATTGTGTGAGTATTGGTAAAAATAGCATTACATAATATTCCCCATAGTAAATAGTCATGTACACACAAACATCGATACATAAACACACATAGAGACACAATCGCAATATTGTTTATGCGTTTGCATGTATGTCGTCATCATCACACAAATCCAACGGTATATCTATTCGCATTTAACGTAATCGCTGTCCTCAAGCCAACGGTACTCATACAAAAGCGCATTCGATTGGTTGCCACACATTTCCATTTGATTCGCATTTGATACAATGTTAAAGTGTCACAATGCAGAATTCCACAATATATATATATATACTTATATAAAAATTACCATATCCATATATAAAGCGAATATTTATCTATAGAGGAATGTTGTGGCGCGCACACGAATACAATCACGAACGAACGAACATCATCGAATTCGAATGCACATTTGATACATTTGCGCATTGCAAAGAACAATAAAATGCTTTATATATAACTATGTACATGGTTATATATTTACCATAATGGAGTGTGTGCGTGATTATTGACATATTGTTTTTACTAGACCATTTGAAATGGATTTTTGTTTCTGTTTTTGGGCCATTTGTCGTAATGCCATTACTTTTGGTTTTTGAGCACATAAGATGCTTATTGGAATCCCCCAAAAAAAGAGACACACACAAAAAACCGTCTATTGATGAACGTTTTTTGTTGTTGCTGTTGTTGTTGTTGTTGATTTATTGGACCAACGGATGATTTTGGCCATCCGTAGCCGTCTTTGCTGCCGTTTCAGCTTTGCATATTGCACAAATACCATGACATGCAGTTTGAACAGTACGAGCGTGTAATACAGCAATCGATCTCTTGATTAAACGATAGAGAGTGAGATAGAGAGTACATAACAGGCGCATAAGCATATAACACATTTATAAAAATACTCTCTGTACACATATATAGATTTAAACACATAGTCAAATGGTTTTTCATGTAGACCGTACCGAGAGAGTGCTTAAAGCACGATAGAAAAAGCAGTAATTTCAATTGTTGGTCTAGTATACTGTGGATTGTGTGTTACAGTGAGCCAAAGAACTTGAATCAAAAATTGCTGCCGTTGTTACTGCTGTGCTGCTTCTGTTGCTACCGCTAATACTCTATCTCTCTTACTCTCGTGTAGTCTGCTTGTGTATTTGTACTATTTTCATGAACCAGCGAAACCAAATATAATTCACTATCTAAAAAAAGAAAAGAAAAATACACACACGATAGAAGATATTGAAGAAGAAGTGGCAAACAGCACAGTGTGTTCACAAACTAAAATAAAACGCTTAAACGTAAAAAAAAGTCTAGAGTAACTGTTGAAGTGGTGTATATTATTCGTTGATATTTTTCTCTTCGTTTTATTTTATTTTTATTTTTTGTTTTGTTTTATTTATTTTTGTTTTTGTTATTTTTCACTTGTCTTCTCTTATATTATACGCTCGGTTCGTGTACATTTTTCTCCCTCAGAGAGCGCGTATCTCCTTTTGGCTCATTATATTCGGTTTTGGGTTCGTTTGCTTCGAATTTGAGAGCAATTCGCATTATCACAAGGCGACTATTCTGTAGTGAATAAAAGAAGGTGAGAGATAGCGGCCCCGCGACTCCGACAAATCTGTGTGCGAGAACAGAAGAAGAGCAACACACCGCTAAAACAACCGAACACCGAACACCCGTGTGTTTTTAAAGAGAGAGATATTGTGTTTTCATTTTTATTGCACACACAATAATAAGTTGTTGCTTTTTTGATAAATCTACTTGTGTGTGAAATGGCTGTGTTTCTCATTAATATTTGTAAATTCAATGGGTGCGGAATAAAATTTGATTCATTGGGTGAATTAATCACTCACATCGAAAATATACACATCGGTAAGTGTCAATTATTGTCTTTTTTGACAATAGTTTAGTTTTTAGTGTAATGTTTTATGTGTTTTGGTTTCTTTTTTTTTGTGTCATAGAATTTCGATTTTTTTTTTGTTTGTTTGTTGAAATTCACAATTCAAATGTTCATTTGATATTGGCGAATCGGCAACGGAGTGTGTGAATAAGCGAACAACATCGAACCGTTCGGCTCGAATGAAAACATGCATAAAGTTTGTGAGACAATAATAACAAATGTTCATGTTACGAATGATGGTGATCGCCCATCAAAAACAGTTACACAAAGCAATCATTTGTATGCACTGATGTATATTATATTCACACCATCGACCGATGTCATATTTGCCATTCTCAATCGCGTTCTTCTGTGCAGATTAATTTCTGCTTTTTAGATTGTATTATTTTTGTCTCTCAATTTTCTTGATTATGATGTAGTCGTCTGTCTACACATATGAGTGTGTCACATATTTGCTGTGGGATTTCATTCATTTTTATCTGGCCGTTCATCGATGCAATGACATTAGAATCGGGTTCTATTTTGTTTATATGATTATGTTTCTGTCGTCGCCCCTCTCCCTCAAATATCTTAAATGAATTGATGTTTAGACAACGTGAAATTGAAAACAGAAATAAAATCTCTATTAATTAAAGTTTTTTTTTTTTGTGCTAAACAAGTGTTTTACAGCCTTTTTATTCAAAAAAATCAGCTTCATTTAAATTGTATATACGTTTCAAGGTTTCACTGCTTTTTCTGTGTTATTATGTTACATAAATAGATGTGTATTGATCGCGTCTGTGCCTTGTACATCAATTCGATTTAATGAAATTATAGCACATTTTTATCAACATTCAAATTGGAATTGAGCGAATGCAAGAGGGTGAAAGCGCGCGCGCGCCCGTGTCCGTGTGTATCTGTGTAAAAAATATTCAATCGAATAGTTTAGAGTGAAATGTGATAATGGCCGAAGTAAATCAGTTGGCAATCTGGTTGCATTTATAAGTTTTTGTTTGTTTGCTACAGATTTCACTGTCCTGCATTATGATTGTCGGTGTCCAGTACCACAATTTGTGTGGCCCGTATCATAAAATCGATAATAACTCTTGCTTATCAGAGACACACGCATACAAATTCGAAATGAATATTTAATCATGCGTAAAGTATTGAATGAAATGAAACGAAATAATGCATATCGCATCAACATTTGATATATTCATTTATGAATAAAATTAAAATAACAAGTCACTTATTTGTTAGACAATATACATCACAAAATATGCAATAAATACTTAAACTAAAATGCGGGACATGATTGGAATGAAACCGTACATTGCCTTGCCATTTGATAAATAATAATTCATGTGATCAGCTGACACGTTACAATTTTTTTTTATTTCGGTTACAGAACACATGTCACTTAGAATGTGTCAAGACAAACAACATACAGCAGAGAGAATTATCATAACTTTTTCTATTCGGATTCTTCTAAAAATAGCGCATCTATTCGATGTGAAATTCAACCATTTAAATTGAATGAAGCAAATAATCGCCCAAAAAAGGAAATATCCATGATTGCTTGGTGTTTATTGATTTTTCCGCATCTCTCTTAAATACATTTGCTGTATATATGTGTATGTGTTGATTTGATACTGCGTGAGTGAGTGAAAATGGGATTTTCGTAGCTCAGACGTCCGATCTTGTCCGAACACATTGAAAACTCAATGTTTCTAAATTATTATTTTTTTTTTTGTAATTTCTAATTTACTATTTAGTTATCCAAAATCCACCTAAATTCGGTATATGTTGATTGATTGATGAGGTGAAAAAAAAAAACAATTCAATTATTTATAATTCATTTGATATTAAAATAGACTATGATCCGCATGTTGTTGAACAAAAGGAGCAATCACAGCCGGCATGTCTTCCATTGAGCTATGTGCTAAGGTTCATAACTGATGCAGCGCGCAAGGAAGGCCCATTCATAAACAATTCCACGGGTGCCAGTGATTTAAAGCGAAAATTAGCTATTAAACATCACAGCTATAGCATGTCATCATCAAATCGAAGTACCACACCAACAGGTTTGTTTCTAATTTTCAATCGTAACCACATCAAAATCAATGCAAGCATACAAACTTACTGGTTCCTCGGTTTATTTATTTGAGTTTTTTTTTTGTTTTTTATTTGCAGGTAGTGAAATAGACGATGAAGAAATGATAGTATCGGAATCGGAAAATTCGAATGACTCTTGGACGACCGAAGAGTTTAGTTCGGAGTTTATAATGCGTTATGGCAGCAGGTTAATAACAATTTGTTGATCGTTTCTAAATGCCTATGTCATGATCATAAATGCAATGCGATATCCTTATAGCATTTTATGAAAAGTCGAGTTTGCGTGATTTCCCACATGCAAAACACACAAATATTAATCTTTTTTTTTCGTTCGTATGATTTTGTCGATGTCGTCATCGCGTCGTTTTCAATTTCACAGTACAAGCACTTACAAATCTTATACACAAACAATTTTTTGATGCAATTATTTTTCCGCATTTGAATTCGGCTCTATTTTATTCCTCACAATTATAGACACTCTGGCACGGCGGGGAATAGTGCATCGAATGAAAAACCATTTGCATGTCCAGTGCCTGGGTGCAAAAAGCGATACAAGAATGTAAATGGCATCAAGTATCATTCCAAAAATGGCCACAAAAAAGAGGGAAAGTAAGTAGCCAATTGTTGCATATCAACCTGAAAAACGAAGAAAAAAAAGAGATACAAAGAAACATGCCAAAAAAAAACATTTTTTTTTTTTTTAGAAAAAACACTTCAATAATGATAGTAATATAGTATTAATCGTATCGTTCAAATTAGTTGAAAATGAAAAAGAACTGACATTTAAAATCAAAAATATGTGTTTGTTTGTTTTTCTTTCGTTTGGAATGGTTATTTTTCACTTAAATAACTAAACCATTCGACAATTTGACTTATGATTCTGTTTTTTTTTTCTTTTTCTTTTCATCGTGCGCATTCGTTGTCCAAAATGCATCAAAAATGAATATTCCAAAAATGTGTTTTGCGCACAAAATGAAATGCATTCAATTGCATATGAACTTGAACCGAAATAAACCACAAACATCGAACAATGTCGCACCAAAATCACATTTACAATTGCGAAGTAGAGTGAGAAAAGGATTCAAATGCTATTGCGGAAAGAGTTATAAAACATCACAAGGTCTTAAGAATCATTCAATGGTGGTACATAATACGACATCGACGGAGGCATTGAATAATAATAACAATAATAGTAGCAATGTGACAAGGCCACATAGTCCATCGAGTGCTTCGAATGGCGGCAACAATAATTTTAGCAGCCAAAGTCAATTATCACCAAATAGCAGTGCCAATGGAAGCATGCCCGGTAATACAACAACATTGTCGACGGTAACGATGGCAGCGGCGACAGTTACGGCAAACATAAATGTATCGCCAACCTTCACCCAGTCCATAACACAATCAAATCAAATTACATTAAAAACAACACCACCGACTACCAATTTAATAGCCGTTAATTCATTGGCTGTATCAAGTCCTCCAAATAACAGCCATGCACTGCTATCCACTCACAATCCAAATAAATTGGTCAAACTGAATACAGATTGTTTTGATGGTGTTTTAGTTGGCACCAAAACATCTGGCAAAAATTTAATCATAACGAGTAACAGTGCGGCAAATGGTACAAGCAATGGTAATATTATTGTGACAACAACAACCGCCATACAAAACCAATCGAATGCCGATGACACAAATGGCAATGGCACTAAAATGAATCTTCCTAGTCTTGTTAATTTAGGTATTTTAACTCCAGCTACATCACCAAAGCAACACACACAACTAACACCTCAAATTTCACCAAATCATACGCCCGCATCGAATGCAAACAATGCGAATAGTAATAATAATTGTAATATAAATAACAACAACAACAACAACGAAAACTCACTACCGCTTACCCCAATCAGTCCATTGAATAAAACATTTAATGGCACCGCCGCAATAAGCATAGGCAACACAAAAAATAACAACAATTCATCCAGTCCGAATCTGAACAATGGTGGGCTTCATGCCAATTCAATCACCGTCGATGGCTCATTGACTGAAAACACTTAGCCTATATTAAAAACGCTTCTTTTGCGTAAATGAGAACCAAAACGAAACGAAATTTTAAGCAAAAAGGAGAAATGAATGAAACACAATGTCGAACAGCTAGAAGAAAAAAAACAACAACAACACACATTTAAATCTCTTTCTCTGTGTTCACACATCCTGCGCCGATGTTATATAAGTATCTGTCAAGCTTTAAGCCACTATTATTAATGTGATGATGTCTGCGTACTATTAAAATGAAAAACGAAAGTTACATGATGCAGTACATTTAAAAGAAAAATCAACAAAAAAAGAAACAACAACACAAACAAAACACTGACGTGAGTTGCGTATGAATTATTATAATTAATCACTTACATTCGCAAACGTGTATTTTGGGTTAGTGTTTAGAAGAAGAAGAAAAAAAATGTTTTCATATCTATTTGTAATTTAAAGAGAAAAGAAAAAAAAATGATGAAAATTTGTAAATGCGATAATACACGTAGGTCCTAGTAAAATACAACTGAACAAAACCAAAACGAACGAACACAAATTTAAGCACAAAATTGCTGCGTAGAAATAATAGAATCTAATGTTTTTTTTGATGATGAAATTAATGTAAAGTTTTGATTGAAAGTACTAATTCTTTGAAACATACATTTTTACTCTATTCGTTCTATACATAGGAACAGAAATGCTTATCTAAATTTTGTGAAATTACATTTCAGAGTTATATAATTTCAACAAAACTGAAATTTGTTTCATTGCACTAGAAGAATTTTTTCTTTCTTCTTTTGCTTAAAAACTAGGCAAATTGAATAGACAAATTAAACTTTCAAAGAATCATGCACTTAAGACAATTCTATTTAATTCAAATTTTGTGATTTGAGCTGTTTTGCGAAGCAGCTTAAAATTATTTATTAATTGAGAGAAGGAGGAGAAAAAAAACACAAGGATATGTAGTTATATTTTGAATGGACCGCGAATGGCATTCAATAGGATATTGTTTATTGTTCCGATTTTAATTTCATTCGAAATTTCGAATTTTTTTTTAAATTCTTTTTATTCGCAGTTGATCGAAAAACTTTTTATTTGTGAGGCACACATTATTAGATGAGCATAGAAGATGATGTAAAAGCTTAAATCAATTTCCAAACCATTTTTCCAAACATATAATTCAATCCGCTGATATATATAATACCATTTTAAGTGTGTTTAAATTTCAAACATGTGCTTAGCACTATAGTGAAGTGTTTGAGCATCACAGCAGCCAACTAAACAGAAACCGAAATTATGTATACAGAAAACATTTTTTTTATATATCCTTTAGAAAAGGATATTATGTGTTATATTAGCAGCAACCAATCCAATATTTGCACGGAACGAAGGAGAAATGATGATAAAAATGTGTAAGAAGAAGATTTTTGTGGTGATTATGAGATAACATTTTTCTAGTCATTAAATTATTTAGAGAATTTTATTGAAAATATTATTATCTATAAAATAAATGAAAAATGAAATTAAACACGCAATTGTTCACATAATTAAAATCATTTAAATTAAATGATAAAATTTCTGCAGAACAAACAATTATAATTACAGTAAAAAAAATAATGACAAAAGAATCAACACATTACAAAAAGGTGAATAGTAAATAAAATTGAAACTTTGATTTATAATTGTTAATTGTTGCTTTGAAGAAATAAGAGACAACAAAAAACTAATGAACCTTATGACGAAATCAAACGAAGAGAATATATTGACACAATATCATGAATGATTCAGTTCGATGCCATTTATTTTTGTCAGCCAAATAAGGGAAGAAGAAAAAAAACACAAACCAAATACAATTACATTTGATTGTGGTTTTTTAAAAATAGATCTTTCTTTTTTATGTCAAATGCTGTTCATTTATTGTTGAATGCATACAAGGATTGTGAAAATGAAAACTCAATCTAATTCAAACAAAGAACTATATCTTCAAAAAAAAAAAATCCCAAACTATATTCTTTTTGATTACATTTATTTGGTCAATAACATTTTGAATAGTAATTCACAGTAAAACCAAATAATATACTGCTTTGACATGAATATTTGCAAACCAAAATATAAAACCAATATGCCAATGAGATTATTGTCGGTGTATGTGTGGCGGCCAACCGCTGCCACCCGGATCTTAGCGAAAAATCAATTGATCCATATGAAATTGCCGACAACAGTCTCAAGCCAACTTATCAGAGTATTGCTCAGCGCTGCTGCCATCCAGAGCATATTTAAATATCTTGCTGAGAATGCGTCGTCCGTCGCATGCGAAGGTACGTAGCAGTTTATACATCAAAGCGAACAACAATACATACATTGTTCTCTATTCAACCGTTTGAATGTTTTGAGTCACATAATCGTGAAGAGAACAATGGATTCATTCTTGTTCGCTGTGATGTATAAACTGCTACGTACGTTCGCATGCGACGGACGACGCATCCTCAGCAAGATATTTTAATATGCTTTGGATGGCAGCAGCGCTGAGCAATACTCTGCAACTTATTTCTTATTCTTCCGTTTATACATTTCAAAACATGTATTCTTCTAGCATTCTCATTAGAAGAAAACCGTTCAAAAAACGCTTTAAAATCACTCAATACCAGCTCTTGTTACAATATATTAACTAATTTATAGAACATTTTGAAGCGAAACAAAAAAAAACTACTACAAAAACACATTTTTACATTTCATGCTATTGTAAATGTTATTTGATTTTAAATGTCGGCATTTGTATTTAGCAATGCACCATGTGCATTCGCTTGACGCCACAATTCCTATTAGTAAAAAAGGATAATATTTGTTAAATGGAATGTTTAATTAAATTATAAAAAGTATATAAAGAAAACATTTCACTAGCTACCGATTTTCATTTTTTTTTTCTCGTGTAGATAAATGATAAAAAATAAGAAGTCTTAGCAAAAATTATCAAAAAAAAAAAAAAAAACCAAATGATATACACACAACAAAAGGTTAGAATTAATGTGCAACCACTTAATCCACTCACGTTGTGATTATATTCATTTCTCATTTCTCTCTCGAATTTTTTTTTTCGCCCTTACCTTTTATTTTCCGAAAAAATTTATCTACGCCCAAATGTGTCTAGCATCTAGAAAATTATTAACGAACAAAAAACGCTAAATGTTTTTGTTATTGGCTGTAATTAAAATATGTTCAATTTTACCGAAACAATACGTTGAGCTGATGTGAATTTGAAAAACAAAAATGATGAAAACCATTTTATGCCCTCCCAAAATTAAATTGCATAATTTAAATGAACGAATGCAAGCTTCTTAATTTCAATTTTTTCCAAATAACAAACCTATACTCTCTCTGTATCACTTCTCTGTTTTGTGTCCAAAATGGTTCAAAAATTGTAAATAAATAAAATGTACATTTATTGTAACAGACTATTTCTATTTAAACAGTCGCAGAGGAGCATTTATTATTCTTTCTCATCAGGTGTTGAAAAGAGGAACATTCTAGAATGCTGTTTCTACATTAATAAACGAGTGCAGTTTCTGATTGTTCTACATGTCATCTCTCGATGAGTTAATGATCATTATTGAAATGGCGAAGGATTCTTTAAAAACAGCATCAAATATTTACACTCTACAACGTGGTTTGATAATGATCCGGAATGGAAATGAAAGAACTTGAATTTTGGCAAAATTTTATTTTATTCTTCAACATAGTCTCCATTTAGCTCGATACACTTAGTCCAGCGTTTTCCAATAATAGTCGCTGGGGGCTAGATCTGGAGAATACGGTGGGTGGAAAACGAATTCGTAGCCCAGTTGTTCCAATTTGGTCATCGCTTTGATGTTTTGTGGTGTAGTCACCTTAAGACGACCCGGCCAAAAGTTTTCTGGAAGTCATCTATGATTTCTTGCGGCTTTAACCCTTTCAAAAATTGATACTTGATCACTGCACGAATTTCTGTTTTTTCCATGTTTTACTTTTCCGCACACACCTAGTGTGTAAGGTAAAGTATTGGAATCGGTCGAAAAATTAACACCCATAAAAAATGTGTTTTCTGGGTGTTTTTGGGGCCAGGGAACACGAATCTAGCGTTTTTTCGATGTCCGAATGTATGTACGTACCCTGTACCCTGTACCCTGTACCCTGTACGCTGTACCCTGTACGCAAAAATTTGTTAACACGATAACTTTCAAACAAGAAAAGTAATTCAAAATCTGACTTCACAGGATGATTGGGGGTGCCGAGGAATAGAAACCATTACATTTTGAGCGACTTTGGTTGACAGGGTAAAGTGTCATGTCTGGTGTGATGCCCATGTCCATCCATGGGAAAAATTCAATTTTTCTTCCAAAAGTGATATTTAATGTATTCTTAAACACTCAAAAATGTGTATTGGGGGGTTTTTGGGTACGAGGAAACCGAATATGACGTTAGTTTTGCGATACAATTCATTTTCGACACACTTCTTATACGAAAAATTCAAAAAATTTGGATTTTTGTATGGAAGCCATGCCTGTATGATATCGTAATGAGCTGAAACTTTGCACAGGTTATTTTTATCACACATAAATACCATTCCGAGAGTTTGAAGACATTTCAACGAATATTAGGGGCACCTCCCGAACAAAATTTTGGATTTTTCGCTCTTAATATGCATTGAAATTTCTTCAAACTTTCAGAATGTTAACTTTTTGTGAAAAAAATAACCTCTGCAAATTTTCACATGATTACGATATCATATAGGCATGGCTCCGATACAAAAATTCCCATCTTTAGTAGTTTTTGTAAGAAAAGTGCTTCGAAAATTATTTTTATCTAAAACTTATGTCAGATTTAGTTTTCTCGTGAATTATTTGAGTAAAAGATTTGTAATAAATGCATGTCGTGGATCACAGTGCGGAAAAGTTCATCTTACGGATGTAAGACATTTTATTTTTTTTTTTAAATTAGAGGTTGCACAGTTCAAATGACTTTATCTCATAAACTATTCGATGGAATGTCATGAAATTTTTTCGAATTTTTTCAGGCACTCCTTGCAAATCATTTCGCATAAAATGTAAATAATTCGCACAATTTGTAACATTTTGATCGAAATTCAACCTCCTAGTCTCATTATGAGACAAAACAAAATTAAACTAAGTTTTTTTTTACAATTAGTGTGGACACAAAAAATAATAAATTTATATATAATATAATTGTTTTTTTTTATTGACATGTCCATGACAGTAGAAAGTGTTTAATAATAAATTTGAAACCCATATTTGAAGCATGTATTTTGGTCAAATTTGCGGTCCTATCGCTTTTCCGAGAGTTTTTCAATGAAATTTTCCACTTTGGCTACAAGTGCTCGATCATTATTTTTCGTGGCATTCATATGCACCGTATAAAGGCTGTTTAGATCACGTTGTTCAAAACTGGCCTGGGCCGCTTCCTCTGCCAATCTATTGAAAATATATTACATTTTGAATTACATTTTAAGAAAATAGTCCACGAAACATGTTATCAGTAACAATACTAACCCGGCACGAATGTACCATTTAATTTTTTTATCGTTACGACACTTGGGTAGGTATTTTTTGACTTCTTCAATATTGTGCTGCTTTAAGCAAACTTCAACGAATGGCTCATAACCGATGGGACTCTTCTTTGCTTTGGAAAATTTTTCCAATTCATCCCACTGGAATGTTTCTGATAGCACTTGAATTCGTAGCCACCAGAAGCGCTTATCAGGCACTTTATACTCGGTTTTCTTCTTTTCAGCATTTTTCAAATCGCCCAATTTCAGCAACATCTTTATCGTCTCATGTACAGGCATACCATAGAATGATTGTGACCGTGACAATGTATATCTTAGTGAGAGTGAAAAAAAAAACATTTTCGATTTTAAATTAGTTCTTGTCATAATGCTCAGTTTATGTACTTGTCTGCAAATGTTTTTTGATCCTTTAACAATTTGCGAGAATCTTCGCACAATTCTGCTTCAATATCTTTATGAGCTTTCTTATAAGCAACCGATGCCGTCAACAAAGGTAATTCAAAGTTCGAGGACTGTTCAGGGGAGAGAAAAAAAAACAATGAAACATTGCTGTTTTGTATTTTTCAATTGATAATCTATCAATAAGTTATCCATTTACCGAGATGTCTTCACGAAGCGCATATTCAGCTTGGGCCACAAAATCATCTTCTTGATTGAATATTTCTTGCAATGCAGTTTTGCTATTTAAATTGCAATATTTCTTATACAAATTCTGTGCAGTTGGAAATGTTCGAACAATCATTTGGAAATCAGCCAATTGCGTTGTCTCTTTTAATTGTAACAAAACCGTATAAATTAAATCTGTATCGCCCGATTTTGTAGCACTCATTAAAGCGCGTTTACTTTCGCCGAGTTTAAGTAGCAACGGTACTTGCAAGCTACTCTTCGATTCCATCTCCAATAACTAGGAATTTAATGAAAAACAAAATGTAGTGAACAGCAATATATTTGTCAAACAGTAGAAGTGATTGTTATAGTGATGAGTTTTATGCCTATAACAATCACTACTATTGTTGTCGCTCCATTTCAACGCCATCCAGATGAGCTAAACTATCTAGTTGACAATATATACCTTTATCGCTAAATTTTTTCGGCCCAGTTCTTGTGCCTTTTTTGCAATATTACAAAATGAAATGCCTTGAGCGCCGGCCAATTTCAATTTTTCGGATATTTTTCGTGCTACATCCTCATCATCTATTTATAAGAAAAGAAAATATTTATTTTGGTTTTTTTTTTCATTTAAAATAAAATAAATAGCTGCGGCATGCATGAAAAGGTTTAATTCATGATTTGTTCAAAATAAATTTACTTTTATCATAAGTGACTTTGTGAAAGGCCCAATGTTCCAAAATTCGTGATTCCGGCAATTTTAAATGTTTTGCTATTTGAATGGCCAAACCATAATGTTTGCGAAACACCAATCGATCCAACACAACATGTGGCTTCAATCGATTAAACCTAGACAAAGAATAATTAAAATCATAGCATTATTCCCATTCAACAACAAAAATTCATGATCAAATTTACTGTGCATATGTTAAAGGTATTCCGATTTTTGTATCTCGTAAGGCATTCAAAACGCGTAAAACGCGACATGTTTCAATATATTTATCTGGATTATGGCTGGCAATAAATGCTTTGCCAAAGTATGCAGCTCGAATCAAGCTCTTCTGAGTATTTGTGTCAAATTCATAGCTGGCCGCTTCGATGCATTCATTCACCGATTCTTCGAGTTTATTTTTAATCAGACCCAAATATTCGTCGGATTGATGACTTTTCTCCTATTAAAATGGTAACCAATTATAGAATCAATACCAACATTATGTGCGCACTGAGTAGAAAGTCGAACCTCATATTTTTGATATGCTCCGAATAAATAGGACGACGGCTTTTGACTGTTTATCGCAAATATGTTATTCACACAGGTCGGAACTTTTTGAAGCATTTCATGTTCACTATTATTCAATATTCGTACACAATCCATTTCTGGTATGAGAAACGGCACCGAATCATAGCTGTACATATTGGAATCACCAGCAACAGTCACAACCAGTAACAATGACGGATAGGCAATTACAATGGCATCAGCTTGCGAATAATTTTCGGAATCGAGTATCCTGTGTTCAAACAACGAAAAAAAAATGATCCATAAAAATGATCGTATCTATCGTAAAACAAATGAAGCACAATCACCATTCAATTTGTTTTGGTTTTTCAGATTGATTTGTTTTAAATTCACAGTATTTTGTTTGCAAATCAGATGTTCCCATCCAAACGATGCCGTTATTTGTATACAATGCCAAAAATCGATGATTATACGAAACGGACATTGCGACAATACTTTTAAATTCATTTTCAATGGATACCGTTTGTACGGAACACACACTATATCCCTGGCTTAATTTGAACAATTCATGTTCACGTGCAACCAAACTGCATGTATTTCGATCTTCATTGATAATGGCCCAACACGTTGGATCGAGTATCGATTCTGTAAATAAATCAAATCAAACGTTCTATCAAAATTAGTCTTAATCGAACGTATGGGTGATGATATTCACTTGGCATTTCGGGCAATTGTCGATTTTTCGGCTCTTTTATACTATTTATAAGGAATATACGATAATTGGTGGTCATTACAGCAACGCCTGTCCCTGAATTTGATGCAAATATTTTGGCATCGATGACTTTTGTATCTTTGGCTTCTTGTCCCATGCTAAATGTATGCTGATATTGGCCAAACATATTGTAAATTAGAACGAGCCCATCGTCTTGTACACAAAGTAACTCTTCGGCATCTGACCAACCTATTGTCAAAAGATTGCCACTGTTCCACTAGAAATTCGATTATAAGGTTGAAAAAACAGCAAATTGATTTTTCATTTGTATGCAAAAGAAAATGGTTCGTAATTCTTACATTAATTGATGCCAACAGAAGACCGGATGCTGTGAATATTCTAATTGTTGGCTTAACTGTCGAACCGCCCACTTTGATAAATTCCTTTGAATCACGTACAATAGCCATCGGACCGCCATAAGGAGCTGCAACAACTTGCATTTGATACAATTCAGTGTCAGCAGCCCATTGCATTGTGTATAGTTCACTTTTTCTAAGAAATTTTTTTCAAGAAATTTGTTATTATCAGATGAATTTGTGAAAGTTTTCAGTAGAAAATTACCGATATGTGATTCCTGGTCGCAAAATGAACCAATCACATGTCGTCGATAAAATCGGCATTTTTATTTAAAATTTCGATCGAAATTCCACGAGCATAAATTTATCACAAACTCTTCCAATCAGTCAAATTTGTTATTTTTTCTCGTCACTTTTTATGTTTGACTGAATGAAAAGCAAAACACCTAAACTAAATTGATGATAAACATTAAAAATATTTGACAGCACACCAATACAAATGTCAAAATACTCATATTCACATTGAATGTCAAGTGCTCAATAAAATACATTGCGCATACATTGTTTACATGTGAAATTGATGTGAGTGATGAAATTGTCATTGCTCAAATGTTTTTCCATTGAGAGGTGTGCGAGGAAAGGAAAAAAACGCAATTTTTTTCGATGTTTAAATAAATTTTATTCGATAAAAAAAGAGAGAAAAAAATAGTAATAAAAAATTTATAGAATTTCTTCTTCAACAACTTCTTTTAGGTCGAGCAATTCCAAGCGACCGTTTCCTTTAGTTTCTTTACGAATCAATTCATCGATGGTTTTGAATTGGCCGGGATCAATAAGACAGATGAGACTGGTGCAACCGGTGTCCCAATCATCGTGTTCAATTGATGCGCACAATGGTTTCAATTTGTCGATGATTTGTTTTGCTTCTTTTGTCGAACCAACGGTGACTTGAATTCGCATGTGGGCCCGTTCAATCGGAAGATTTGCTTTCAACAAACCAATAACTTCAAGCACCTGTTGTTTTGCATTTTTATTCAGCTTCACCGAATAATGAATGTCTTTCATGGCCTTTTCGATCAATGACACTGAATATGGTCGTTTTGTTTCACGATCCACACATTTATCGGCCACATTTGTTGCAATTTCCTTGAACAATGCCGATAGTTCTGTTTGTCGTTCTTTTTCCGATACCTGTAGTTCGCCCTTCATCAGAATTTCCTTGCAAATTTCGGTGATTTTGTCGGTTTGAAATGCTTGCACCAGATCTTCCTTTTTGGCCACCGCTCCTTTTGACACATTTGTGAATACCGAATGAATTTGTAACACTTCATCGATATCTTTTTCAATATTTTTGCGCCATGATAGCACTTTATTTTTGTAGCAAGCAATTTCAAAACGTTTGCCACCCTTTTTCATACGAACCACAGCTACGTTCGTCAACCGAATTTGATTTGTTGGTGTAAATATTTTCGACATCTTTTCAATCGTCGCTCAATTTTTCTCACTGTATACGATACGAATTTCAAATTGTAAATGCGTTTTAGTTTTCGTTTTGACAGATCATTGTATATATGCAATTCAATGAAGATGGCAACACTAGTGTGCTCCCGCTTTTAATATTGACAGATCTCATGTAAACGGTTTTTGTTATTCAAAACTTGTGCATTAAAGAAAAGGTTTTTTTTTTGTTGTCATCACAAACGAAGGGTGACTTATTACTCCATCATATTTAACACTTTAAAATGGCCAATTTTTACGCAAAAGTTCGACAATTAATAAATGATTGTGATATTTCTTATATTGAACCATTGTCGTATATAAAACATTTTACAACTGTCGAAAATACCAATGCAGCCACATTGGATAAGGTCATTTTGCTGTATAAACGAGTGAGTGAAAATGTCACCTTCTTAATCGGTGAAAAAAAAAATACAATTCCATTTTAATACTTTATTTTCATTTTTAACTAATACACTAAAGGGGCAAGTGTCAACACCACAAAAAATCAAGAAAATCAAATCTCCTACTTATACAGATGAATCGTACATGCTAGACCTTACTGGATCGCCGCTCAAAGACTCTTGCCAATATGACTTGCTGAACGATTCTCTCGGCGATGAATTGGTTAAGAAAAATGCATGGAAAGATGAAGACGAGAGATTTCATCCCATTCCAATGTGTGAAGCACAGTAAGTTATAAATACAAAATATATGAATTTTCCAAATTGAAAACATAGATGTTAAACAGAAAAAAGAAATATTAATATCCAAAAAATGTTTTTCTTTCAGATCATACTTTATCAAAATTTTGTCCGAGTCTCCAAAGGAAAGTACGCCAAAATGTTGGGCAATTTGCAGTTCAAACGACGATAAAACAATGCTACTGTCAACACAAAGGAAGGAAAATAAATGGTGTCGCGGAATATTGACATTCAATGTAAGTGAAATGATTTTTGTATTTTCTTCGCGGATTTAATAATAAATGCTGCACTTTACTAGGGTGTTATTAACTTTGAGCCGATCAACTTAATGGAATTACAAAAGCAGCATGTAAATTATGTGGTAAAACAATACGGACCCATTGAAGGTATGGTTGATAATTATTATCGCTTGGGTAATGATGCCATGCTACAAGTATCTCGACCAGTAAACGGTTCAACGACACAATCAATACTAAACGATGAAAAGACCGCATCGAAAATGGTTTTACATCAATCGATTCAGGTGAATAATCTGCAATCGATTGCAAAGAAATTTTGGATTCAATTGGACATTTTAAATAACATCAAACAAACGATTGTATCGTATAAAGAAACAAAAGATCCCGAATGCTTGACCTTCAAGGGCCATAGGTTGGTATTCAAAATTTAATATCATTTTAATCATCCGTTCAAGAGATTTTTGTTTAAATTAACAATAAATTAGTGATATTGCGGAGATTAAGCAGGAAATCTATGATATGCTCACGCAGCCCATATCGATCGGTCTCACTGATGAGGATGATGTGAATAATCATAAGCCAAATACGAGCATCGATAAAATCGTCGAAAATGCCAGCGTACGAGAAAGCGGTGAACTCACTGATGCACTATGGGATGTACTGAGAGGTGAGCATACCCTAATTAGAGAATTATGGTTTTTGCACAAATAAATCAGTCAAAAAATTTTTTTTTTTAAGGATGTTCATCGTACAATGCTTTAAAAGAAGCCATCGAGTATATTTTCACATCAGCCGCCAAAATCAATGTTGTGGTTTGTAGTCTTTATATTGTTAATCATTACTGACTGAAGCGTATTATTTGAAAAAAAAAAGTGATTTAAATTAAATTATTTTTCATAGAATATGCCATCAAATCAAAGCAGATTGGCTCATTTAATTCGAGATGTATCTGATCATCGCATTGCAATACCGAGATTAAATGGGACCGAACCGCTAGAACTCTTACTTGAAATTGGAATGGAAAAATTAAACAAAGACTACGAGTACATTTTTGTTGAAGGCAAACTATGTTCAGCGGAAGATTTGCGGGTCGATAAAAAGTAAATAAATGCTATTTTCTTTAATCGTTTTGACTCGATATCGCTTTTTTTTTAAATATTATAATTAGATTGACACTGGCAAATGGTGATTTGAATGTACGAAAGTCGCTAAAGACACAATTTTCAACGAATGGTACTTTAGGCGGTGGACCACCACGAAAGACATTGATGCACAAAATGAATGAAGAAAATGTGGATTTAAATGATTCGAAGGAGAATGTCGGTTTCCAGAATAGTAAATTTAGTTTGCGAAATATTGAAGAAGATTTGGCACGTTTCGGACGAATTCATTTAATATTGGAGCATTTAATCATGATTAAATTGAATTTAAATCTTGAAAATGGTACGATCGACCTATTTAATGTATTACTATTTTCGACCTAACAAATATTTCATCTGCAGTTTTTACAACATTCCTCGATGATTTGCGTAAGCCAATGGTGCCATTTAATGTGCTCAAAGAGATGATTACCGATTTTCGTGAGATTCCAGTGACAAATACGAAAATTTTAACAAAAATCGACAGGTAAATCGAATCAAATTCGTAAATTGCAAATTTATTGATAAATTAAATTAATTTGATTTGATAATTTGTTTTCAGCATACCGTATCGTCAGCGTGTTTACCTAAAATCACGTAATCAATTCAAGATCATTCGAAACACATTTTATTTTAGCGCTGATCCGATTTTCCCGCCGCACGTGTTTAAATGCATCGAAAACAACGGTAGGACATTATACAGTGGTATTGACCAATTGACTTTTACTTAATTTGGTATTTTGTTTGTCTTCTCTTTACAGAAACAAAAACCGATATCTATTTCGCTCATCAATATTTGGAAATTGAAAATGTCTGAGCGATTGAGTTTGGGTCACATTGATTTTAACAGCCGTTTTAAGCATATCCCTAGTCTGAACCATATAACTGGCTTGCATTTGTCATCTAATTGTCTATGCATATTTGTCGCGCTCATTCATTTCTCTATTATTTGAAACGTAATCGAATTTTAAGTAAACGTATAAAATTGAATATTTTCAATAAATGTCAATGCTAAGATTTTTTGGTTGTTCATTTTCATTTCATTTGCACCGTTATTTCTCTATGCCAAACTAAAATAGGCAAACACATACACATGTAGTAACATTTATACAATAATGCGAAACCAATAAAATTCTCACACAGCTCAAAGGTACATTTAATGGATGTTCTCACACTGTTAAAAAAAAAATGCTGAAAATGTGTTGCAAAGAAAAAAAATAGATGGCACAAAAGTGGAGTCATTCCTTACTTCTGATACCGGATTTCCAAAAATGCACGAAATATAACCAAAATCTCATAGTGATATTTTTTTTTGAAATCATTGAGTTCCCAAACCAAAATTGAATGAACCAAATGAAATCTATAAAAATTGATATATTTTTATTCTTCAATTCACTTCATTAGACATCAAAATTAATATCCCATATAGATGTTTTCTCGTTTATTTGTTACATGTGATCGTGATGTGTATAATTCCCCCTATATATTACATAAAAATTATAGACGAATGAATAAAAAAATGTTCATTTTTCTAATTAATTGAATTTTCTTCCTGAAATGACTTTATCCAAATAAAATCCAATTTAATTAAATGCATTCGGAATTGAAAGAAATGATAAAATGCCATAAAAATGTTATTAAATAATATGGGATGAGCCGCCACATCATATATAGTATATCTCTGTGATGCGACACGATTTCAGCATAAACAATTTTTTCATGTTAAAAATGACAGTGTATATGGTTGAAATTTGATTCTATTTCTATTTATTTTCTTCGTTTCGTTGTTGTATGTCTCTTTTGCTACCCCAATCGATGTTTTGCGATTTTGTTTCGAAAGAAATCCAATTAGTTTACGTATCCATATGCGTAAGTTTAACATGACCAAATGTTGCTTTGTAGTTAGAATAAATCCACATGTTGTGGACATAGTAAGTGTACGGAAGCCGATCAAAGAAGACGTACCGGAGTGTATAACTTTACAATTTAAACGAAGAACTTAGTGCTTGAGGATTCCGTACTCTTCCCCCTGTTCCGTATTGCGCGAAGGAGAACGACAAATAATAAATAATCAGTAAACATTATGGTTTGGTGAATTGATTCTCGATTCAATGTTCGAAATCCAAAACAATGTGTAATTGGTTTCCCAGTGAATTGGTTTGAAGGTAGACATTTTTGATTTTGGATTATAAAATTTATTTAAAAAGAAATTAATTGTGTGTGCGTGTAAAATAGTTAATTGTCAAAATGGTGAGTTAACTTAATTGTCAATTGGGTTCGCAAAAATATAATATTCAATTTTAAAAATGTGATTTAAAAAACAAACAAACAAATAGAATCAAGTGGATGCTTTGATACGATTCGGCTATGCACTGGTGATTGTTACTATGTTGCTTATGATTTGGGCATCATTGGCGGGTGCACGTGAATTGGAAAATAATAAACATCCACCGTGTCTGTTTAGCCCGTTGTGTACATGTTCGAAAGCATCACAAAATGATCTTGGTATCATTGAATGCAAAAATGTTCCCTATCCAGCGATACCAAGAACACTCAATTATTCAAAAGTATGTCGAAAATTTTCATATATTTCTATATAGTTGCCACTACATTTTTGTTTTTAAATGAATAACACAAAAAACAGGTGTTCATGTTGCACATGGAACGAACTGGTTTGCAGAATATACCGCCGAGTTTTTTACTAGGAACTGGTAATCATTTTCGAATAAAGTATTGAAAAATTGATAAATCTTATGTCGTTTTTTGAATCAAATTCAAGGGTTGTATCGCATTGAAATATCGCATAATCCATTGGGCGAAGTATTAGAAGGTGTATTTGATGGTTTGGAACGTTCGTTGTGGGAGCTATCACTTCATCATAATCAATTGGTTGAGGTGCCAACGCGAGCCATACGCAATTTAAAAAAATTGAAATACTTAGATTTAAGTGCCAATCAAATTGATTGCATCGAAATTGATTCATTTTTTGGCTTAGAAGCTTCGCTCGAACGTTTAATATTGGCCGATAATGCGATTGATAGTTTACCACGTAATGCATTTTCATCATTGCCCAAATTAGATACAATCGATCTATCGGGAAACAATATTGCATATCTCGAGCCAAATATCTTTGACGATGGAATGCCATCGCTTGCAAAGGTTTGTTTTTTTCTTCTCATTCATGCATTCACAGAGATGTGGTAGATTCAAATAAAGTATTTTTTTTTATATATATTTAACTTTTGCAGCTATTTTTATCAAATAATGCATTAGTCGAACTGCCATACAATGCGTTGGCCACATTGAAAAATCTTCGTGTGCTCGATTTATCGCATAATTTGATTAATTCAATTCGCACCGAAAATGATGCGATCACATCGAAATTAACATTGGACATGTTGCATTTGGAATTCAATCGAATTGAGGAAATACCGACCGCATCATTTTCACACATTGATGTGGTCAATGTAACCTATTTGGATGGTAATCCATTGACAACGTTGGGCGAACGGGCTTTTGAATCGGCACGCATACGTGAACTTTACATTAGACATTGTGGACTAAATCTTATTTCACCAGCTTCATTCGATGGGCTTAAAACACTGCAAATTCTTGACATATCGGGAAATAATCTCACCGCTTTAGCAAAAGATTTTTTACAAGGCTTCACTGAATTCAGGTACATTTTCCAACCACAAAAATAATTACCTATGGTTTGATGTGTCCAATGAGTTTTCATTTTTCGTCTCTCTTCCAATCACAGAGCACTAAATATCAAAGATAATAAATTAAAAGACATTCAAACAAATGAAGTGTTTGCCGCAATTCAATCGACCATTGAAAAATTGGATATGAGTGGAGAAGGCAATGTTCCGACTAGTTTAAAGAATTTTAGCATGTGAGCACGCTGATTCATTTCAAACCGATTTATATGAAATGCATAATTGTTGTTTTTCTGTTTTAGAATGAAAAGCATTCGATCGTTATCACTTGGAAAATTAACATCGAGCCAATTGTCACCGGACGATTTCGCTGATTTTGGTGTAGAATTGGAAGATTTAAAATTGGCACATAGTTCAATCGATACGATTAAATCACATGCATTCAAAAATGCACGAGGCATTCGTCGACTTGATCTTAGTGAAAATATTATTAGTACAATCGAAAACGATGCATTCACTGAGGTAATCGATCGAACACACATACACACACATGTTCATTTTCTCTGTCAATTAATCAAATAAAATTTATTCTATTCATTTAGATTGGACATTCTTTAATTTCACTAAAAATTTCGCATGGATTTGCTGGTTCGTTTACATCATTTCCAGCGCAATCGTTTCGCACATTAACCTCATTGCAAGAGCTCGATTTGAGCAATAATCAATTGAAATCGATTAGCGATACAAGCTTTCATTTTCTACAAAACTTACGAACGGTTGAACTCAATGACAATGTGATTGAACGAATATCGAAAGGCACTTTTCAGGTTTCTCATTTAAAACAATCGATTGACAAAACAAATTTCCGTAATAACAAGAAAACAAAAAATGTTTCTTCTCTTCTGTTGTATTCACACAGGGCGATATTCATTCTAAGTTGGAGACATTGGCTCTACATTTTAACAGCATAAAGGCAATTGAAGAGAGTACATTTGCCGACCTAAAAGTTAGTATGAATCAATAGCCTGAAAAGGATTTAGATATGTACATTAAATTCAATTAGAAGTGCGTTGTATTTTTTTGGAGACAAATGTCATCAGAGTTGACATAGTTTTCATATGCGATAAAAATGGCTTCAGAGAAATGTCTGCTTTTTTTTTTCGTTTGCCATAAAAAACACACACAAATTTCAATAAATCGAATCTTTCAACAGGAGCTAACCAAACTGCAATTGGATGATAATCGTATAACTACCATAGAGAAACGGGCCTTCATAGACCTAAAGAAACTGAAGTATTTATCACTCAGAGGGAATAAATTGGAAATTATATCGGACGAAGCATTTCAGGTTTTTAATTTATACTCTTTCAAATCTTTGTATAAAAAATATATTGGTAGCATTTTTAACGGAAATATTTGTAAATTTGAACATTTCAATTACGACGACATTTAAATGAAGACACTTTTTTTTCCATGTATGAAAAAGTATGTGTTTGAAGTGTATATGTGCGCATACACATTGACGTTAGTTCGTTGATGTTGGTATATGTCAAATGTTCGTCTCTCTGTTTGGTTTGTGTAGTAGCGTTGCCGCGCACTAAGAACAACATTCCTTCATTTTATTATAAAAGTGTCTGTCAAATATAATTTGGCAAAAGAAATTTTATACAAAGCGATATTGCAACAACAGTCAAAACAATGTAAAAATGTTTTACATTTTGAAATTGCAGTGATTGCATCTTATGCTAACGTAAAGAATATTACTTTTGTGTTTTTCTACGAATTGTTTGTTTGTTTGTTTGTTTTATTTTTTTTTTTTTTGTATTGGAGGACGTGAATAACATTTGAAGCAAATAAAATGACCGAATGTCGTATCAATCAGCATTTGTGTCGACTTTGTGGTTGCAAAAATGAAAACGGGCGGTCACTAAACGATCCAAATAATATTGAATTGGTATCGAAAATTCAAGAAACCTTTTCAATGTTGGTGAGTAACGTCATACAAACAAATGCTTTGGATGAAAAAAAAAAAAATTCATTACATTTTGTCGTTGAATTTTTTAGATTGGTGGCAATGATCCGTTGCCAAATAAAATTTGCATTCAGTGCGAACAAGATGTGAATGTATTTTATATGAGAATCAAGAGATTCCGTACACTACAGAATAAATGGCGTGATGAAGTCCAAACATTTTCACCAATGGATCCATATCTGGACTATGAAAAATACTACAATGTAAGTGAATTTTTTGTTTTGTTTTCTAAATTTTAAATCATTTCACAAGCAATAAAATCTCCGAGTTGAAAAAATATACAACAACCAATGTTCTTAGTTTAACGGAGAGAATATTTATTGTTTATGTTAGGTTGAAAGTTTGTTTATATAAAAAAAGAAATGTGTGTGTTGAAAGAATAATTTTTGAATGATTTCATCAATTTCAGAATGAAATGGAAAAAATACGTGAAAAAATTAACATGTACTTGAATGAAATGGAAAATCATAATAATGTGAAAGATCCATTGGAAGCTGATGTTGAGTGTGCCACGCCAAATGAACAAAACGATGATGTAAATGTGACCGTCGAACAATCAACCAACGATACAATGACATTCGAACAGCGACTGTTGAAAAGGGAACGTGAACGAAAATCAAGTCAACGACGAAAACGCGGCCTTACTGGCTACATTCGAAGCAGAAAACTTAAGCGAAAACTTCAAAAACGCGCCAAAAATACGGAAACCGTCTTAAATCCGGCTAGCGTTCATCCGATCGAAAATTGTGCCATTCCAAGAGCGGAGATTCCGTATAAAAAGTACCGAAATGAAATGTTGGAAATTATGTCACAGAATGAAATACTTGAAAGTCGAACGCGAGTCAATCGTCGTGCATCGCAGCCGTTCAATTACAAGTTGTTGTCGGCACAACCACAAATGGCTCCAAAGAAAAAACCATCGTTGCCCGAATCGTTGACGGTGAAAAAAGAACCGATAACCAATCACGTTTTGGAAGTTGTGAAATTGAATATAAAATCACAAACTCCAAAAATTGCGGATGATGCATCGGTTAATATTCGGCCACGTCAACGACGCCGAATCAATTATTCCGAAGAATTGGTTGATGAAGCATTAATGTACGAACAAATTTTACTGGATAAACAAAATCAACAAGAGAAATTCAAGAAGAGTAGCCCGAAAAAAGTGCAACAACAAACAAATGATTACACTAAATCGATACCATCGCCAGGCAATTTAGATTCTCGCCTTCGGTTGCTTGAACAACGAAATGAAATTAGTATTACGCCGCTAAAGTCACGCATGCCAACAAAAGATTCAGGTAGAAGCGAATCCAGAATACCGATGTCAATGAAAACGGAACCACTTTTCAATATAACGTCATCGGTTTCGGTTCATATCAAACCACGATTGAACGAACAAACAGCGGCAAACCTTCAAATTTCAAATATAACCAGTTTAGTAAGTGGCCAGCGAGCAATGCCATCAAGCAAACGACGAAAGATTTCCTGTCCATATTGTGCGAAAATATTTAACAATGATAAACAATTGGCCACACATCAAACGGCACATTTAAAAATCCAATTGCATCAGCTTGACATGGTGAAAATACTAAGTCCAAAATTGCGTCGCGTAAGTCAAATTTATCAAGTTTATTTGTTTCAATCCATTATAACTGATTTATCGATGCAATTCATAATTTTAGGGACGCATGTTGAATCTCGAAGATGAGCAATACATTCGTTGCGTTAACTGCTGGCAATTGCATACAACCAATAAAGGTATTCTTGATCATTGGAACAATGGTGCTTGCATGTTCTTCTGTACAATTTGTGGTAAATCATTCCATGACAATATCAAAGATTTAAAGCCACATTTCGAGAATGAGCATGGAATCAAATACCGATCAATGTTTCTTCCAACAAATATACGTCAAATGGCTGCTAAGACGACGACGACAGACATTGATGAAAAAGTCGAAACGGCAAAGAAACCGGAACTAGCAAAAAAATCAACCACACACACTGGAAAAAAACCGGTAAAGCTAACAATAAATCCAAATGCACTCGGTGAATTTCAATGCAAAGAATGCTCTAAAAGTTTTAAAAGTCATAAAGCATATCGAGCCCATCATACACTGGTTCATGGTGGAAAGCATTATCTAATTAATAAGAAGCGAAGCGGTACACAAAAGCAAAAAATGATTGGTGAAACTGTTATCAATCCGATGGCTCTTATCAATGCACCAACAAAATCCGGCAAACATCAAAAGACACTTGGTAAAAAATTGAAAAAACGAACAAATGAAGCTGTAATGAAAACAATAATTCGAAAAGCACCAAAGCGTCCACCGCCACCAATATCATTGACCAATCCACCGCCGTTGCAGCCGGCAAGAAAAGTGACCGAACCAAAGTCAATCGAAACGCTCATAAAAACAAGTACATCTTCTTTGGAAGCCGCTGTAAATCATCATAATAAAGAAGTGAGTCAAGATCAAACAGTGTCAAGTACATTTTTGGCATCATCATCTATTTGTGCTGAAGATGATGTACAAATTAAACCCGAACTCGATCTCGATCAGTCCATTGATGAGTATTCAAACAGTTACATTGATACTTCAGTTCAATCATGTAATGGTTGGGTGCATTTGTCACCACAATACGATAATGTTGATGTGGGATGGAATCAAAATATGGTTGATCCGTACTTGGACATGTCACCGCGGTTAAAAGTTAAAGATCTAACGGACTTACAAAATCCACGTCAACAATGCTATCCAGTTGATACTCAGGGCTATCATCAACAACAGCAACCACAGCAACCGCCACCACTTCATCAAATGCAACCGTTACAATCAGCCCAACATACAAATTCTCTCTATAAGGATACACAGCCATTGATAATGCCCAGTCCAAATATGACCGATCTTCAGATTCAAAATGTTCAAAGTTACCAGCCCCAGCCACCACCACAAACATACGTCGAGTATTCGTGTGTGAATAATATGAATTCAAGCATGAATTTACCGGGCCATGGAATGTGCACATCAAATCTCTACGAAATGCATATTTCACCAGCACCACAAGTGCAAAGTACACAACTTATAAATCCAGTATTTTTACTACCATCAAATTCATCGCATGCCGTTCAAGATTACCATTATTGATGACTCCATACAAAATGATTTCGAATCGTTTGCGGACGAGTGATATTGAAGAAGATTGATAAAAGTAAAAAAGCAACCAATCTACAAACTTCACAATTGATATTAATAACAGCATGATGAATAAAAAAAAAAAACAATTGAATTTATTGGATGTTTTCAGAAATCCTTTTTTTTCTTTTTTATTTTGTTTTATGTTTGAAACCGTTAACTTACATTTTGTTAGAGCTCTAAAAATGAATAAAATACAATTTATCTTCCACCCTTGGCCTTTGATTTTACCCGTTTATTTTTGCCCAAACGCTTTGGTGGTTTTTTGTTTTTGTTGCCACCATGCGATTTACTGAATGGTTTCGAACCGCCGGTATCCATCGATGAGTCCTTTGTATTTCGTTTTTGACCGCGTTTCTTTCCACCAAAACCGAATTTCTGATCGCGTGCCTTCCGTTTGCCAGCACTTTTGGCCGCATTTGTTTTACGATTGTCTTCCAAAAAGTCCAAATTCTTCAATTTTCCTTTGCGGAATTTCTTCAATTTGTCAAGCATTTCACGTTTTTCGGTTTCTTTTTGAACACGAGCCTGTCGTTGAATCATTTTTCCCATTTTACGTTGATCACGAATCTGTTTCAGTCGCTCCGATTTAGCTTGACCCTGTTGTTTGGCGGCCAGGTTTTCTCGCACCTTTTGCATATGCACATCAGTTTTGGCCATTTCAGCAAAATAATCGTCAGGTCGTTTGGTTACGATTTTCAAATCATGTAAACGTTTAATGCCTTCAACGACAGCCGCTTGTGCTTGACGATGGAATGTCATTTCACGTCGAAAATCATTTAAAACTGGATCCTCATCTGGTGTGAACGATTTGATTTTTGCATTTCCAGCAAATAAATTGGCACGCTTCTGTTCATATTTTTCCATTTGAATTATTTGTTCAGGTGCCAATGGTGCTAAATCATTGCATATATCCAATCGTTCAATCCATGGCAAATTCAATTTGATACTATCCAATTTCTTTCTTATACCCAACTGCAAAATCATTACACACAACATATTCGTTAGATTTGCCACACATTTTGTGAACGCATGTAAAAATTACTTGAAATAATATGATAATGAAAATAAATGACTTACAATATTATTGACTGCTTTCTTTGGACCGTCGACGATTTCAACGTTTAGACCGGGTTTTAAATCACCGCGAGCAAATGCCTCTTGCAACTAGAATACAATGTAAATAATAATATCATGAGCAACGCATGGCACATTTGCAATGAATTCGACATTTTCTTTTATATCACACAAAATACAAATGAATTTACCTCCAAATCGGAATCATCTTCTGGTTCCGAGCCCTCCGACATGCTTTCCACTTCAAACTCTGTCATTTTTTGTGTGCAAACTAGTTATTTAAAATGAAAAAATAAAAAAAAACTAATTTCAAGAAATAGAATACGAAAAGAGCGAATGTACACCGTAGCGTATGTGTGTACGGTTTGCACGTGTTTATAAGAGGCACAACGATTAGGAATACAATAGACGAATATGTCAGAATAATATGTCACCAAACTTATTGTCAGATGTACGAGTGTGTGCTTTCATTTCAATGGCTTCGTTTAAACCGATTAGTGGTGTCAACTTCGTATGCTTATACACTATCGATTCGTTTCTTTCATACAGATGTCGCTACCTGTATGCATTCACAAATACACTTATTTTTTGTTCTGTTTTTTTTTGTATGAGGCTGCTCTTCGCCTATTTCGGTACACATATGATTTGGAACATTTCGATTGTTTGCTATGAGTAAATGTTGAGCCGTTCGCTTATGAAGCAAATACCAACATAAAATATATATGTATATATAATATCATTTAGATTGGATCGTCAATTTAATTAGTTGTCATCAAATGTTGTTTTATTGATCGTTATTTGAGCTTGATTAAATTGAGCGATGTTTTCGTTCATTTTCGAAACACAAAAAAAATATCAACAAAACTTTGATAAATTGATGATTAATGTATGTTTGCAATCTTTTTTTCTTCCATTTTCTAGAATTTACCGGAATTACAGCATTTAGACCTGGCATACAACTCCATGGGCATATTTGATTTCAATATATGTGATCAGGTGTGCACGAATAATTGAACACCATTTCAAGAAAAGATACGAACATTTTATGAAATCGATAATATATATATTTTTCTTTGATTTTTAGGTTGGAACATTATCATCTTTGCGTGTGAATGCCAGCCATAATCGGATTTCAGAATTGTCATTGAATCATTTAAACAGTAGTGCAAGTGGAAGACCCGAAGCCGGTAAGATATTTGCATAACAATATTTTATAATTGGTCATTCGAAATTATATCACTCAATTTCTCTTTCAACGGTTTTGTTGTGTATTCACAAGCAATAAGCCTAATAAAGTGATCCCAATAAAAAAATAGAAACAAATTATAAACAGATGATTTTCTGAAAAAAAAAAAAAAAAAAAACTAATTAAATTATCTGTATGACTAAACAAACATATTATATCCATATTTTCCGTCTTTTGATGACATCTGCACTGCTCAATAATCGTCTTGTTAACATTGCCAAATGCACTACCACGACTACCACCACTACCATCACTACCACACAACTCCATCCACTCCAACATAAATTCAAAAATCGAAAAACAAACCCAAATATCGAAATGAACTGAAACAAAACAAAACATTAAAACAAACATTGAATCAAATGACATTAAACCACTGAATAATACCAAAACCAAACAAAAATATAATCTGAAAAACAAATGAATGTGGCTGATGAATAGCAATAAATTTGTGTCGTCACATAGGAAACCCTTATCATTCGAATATTAAAGTATTGGATTTATCGCACAATGTTATAACGGGCATAAGTGTTCACTTTTTTCGACCAGCTGAAAAATCGTTGACTCACTTAAATTTGGCTCATAATCAGTTGACGGTAAGCAGAACGAATAAAAACAAAAAAAAAAAACTAAATTGCTTTCGTTTCTTTAACGATTTGCAATGTTTGAATGTTTTTCCATGCGATCAATCATATTTTATTCGATTGTATCTCTATGTAGAATACAACACGCGATGTATTCGGATACATGCCTCTATTGCATTGGCTCGATTTGTCACACAATCGCATTATCGAATTGGATTTTGACAGTTTTTTTGGTTCGAAAAAATTGCAGGTATGTACCAATTCAATAGTATTATCCCAAATGAATACCAATTATATATTAATCACTTTATGTATGCAAAGGTTCTTGATCTGTCACATAATAGCATAAGCGAATTACCGCAAACCATTTTCAAAACAAATAATGACCTAAGGATTGTCAATTTGTCACATAATAATCTAAGAACATTGTCCGATAATCTATTCTCTGGCGGCGGTGTGGAATCGTATGTATATTTTCTCATTCAAAATGCTGCTGAAATTCTACATTTTATCTAATCAATTGAACATATTTAATGCAAATAGTTTGGATTTATCACACAATTTGCTGACAAAAATTCCGAGCATGTCGCTGACAAATGTGGCTGTGTTAGCACTATGTAATCTTGATCTATCGCACAATGGAATCGTTGCAATACACAGCATTGATTTGTCAAATAAATTTCGTGTGAGTATTTCGGTTTGATAATTTCTCTCTTTTGCTCTAAACAAAAAAAAATTCCAATCAATTTGCGGATAATTTGATTTTAATTGTGGTTTCATGACGTTCAGGCATTGACGACATTGGATCTATCGAATAATCGTATATTTCAACTTGATGATGCGGCATTCACAACGCTACCGCATCTAGCCTATTTAGATTTATCGAATAACAATGAATTAATAATTATGGATAAAGCATTTTTGGGTCTGTCACATAAGAGTATTAGCTATTTTTTACATTTACATTTGGTTTTTTTTTTCTAAATTAGGTCTGGAGGATTGCTTATTTACATTGACCCTGAACAATGTGTCGCTTACATCGGTGCCAGAATTGGCATTACCCAGTTTGAGAGCATTGCATTTGTCGCGAAACTCATTGCCATTCATTCCACAAGAATTGGCATACAATTTATCGTCATTACGATCGTTGGATGTGTCGGGCAACGATTTAACAGCTGTTCCCAGTGTAATTCATTCATTGCCAAAATTGAGGTAAATCGAGAATTATCGACCAGAATATGTTTAAACTGAAAATGTTGTAAAACGATAATATATTTTATTGAATTAAGGTCTTTGTCACTGGGATCAAACCCCATACAAGCGTTAAAAAACAATACATTTCGTGGACTTTTGGATAAAATCGAGCATCTTGACATTTCTAGTTTGCATTTAAATTTATTTGAAGTAGGTTTTACAACATACATGATGGATATTTTCTCTGCATATTTGTTTTTCTATGTTTTTACTTAGAATGGTGCATTAGGTAAATCATCATCGCTGCGTTCATTACAAATTTCACCGTATTTGAACATAGCCGATTTTAATATACCGACAATTGTGTCACAATTGTTAAATTTGCAAAAACTATGCATAAGTGCGCCGGAACCACAAAAAATTACAACAGGACCAAAGGTCACCTATAAAAGTGTCACCGCAACGGATTTGCGTAAAGAAATGACCGGTCGATTGCCATTAAAATTACGTGAAATTATGATAAGCGGCGAAGGATTCACATCGATATCGGATACCATTTTAAATGTAAATACACTCGGATGAGGATCATTATAATAATATCTATCTTATAATGTACACCAATAATTTTCGCATGCATACACTTCTAATTTGATTGCATTAAATTTTGTAGGGCGTTCAATCAAAATCACTTCATTTGCAATTATTCAATACATCGATTACAAGCATACCGGAAAATGCTTACCGTCAATTAGGTCGAGTGCAAAATATCTCCATAGATGTGAGCAACAATAACAAAGCGCTAACTAAACAATTCAATCCAAATACGGCACAGCGGCCACTCGAAGCGGAACTTGTCTATTTGACCGATTTGAAAATTGCTGGAAATACATTAAGTTGTGACTGCGATGTTGGGTAACGTTTACATTATAAAATTCTTGTACAAGAAAAAGAAAAATAGAAAAGAACTGAAGAAAGAGTGAAAAAAAGACGATTATGTCTCTATGTGTGTTTGTTGGTTTCAAAAGAATACGGCAAAAGTTTATGATATTTTCTGCTTGTTTTTTTTTTGTTGTTGCTTTTTAGGTGGCTTGAGTATTGGTATCGAAAACAACGTCAATATGTTTGCCGTGCTCAAACATGGACTGAAGATGTTTTTGGTTCACCAATTCATTCGCCCGTTCACTCTTCAACCAATAAACGAAGCGCAACATCATGTAACACCGACGAGAATCGTTTTGAAAACGAATTGCGTGAAGTGACATGTTCAAATAAACAATCTCAACAATTGATTGAGGTAAATGTAAACGAAAATATACCATTTCCACTTCAAACGGATTTTCATTTTCATTTCACCTGCATGGAAAATGCATTCATTTATCTCTCTCTCTCCCTCGCTCTATTTTTTTTCTCGCATCCTTGTACGTTTCTTCGAACAGGTACTTAAATCAGACCTCGAGTGCGGATGGAATGGTGCATCTTCGTTTACAATCAACGCCAGTATGTTCGAGATTATAATGTGTGCTATATGCTGTGCAATAGTTGGCGTTTGGATCTGACTCCTTTTTTACTTGTTTCGCATGTACAATGAGTTTTATATACTTTTGGAACAAATCTATTCTGGTGTACACAACGAAGATAATCAAAACAATTGCAATAACAATGACCGCAACGCATCACCAGAATCAGAAATTTGTGAGGAAGCTGAATGCATCGAATTGGATACATTTGAACAAACTGAAAACTAATCAAATCAGAATCATAATAACAATAATAAAAATAATATTAATATAGCTTCGAAGATGGAATAGCAATATACAAGTAGCATTTAATTTCATAAAAATCGCTTGAACCGTTCCATAACCACATCAATTGAATTGACGTTTTCCCGCTTATCCATGTAATCATATCGCATCGTTTGTTTTTTTTTTTTATCAAAATAAAGCAATTTGTTAAAATGAAAGCAATACTCGAAGAAAAACATATTTCGTTAAAAAAAATGAAAATAAATATAAATAATTACTATAGCGTAGATGTTGTGTTCGTATATACATTACCGTGTATTTTTCTCTGTCTCTCTTTCATTTGTAATTGTATCAATTTTATTTTATTCTTCTGTGAATTACTTGTGCCAATTTTGCATTAGACAAATCGATCGTTTTATAAAATAAAAATTAAATTTCCAACTTAACAAAAACAAAAAAACAAGCGTTTTATTATTTACAATTTGAACATTTATATAAGTAATATTAAAGTCCTTTAAATGCATCAACAATAACTTGTTCGGCTTCAATTTTGTGAATGGATGATACACCAACAGCAATTGTAGCGCCTTCCGAACGTCCAACGTAACCGATTTTTCGGCCGCACATATTTTCGAAACGTGGCCGAATAAAGGACCATGCGCCCATATTACGGTGTTCTTCTTGAGACCAAACAAATTCTACAAATTGTAAAGAATACACAGCAAAAGAAATTATTAAGTGTTACATATGCTATTGCAGAGCAGCAAACAATGTGGTAGGAAATTGTACCTTTTGCGTTTTTATACTTGTTCAATTCATCATTAATTTCCTTTACGGGGAATGGACACAATGATTCAACGCGCACAATAGCAACATCGCGAATTTTATTCTCATTTCGGAATGCATTCAAATTATAATAATGTTTTCCGCTGCACAATATTACTCGTTTTACCTTTTCCGTTTCCATGGCAATCACATCTTCGATAACTGGTTTAAATGTGGTGCCATGCACAAAATCTGTATAATCTGATGTTGCATCAGCCAAACGGAGTAGGGTTTTTGGTCCGACAACAATTAACGGTTTTCTGAAATTGCGTACCATCTGCCGTCTCAACACATGGAAATATTGTGCTGGCGTTGTTGGATTAACAATTTGCAAGTTGACATCGTCCCCCTCGGGCGAACATTCCTTTGAATCGGTGAGCTGTAAAAAGCGTTCAATACGACAAGAGCTATGCTCTGATGCCATACCTAATAAATGGCATACAAAATAAATGACAACGAAAAAAAATTTATGAATAAATAAATAAACAAACCGTCGAATCCGTGTGGTAGCAACATAACTAAACCATTGGCATACATCCATTTTGCTGTTGTTGTTGTTGTCGATGGTGTTTTTGGTAGCGGTGCAACAATTCAATTCGTTATTAAAATGCATTGCAAATACCATATCAATCCCAATGGTGAACCCAAAACCGAAAATCGTAACACATATTTATTTGGACATGAAAAATCAAACAAATTATAAATGAAATTTGGTGAATAAAATCAATGGCATTCGATTATTATGCTTGACATACTTTCGCCAGAAACGATGAACGTATCGATGATTATCTGTGCTCCATTGTAGAAATCACCAAATTGCGCTTCCCAAATAATCAAATTGTTTGGATTATCAAGTGCCATGCCTAATAAATGGCAACGAGCAAATGAATAACAAAAATGATACGATGAAACAAAAAACCAACAAAATATCATTTAATACTTGCCATACTCAAATCCGAGAACAGCCTCTTCCGATAAAATACTATTAGCAATTTCAATTTTGCCACCATTGCCGTGAGACATGTCATTTAATGGAATGTATATTTCATTTGTTTGCTGATCAACTAGCATTGCGTGCCGTTGTGAGAATGTACCGCGTCCCACATCCTCACCACTAATCCGAACATTATGCCCTTGATACATAAGACTTCCAATTGCCATTGCTTCGGCTGTTGCCCAATCAATTCGTTGACCATTTTCTAGTCGTTTCAACCGATTATTTACGTGAGTCTTCAAAAGGTGCGGATGAATAGTCTATCGAATGGAATAAAAAAGTAAATGAAGAACAAAGAATTAAGATGTGATTTCATCATAGAAAAATTTATCAATGGATAAAAAAAAGTGATAGATAATCAATTTACAAACTGTTTTGGATATGAAACACTCTGTATGCCAACATAATGTAAAATACTGTAATCCATTCCCGTATCCCATGTTGTGATTGATGACGAAGCCGGTTTCATATCCTCCCATTGTTTTTGATAATAATATGATTTAGGTTTGTAGGATATCGCTTTATCTAATTCATCGTTTAGATAACCACGATAATTGTCGATGCATCTTTTCACATCACCATCGGTAACCACATTCTCTTGAATCAATCGGTCCGCGTATGAATCAGGAACAGATTTTCGCGTATGAATTAATTTATAAATGGCTGGATTTGTAAATGTTGGATCATCCATTTCGTTATGGCCCCATCGGCGAAAGCACACAAAATCAATAAAAACATCCTTGCGGAATTTTTGCTGATATGCAAATGCTAAACATGTTACAATAGCCATTGCTTCGGGATCGTCACCATTTACATGAAATACCGGGGCCATTATGCATTTTGCTAAATCGGTACAATATTTTGTTGATCGGCCCCTGTCGCCGGGTGTGGTGAATCCCACTTGATTGTTGATTATCATGTGAATCGTTCCGCCAACCTCAAAATGTGGTACGCGTGACATCATAAGCATTTCTTGGTTTATTCCTTGTCCACTAAATGCAGCATCACCATGCAACTGTGATTTACAAGACAAATTAATAATGATAATCAAAGTTTCACTTACGTCGTCACATCAGAATCAAAGGGCACGCAATGAACGATGGAATTACGATAAAAACAACAAAAAATATAGCAACCGCAAAAAATTTACCTGAACATTAATTACATTGGATCCAAATTGCTTTTCAGCATCATCGCTGAACGCACCATCATGCAGTGTTTGCTGTTTTGAGCGCGTTTTACCCATTGATACTGGATTAACGGCCTCCAAATGGGATGGATTATGTAACATCGACAAATGTACTTTTTTTCCATTTATTTCAAAATCTTCGCTCACATCTATAAGTAATGTACCATTTTTTTAGGTGTAAATGGTTTGAAATATCATGTCAGTTGTTATCTTTCGGTTAAATATTTTCGTTTCATTTCTCATCTCTCATCACACACAAACGCATCATAAAATACAAAAAAAAAAATCTACTTACGGAAATGAGAAGCAATATCACCCATCACTTTAACATCGGGCGGAAATTCGGAAAATCCTTTCAATTTATGAAAAATTTTTGCCGCTGGTGTATTGAAAATGGTCGTCAATAAATTCAATTTTCCGCGATGCGGCATTGCCAAGACAATGTTATTAACCTCATTTTCCGTTGCCAATAACATTAATTGGCGAAAAAATGACATGATCGATTCGGCTCCTTCGCCTCCGTATCGTTTATACGTTGGAAACTTTATTGCTAGAAAATTGTCCCATGCTTGTGATTTCAACATCAATTCGAGTATTTCTTTTTTCGCATCGCTCGATACATTGGCATTTGAAATGAGCTTTTCATAATTTTCCACCAACCATTCGCGTTCATGTTCCGATTCAATGTACGAATATTCGATGCTCACATTGCCGCAATACGTACGTTTGAGGAAATCTCGAGCTTGTCGTACTGTGCCGTTGGCAGTGTCATTATTTAAAATGCCACGAAAATTAAGTGTCTGATCTTCGTCGAGTCCATAGCGTTGCAACTGTAGTTCAGGTAGAATATTGCTATAAATAAAGAGCCAAGGCGAAATGCCATTTTGAATTAAAAAAAGAAGAAAAAAAAAAGAAAGAAGAAACGGATCGAAGGTGAATTTAGTTTCGGTACGAAATCAAAACCATTGTTTGCGTTCACTGGGGGTTACATAATGCATTGGAAGCCACATTTTAGTTGTGTGATTGTGTTATGTATGTATGAACAAATACCTTGAGTTCGTTTTTAGCTCAATAGGATTTGTGTGCGCGATGTGGTGTGAATGTGAGCGAAATGCCTCAATCCATCGATAAAAATTACTTTGCTGCTGTCGAGTCTTAAGTACATTATCGTCAACTGCAAAAATTTCAATTCGGTTGAAATAAATAAAATGAGACAAAAAATAGATATCAAGTGGAAATGTATCATTTGTATTGATTGTTTCATATTCATGAGCCAATTGACATTCATTCATGAATGTTTGATGTTGATAAATTTCGATTTCAATGAATTTATGTTCGATTACTGAACTTCGGTACATGCTTATTTTGTATGTGCATGTATTTATTGTATTCTGCACGCTCAAATGTTAATGAAATTATTTCAGAATGTTTATGTCATTTATTGGTATTTTTGGCCACAATTCAACTCTATCTTGATTGTTTGATGTGTCGAAAAATATTTTCGAGAGATAGCAAACACATCGTAAAAATCCAATGGAATGGCCGCACTAAACTATGTCCTCGGCTCACAATCATCTTTCATATTTCATTCGTTCGCTCTTCAACCAAGTAGCATACTTATCAGTATGATGTGATTAAAAAAAATTTAGTATCTTTGATGTGCGACCATTTGAGCGTGTGAGTATTTGTATACGATTCGTATGGTAACGAGTGTTCCATTTTCTTGATGAAAACAAAAAAAAACAGATCCAATAATAATACAAAAGAAACATTAGAATGATTTAACGAGCGAAATGGTTGGTTCTAGTGAAACACAATGTATTAGCGTCGCCGTCATTGTCATCGAAAATTATTGATTGGCTGTTTGGCCCAAAATGACTTACGCTCGAATGGCTCATCTTTTTTCGGACGAAAACCATAAACTCCAGCTCCGCTGCACTGATAGTAGCGTTTATTTACGCCAATTGCCTGACACTGCAATCGTTTGAATAATGTGCGCCCCACCATAAATCGATACATTTCAATATATCGGTTTCTATTAATGAAACGAATAAAAAAAAAACAGCAACGGAATATTTAACGATGACGCGATGGCGCACGTCACTTTCAAAAACTCTTCAATAAATTAAAAATATAAATTAATTGTTCGGCACTAATCTACAATAATAGTAAAATAAATTTATTTTATTTTTATATCGTTCGTAGTAACTTTGTTTCTTTCAATTAACTTTTAACTTTATTGATGCGAAACCCATTGATCTATTTGCTATACAAGTTGAAAACAAAATGAATCGTCAAAATCACGAATACTGCTTAGACGAATATAACAATACGAAAGTGATAATTCTGTTTATTTTCCTCTTAAAAGTAAATTTCATTCATTTTGATAACGCATTGAATAACACACACGCTCACTCTTTTTCTATCTCTCTCTCGCTCGCTCGCTCTCCGCTTCGTTATCTTTCTCTTTTCTTCGTGTCACTGCCATTCATCACAACAACAACTAACCGGCTGTTGTGTACGTGCTAAATATGTTGCTTCAAAAATATGAATGGAATTTTCAAAAAAAAAAAAACTCAAACAAAAACAAACCCAAATCAGGTGATCATTTATAGTTGCATCGAAACGAAAAACAAAACAAACAAGTTTCAAAATTGAAAGATGTGAATGGAAATGAATTCATATTATCTTGAAATTTTGCCAACCGAACCACTAGATTTGTGATTTATTGACAAGCGAGACGGATATTCAACGCATAAATGCGTGATCATATGGTCGTTCCATTGACATGTCATCGCATGTTTCACTCCCTTTCGATTGTTGTATTCTCACTCTTTATCGCATCACCAGCTGTGCCTTTCACACACAGAAATAACGGGTAGATTTTTGCTGGTAGAGACGACCTCCGAAGATGGAAGACATTTAATTTTAATCTCATATAAAAATTATTTATACCTCATAATCGGAAAATAACATGTTTACCAATCTCTATTACATTACATTTGAATTTTATTTCAGTGTGCATTTGAAACACTCATAGTTTTCGATAAAAAAGTGAGAGTGTGTGTTTGTCTTTCTGTGTGATGCACGCACTCATTCGTTTCAACAACAACACTTTACATATTCTAGATTATATGTATATTCTGCCACTTACCAACACTATCTGAATTGTTTCCCTTTTTTCTTATTTATTATTTATTTTTATGATATCTTCTTCTACAGTATACACATTTACAAACATTCATTCCGTTATTATGTCACCAAGTGTATTCACAAATGACGGAAAAGAAACAACATGAATTACAAATACAAGATCGTGCCAAACTCTCTGTCGCTCTATTTCATGAATGGATATGTAAATTTATTATTCGTTAGCTCTCTGTAATGCTTTAAACAACACTTTTTCGTGTCAGATATATAAACGCGGCATCACATTCTAAGCATGAAACATCAAACTCAATTGTAAATGCAAAATGCTGTGACATGCATTTCAAACCTCTTTTTCGTTAATATTTACACTTACATGCAATGATAATAGAGTGACATCTTTATAGACTTTGCAAAGCTTGTAACATGCCTGTTATCTATTCAATTTGACTTTCATAGTGAAGAGCTTCAAAGTATAGAATTCATTCACAGGTAGAAAATTTCATACAGACGTCGTTTCAAGGCAAAGAATGTAGATCACTATAATCAATTTTGATGCCATTACAATGAATTACATTTTCTGAGAGCATTCGAAAATGTTTGGCTATAGTTTGAAGCTGATGCAATATGATATTTGAATGATTTTCATACAAACTTACGGTTCTCAAAGGTTCAGAAAAATTATTTTAAGAAATCGATAACTTAATGACGCAAATTTATGTGAAAAATGCAGGAAAAATATGCAACAGTATTTGAATGAAAAAATTCCACATTTTATGGAAATGCAAAAACAAAGAATAATAGCTGAAACCAATGAAAGTTTCTTTTTTCTATTTATTTATTTACTAAAAAGATTCTCAATACACAATTGCTTTTTTTTTAAAATTGAAAACATCATTTATCAGAACATCTGAAAAACGTCGGCTGGAATAAAAATCATAAAAGCTGAAACCCTTAAAAAAATGGTTTATATAAGGTTCGTATTCCAATTTTAATACAATAACAACTGAATGGTTCTATGCGCATTTGTACTCAGGATCCCCAAAGTCAGTAGTAATAATCCTATTAATATATATTTTTTCAATTCCTTGGTGCCTTGGAATAAGCAGATGTTACCTTTTTCTCAAAATGATTCAATATGTAGTAATGAATGTTTCCCATTTCAAGACTTACCGTGTTACTTCTTTCGTGAATTTCATCAAAAAATATGGTCGACGGAGACCTAAAAGTGGAACATATAAATTTCAAAGGTTAACAAAAGGCTACGAACTTATAAGCAATACGTTTCGTTTTTATTTTATTTAAAATCCTGCTCTAGAAATTCTAAAAGCAAGTTTATCCGGAAATTATGTAAAAAGGAAAATCATATATTCATTAACTTTAAAAAAAAGAATTCTTGCATTTTCGTGAAAACGTTCGTTTGAGAAAACTATTTTTGTGGAACGTTCCGACAGTCATACATAGCAAACATTAGTCATTTCAGATTATGTCTATAGTGACTATCGTTAGGTAAACAAAGACTGAATCACACATTCTACACCATGCGTTTTATCTATTGAACTTTTAACATACTCATCACAATAAAATTCCTTTGCGAAATCATTTTCAAAATGAATCAAAACAAAGGCAATTTCCAAAATTTGCCCATTTCAATATGATTTATGGAATTTGAATAATAAATAAGTAATTCCAATTCTTAGAAAAAAATTCAAACCATGAACGCATATTTCATTTCGGGCATCATTGCAAAGAAAATCTACGAAAAAAAAATCCAATAATGTTCGCTGATAATTTGTGCTCTTGAGATGTACATTATTTGAACTCGGTGCATGCACATTCAATATATTTAAGCATATTAGGAACGGCCAATAGAATTGAGTTTAAATACATCCATGGAGATTTAAACTAAGACGGCATATTTTATGCTCTGAATATTTCACAAAATGGAAAAAAAGAAGGGAATTGCATTAATTGGAAACATCAAACGTCCGCTTATAAAAAGGGAAAAGTGCTGTGCTACTCACATTGATTTCTACACATACATGTCTTTTATCAACCAAACTACATTTATTCTGAAAAAAAAAAAATCCCATTCAAATGTCATCGCATATCGTTCGCGACAAAAAAATTGGATCTCATATCCGAAATTGGATGAAAACGAAAAAAACAAGAAACACATTTCGATTGAATTGCATTCTGAAAAAAAAAACCAAATTCGATTTGTTCATTCAGCCAGAAGGGTCCATTTTATGAATAGAAAGAGGTGTATGCATTTCAAAATCGTTCACAATCTTGTTGAAAAAATAATCAACTTTTGCTCGTCAAAGATTATGACTCATTGGCCTAATTCCATTGTGTATATACGTGTGTTTTATTCTCTGAGAATAAATGCGATGAAACATTATTTTTTCCAATGAAATGTTTGTAATCAACATAGAATAACGGTATATCTACAATCCATTCACCGATTTGTTCATGTATCTTCTTGCTCATAGCTATGTGACAATGTTTTCTACCAGCGCGAATACATTTAAAACAAGTGCCCGAATGCTTATCACTATTGAAACAAAAAGAAGATAAACAATAAAAAGTGATAAGCGCGATTCAATGCGAAAATAAGGTTAGTCAAACCAAATAATATAAGATACGAAAGAGTGAGTGCGCGAGAAAAAAAAACCACAATTCTGGCTGAGTGAGAGAAAAAAAACGTTGATTGAGAAACGAAAAACTTTTGGACGCTATCGCGCATCGATAAAAAAAACGTTATCACACTACAAATATCCGTTATCTTTGGCAGGTGAATTTCGACATAGGCAAGAAAAAAATGTGTTGAACGTGTATGGTTTGAAAAAACGCAAAGAATAAAACAATCATCATTCTTCGTTTAAGACTGATGACAACGCCCCACGATCACGGCTGCGATTGAGCATAGAAGAAAATAATTAAAGTTCCTAAACGTTTTGCTAATTGCATTCATTTTAAGAAATGACACAATGCAGCGACATTTAAACAACGAAAAGACAATCATTTTAAAAAACAAGTTTTCGCATTTTTTTTCGTTTTAAAAGTGGAAAAAGTGTAAAAGCGAAAAAAATCAAACACTCAATCAGAAATTACTAAAACAGTGTAAAAAGAATAAAGTACTTTATTGTAGTGGGTATATGAAAAAAAAAACGGTTCGAAAAAGGGTGTTGAAGAAAAAAAACAAGTTGTAATAATAAACTGGTGTCGTAAACATGGGTCCAGGAAAAAGTGCAGTGCATAATATGCACTTGCTAATTTGTTTTATTGCATTTTTTACAATAATTTCGAAACAAGCATCGATGGTGTATGCAGAAGAAGTGGATGTGGAACTGATGGGAATAAATGGTAAAAGTGCTCATGTTCATGACGCATCACTTACGGACAACGGAAACATTTGGGATGGTGATCAAAGCGATGTGGAAACATTTTCCAACGTATCAGCAGGACAATCGGGAAAATTATATGGCTATGATGATTATTTGTCATCATTAGATCAATATTATCCAAATTCATATGATCAAAATACCTATGACTATGGTAAGTAAACAAATAAACGTTGTATTTTTGCAGCGAAACAAAAATCGAAATAAAATTGAATCACGACAATATTCGGCATTTATTTCAGAAATTCTTCGGTTCGAATTCATTGTATGCTCATTAATCGAATAAAAATAGATATGATTAACCTGGTTTTACAGGTTTCTCTTACAAAATTCATTCGGAGATAAGATAGCATTTATAACCTAGCTTACACTGCGGTGTAGCATAACGTTTTCATCCAAAAGTTGCACCACAAATGGCCAATTATTTTGAATTATTATTGAAAAGCATTGTGTGTGGCATTTCTTAGCTACCGTATTATAGTGCATCGAATTCCTTCACCGCTATTTCATGTAGTTAATGAGAAAAAACTGAGCGAAAACATTGTTCATGTACTACTCGATTTCAATTTTCGCAAACTTGAATCTCATTCGAGGGCGGAACATTGTCATACATGCTAGGGGAATACAAACAAAAATCCAGCCATTAATTCCAATTTGAAAATGTTTTTATCGAGTGCTTAACGTGTATATTACAAACATAACGCAAAGTAATAATAATAATAGTTATAATAAACAAGATTCACAAACACGATGAATACAAAAGGAAGAGGAAAAAAAACAGAGTTTGTATGTGTTTGCGCACGCCTCTCTGTGATTCGATAACTATACAAGACCATCATCATGACGCATCGATGGGTAATGCTTTTGAAAATGTGACACATATGTACTCCCATCGATACAATAACACACATTACGTATTACTCTGATAAATGATCTGTTCATATTAGGCGTGAAAGTGTTATTGAATTATAAAGACTCTTTACAGCAAAGTGTCTACATCGAACCATGTTTATGCATATAAAACAATCTTATGCGCCTATTTTGTGGAGGAAGGAAAAAAAACACATTAAATGAGCACATTGCAGTGATTCCTTATCTCTCTCTCTCTCTCTCTCTCTCTCTCTCTCTCTCTCTCTCTCTCTATGTATCGCTTTCACTGTCTTTCATCAACACCGAATAATATGCCATATTTTGTGTGTATGTGCGCGCGCTTTTCGGTAAGTTTTCTCGCCGACCCGTTATCTGCATCTCGAAATACATTCAAAGCTTTCAGCTAGCATAAACACACCAATGTAAATAAAACTCAAGCAATATACGAGCTGTTTTGTTGACAATTGTAAATCGTTATTTGGTCTCATATAAGTGGTGTCTCTCATTCTTCCTCTCTTTTCTCTTTATTTCGCCATCTTTCACTCTCATTGGAATTCAGCACATATTCCAAATCTACTTTCGAACCGTTTGAATTTTCATGTGTGTTCATGTTTTATAGTTCGTTGCCGATTTGTGTGTGTGTTTTTCATTTCGCATTTCTCTCTATTAAACTTTCAACAACAACTACAAAAAAATCTTTTTTTTACTTTTATCACTCGGCACTTTTTCTCCCGTTCGCATCTTTTCCATGCTATACACTTCGTTTAGTTCATCTCCCAGTGCAACATGCATTTCCAGTTCAAGACTATTGAAAGAAAAACAGTAGCATCAGTTTTCAATTCTCTTATGCGAATATTTTCATTATTGTGCTTTTTTATGTGTGCTTCGTATTCATTTTGTACTCAAAATGCTGCTTTCAAAGTGCTGTTGAATTTTATTTTCATGTTACGCTCACTCTCTCACTCTCGTTCATTCACTGTCTCATCGCGTATAGAAGAGAAAATTGATCGTGCTTGCAAAGCTGCTTTGACAAATAGTTTTAGTTCAATGAGCACATTAGCTTGCTGCGAACGAAACTGAAAAGAAGTAAAACTAGTCTAAATTTATTTAGATAATGTGCTATTATTTGATTTTCCTTTGTCGGTTAATAGAATCAACGATGGTAGATTTAACAGACACACACACACACACACACACTTACAAAGTGCGCGACCGCCGCACCAAACTATCATATCATCGTTCTCGGCATTAAAGTTTATTTAGCTTTGCTCTTATTTTTCGCAATGCCAATGCACTATGTACTGCGGATATGCGATATTGAATTATTGGCATGATGGATTTTTCTGCCATGTGGGTGATTATTTAATGGTGAATATGAATTAACTAAAAACAACATCGACGCATTGGCAAATGAAAAAGTGTCATAACTTAACTAAAGTCTTATTGTATATTAATCTGCCAAATACATTATTGATTGTCTGTGTGAATCCAAAAACAAGACTAATAACAACAAATCACACAATTCCCGAATCACCTCATAAATCAAATCTATCTACAAGAATTGTGGTGCATGTTTTTGGCACGCCTCAATTGTGTTTGTCGTCGAATATCGTGTTTGGGTGTGATAGCAATAGCTTGCCAATTCGATTAATGGAAATAAATGCAGACAACACGCAAATAGTATCTCCCACAAAATCAATGTGATGAGAAACGAGCCGAAATTACAAACAAATCGATGAAAACCACTCAATTATAAGGACGAGACAATTTCAGTTGCGTTACCCAAATTCTTTTTCACTATCCGTCGCCCTCTTCTTTCTCTTACTTTTGGTTAGTTTCATCATTCTTCATCCATGTTTGTTTTCTGCCCTTCTCTCGTTCTCCTTTCTCTCTCTCTCTCTCTCTCTCTCTCTCTCTCTCTCTATTCGCTAGTCGGTATGATGTGATTTCTTGCCGGAAAGTAAACAACGACATTAGAAAGTTTTCCCACATTCTTGTTTCCAATATGTGCGCAATTCCAAAAAGAAGCTATCCAACAACAAAAGCGAAGGAGCATTAATAATCAAAGTGGAAAAAAATTACCAATCTTTAAACGAAAGAGTAAACAAGTTTTCATCTTGTGATCTCTTCGCCCTTTTTTTACTTTCTATTTTTTGTTTGTGTGTACCATTCTATTCGAACCAAAAGGCATTGAACAATTTTCAACTCTTAATCCTGTTCCATGCTGGATAAACATGAAATTAATGGGAAATCGTAGCATGGCTTGAATACATAGCTTACATTTCTTTTATGTAAACTTTTGTCGCCTTTATGCAACAACCACATATATGCAAATGGCAAAATAGGCAATTTGAGTTCTCTCTCTCTCTCCTCATAATTTGAATACATATCCTTATTCAAATATGCTATTGGCGATGACGGTAAAATAATCGGCACACAAAATAAAATCCGGCAAATAAATACTTATTGAATAAACAATTATCGAGGAATCTCGGTTCGATTCCCTATTAGATCTGGTTCATTGCTTCTCAATATTCATCGCACATGTGGTTGTTGCGTACATGTGAAGACTTATGCTTGAGTGGCTTTTTTTAAATCGAGTAAACGAACTTTCGTGAACTTGGTTGGTTGCTTTGGTGATGGAAGTGTTTTGATTCTTTATGTAAAGTCAGTGCAAACTCAGCTATTACATACGAGATTGCCTACTGGAAAATCAATTGAAAATAAAATGACTTAACGGTTCATCAATGTGCAAAAAAAAACTATATGGGACTATTTTCGTTACACAAACACTTTCGACACACAAAAGTATTCATTCGACATTCGTAACTTATTGCCATTTTATCGAGACGTATTATTGAAAGTTTTACATTAAAAACATAGTCATTTCCATGTCATATATCTAAGGGATCATACGTCCTCAGCAGGGGTCCGAGGGGTAATCGACCCCCTGACGAAGTGTTACCCCTTGAAAATTTTCAAAGAATTCTTCCGATTTGCTAGGGATTTTCGCCAAAAAAGTGAAGAGCAAAAAAAAACGAAAAAAGTACACTTTTCGCAAAATACACTTCACTTTTTTGCTTACCCCTCACGATTTTTTTCAATTAACCCCCCCCCCCCCCCCCCTTAAATTTTTCCCTTGAGGACGTATGTAAGGGATGAATATCGAAATCACAATAAAGTGCATGTCTTGTGTGGGATATTCATTCAATTTATTTGTGAAACGGATGCATCACCATTTCTTCTTCGTTATCTATTTTCGTGGTCTATTTTCGGGCATTCATTTCTATGTCACTATCCACAATTATATTATGAATCTACAAGCGATATATAAGTGGAAAATGTATGCACTGGATTATTGAAGAAATGCATAGAGCTCAACTCAAGCCAATTCAAATTTTGTTATATATTTTTTTCTGAGCATTTCTTTTTGTCGCTATAATTCTCTCATTCGCTCTACATTTATAAATGTGCTACTGAAAGACTTTTTCCTGTATTATGTGCTCGTGTTTTTTTTTTCTTGTTCTGTTCATCGTAAAGATCGACTTTTAATGTCTCGCAGGAATCGTTTTGCAGTATTTTGTGCATTAACATTATCATTGCGTTTTTATGTAAATTTTCACGACAAGTCGAAAGATTGAATGATGGTAATAGTAAGTGAGTGAATGAAAAGCAATGAAAACATTTGCTAACTTTGATGGGCTTACAGTCCATATTCTGAGCACAAACACGAAAGCCATAAAAATTGTGCACATAAAATGGCATTTGGTAAACGAACATAGACAGACTGCATAGCTGGTTGTGCTGCACATCACGTAGCCTAACCATAAAAATGTTCAAATGTTTGGCATTCGAGTTTTGAATTACAACAATGAACGTAGAAACAAAAAAATGCAAGATCAATCTCTCTCGCTCTATCTTGTTCATTTTCCCGTGTCATTCTCAATTACGGAAATTTAAACGAGTTCGTTAGCATATTTTACATATTTTATAACCGAATCATATTTTTGTAATGCACTTTATTGAAACACCCCTTTGTTCACTGTCTGCTTTACACCAACGACTGTAGTATGGTAACTGGCTACCACTTCCTCTCGACGAACAACGATCTCAATAAATCTCTATATTTAAAAAAAAACAACAATATATAGCACTTTCCTTGAAATTGCATTTTTACACTTCACTCAATGAACTATAAAAATATTTAATGTGTTTACGACGGAAAAAACGAAAGTTTTCCACATTTTTCGACCCTTTTTTTCAAATGATATCATGATAAATTGAAACTTCCGCCACTAAAAATGACAACAAAAACGATTATTCATAGCGAAATCACTACCAGCTAACGAACACCCAAACAACTGACTCATCATCATCGGCTTTGTTGTTGATATTCTGCCTCACTTGTGTCATTGCCATGAGAAATAAGAATTATTCATACAGGTAAAAAAAAAAAGCAGAATGAAAAAGAATGTCGATACTTTTTGCCATTGGGCACAAGAGCTGCGCGTATGCGTAGAGTAAAATGAATGATAGCGGATGACACATTTAAGATAAGTAATTAGTTAATGACATTGCGTTATTCTCTACTTTTATCACATTTCGTGAATAATCTTTGGACGAGATTTCCTAACAAATATTTTGTGAGGGGTTGGTGTTTAATGAATATAAATCTGATGATTCATCTTCGCATCATCACACTCATTATGATTTTTGCAACATTACTTTGATTTTTTTTAATGTTCAGTTTCATTTGAAACCGAATATAATTCAAACAAAACTAACAGCATTCATTTCACTTGTTCCTTTTCCCTCGCTCTCATTTCCGTTATTGCTTCTACTCTGTTGCCATCATTCTTCATGAATTAAAACGCTATAGCAAAAACAATGTGTTTTCAATGGTTGAGAAAAAGAGAACCCTCAAAAAGTTAACCACAATGAAAAATGATTTTGTTGTGTCTTTTTTTTCGGTTTTTCATTTTGTGTATTGCCTTGGTTTGACAAGTGAGTAAGCTTGTGACATTTATACGTACAAATCGATTGAAACAATTTGTATTACGATTGTGTGCATTCAGCTTAAAAGTGATAATGAATGGCAAACATTGCGGATATGGATTTTTTTTTTCGTTCGGCAAATATAATGTGACCATAAATTTAATTGCACTTGACAAATAAAGATGAAGTTATACAATCAAAATAATTTCGAATGGAAAATCATGTTGTTTATTTATTTGGCAGAGTATGGAGATTTTGTGCAAAGCATTCGCTGTGAATACGCTTTCACCGAATAAATTTCCATAAATAAGGTATAACTTTCGTCGTAAATTGTAATACTTTAACGATAGATTTTGGTTGGCGGTTTTTGCTATATGTACAACCACGGTGACGTTCAGTTTCAAAATTCGGCAAAATCCAAAAGCTTCTTGGGCCTTTTTTGCTTTTGTTGTGTTCCAAGACCAAGTAGGCAGCAAATTGCTATGAATAAAACAGTCGATGTGTTAAGACATGGCCAGAGACAGACAGATAGAATGTGAGACCGAAATAAAACCGAAAAAAGAGTGAAAGAGTGTGTAGATGGAAGTGGAATGCATCGCGATATGAATGGATGTTGATGAAAACAAAAAGCAGCTAATCCACTTCAATTAATATCAATTTAAAAATGTTTTTCTACCTGAATGCGTTAAATCGTAATGGTGATTCGGTCGCTTTCTAATTTCATTGCGAATGACCGCCGCCACAGATGTGCACAGCCCAAAATAATGATTACGTTTAGTTGAAGCGTACAATTTTGCGAAAGTAACATTTTGTAAGCGAGTCTATAATCGTCAAGCGATTAACACAATGTTCATGTTGGATGTGATTATGAAAACAATAGCACGTAACAACAGGCCCACTCATCAGAATCAACATCAAATTCAACGAAACACAATATGGAGAGCGAAAGATAGACATAGAAAAAAAGGTTTTAGATCCATCGAAGCCTTTGTCTTTCCTAAATTTCGGATGTATTTTATTTCCCATCTCCCCCACCCCCTCTTTTTGGGGTTCGCATTTTTTTTTATTCTTACCAATGATTGTTTGGAGCGCAAAAGTGCGTTCATGAAGCAAAAATAGGCATTTATTTTAATCTGTTGGGAATCTTAATTGAAAACGTAAATGTTTTTATATAGTTAACCACTTGAGTGTGTATGCATTTTAAATTCACTTGATTCCAAACACAGAATGAAAATAAACACGCTTCATGGTTACAACGATATAAGAATATATTATTATTCATTTGTAATATTTATATATTTTGTGTTGTTTGCTGTTTACGCTTTGGCTAACAAATGAATAATTTTTATCCCAAACGTAATTAATTCTATTTTCACTCAATTCGACGAAAGGAGAAAGAAATAAAGAGCTTTAGGTTACGAGCAATTTGAAATGCTTCAGTTTTTGCCTTGAATATGCAACCACTTCGTTTCCAATTCGTTGAAAGTGTATGGGTGTGTGTATAGAAGCATCTAAAAGCTTCATAGAAATGGCACTATCGTCTAAATTATCCGACGCACTGAGATAAATAATGCAGCACACAGGTCAATCAAGTTTATTTATCAGCATAGTAGAGTACTACTATTTATCAGTATTTTCTCTCTCTTTTGCGCGCGTTTTCTTCATTTTTTCTCATTTCTTTGGGTGTAACTCTTTTACTACCACAACATTCCGCAAATTCAATTCCCTGTAGCAAAGTGCAATAATACATCGCATCTATTTGTATTTATAAAAGCCATATAATAGAATAAATCCTTTTTTTAGGATAAAAAATGTGCATATGGTTATTTTCTCTCATTTTTGCCATCATTTCAGTGTTATTAGCTTTTGACATCGCGCAAGTGAGAGAATGACCGTTGTTCTTGATATGTGCATTGCAGATGCAGACCATTCTCTTCTGTTGTCAGTATGTTTTTAATAAAAATTCCACAATATATAAAATTGACTCTGATATAGTTTAGCCCGTTGGGAACAGCATTTTGATGAGCGCATTTGAAATCATTTTCAATGAAAAATAAACATTGCACAATTTTATTTGCTATGTACTTAATAATAATATTTCACTTTATCTGCTCGATGCGGATGCGAGACGTTCCATCAGTTTTGAACTAAATATAGATAATGGTATTGTGCATGGCTGCATTCGGATGAGTGAATATGGTTTATGGTCACTCATTGCAATGGGACCGCATCTAATCCATTAAAATGATAACAAACATACACAAAATTATTATTGTCTAGCTTCTAGTGGAATTTTTCAGCATAATAATTTATTAGTTTCAGCCAAAATAAAAACGAGAAACACACAATCTCATTGCAAGACATCAATAATTCTAAAAAAAAAACGGTAAATTACAACGAATGTTGCGAAATTCAGAATAAATAAAAGTTTTGAAAGTATTGAAGAGTTGAAGGGAGAAAGTAATATTTTCACTGTGTCTTTGCACCACATTTCGAGCTATGCTTTTGACTGGTTGAATGTTGAAAATATTGTGCACTTTTGATGGATAATACTTTAAGTAATCAAAATCTATATGTTAAAAATGAATTTTAGCAAAAGTAGTGCTCTTAAAATGGCACTTAAGTTTAATCATTCAATTCCACATGCTTTTCATGAATTCATGCAGTTAGCATAAATTGAAAAGAAATCTCTGTGTTGCTTAAGTTCTTTTTACGTTCAGTCACACGGTCAACGAGTCCTCTAACATTGTAAGAAGAACATGATTTCGAAAAATATAACTGTTCACAATTTAGCATATGACGGTCCAAAAATACATCAACGTTCATGGGATGTGGACTTTCTTTTAAACATGCTTTCCGTTCCCTAATTCAAACTGCGTGAGGGAAGAACAGAAACTGCACGACATATTTATAAATGCTTATAAGTACGAGCAAATCCGGTGGCGTGCTCAAAGAGGGATTGTGTACAATATTTTTTATGTCTTTATTATCACATGCTGTTCACTTTGCTGTGAAAATGGCAATTATTCATTTACTGCTCAAAGAATTTATTCTTTACAAATTTTCAACGATCACACTATGGAGAAGGTGGTTTTGATTTGTCATACATTGTATATTCGAAACAGACCGAATGAAATGCGGTTATATTGTAGCTTTTGGTTCAAATAATATATTGAAATCAATAACAGGCTATATTAATAATAAATGAAATTATGCTGAATTTTTCAGATCCAAACAGTCGTACAGCTCCAACTGAGCCGCCAACACACCACAACGATGCCAGAGGTTATACAATAACACCAGCACGATTGGCAGAACTACGAAGTCATTTCCTGTATTGGTTTTTCGATAAAGGTGGTAGCAATGACATTGGAGATTTACAAAAGGACATTCATACCTCAAATCCACAACTACATAAAAACTTCAATTTCCAATTACCATTCTATGGTTTTCGTTTTAATTATACACGAGTAAGTTTAGGACACCCCTCTCGACGATAGGATTTCATAAAAAAAACATTTTTAAATTAATAGGTATCGATGCATGGATACTTGGAATTTTCTGATCCACCAGAACACTATACATATCCATTATCGTTTCCAATCAAAGATTGGCCAAAACGTAATGATCCATCGTTCATTGGGATTTTCTTTTCGAAATGCCGCATTGGACAAATTTATCAAACGGACCACGATCAACGTACGCCAGGTGTTTATTTCAGGTAAAAATCAATTTTCCCATTTTGAATAATTTACTTATTTGAAAACCGAAAAAAAGAAACCCTCCTGGTTTTAAGAAATGTTATGAAACTAACAGAACGAAATTACTTGCTCGTTTCAACTCTTGCTAAAATTCTTAGAACTAGAGCAGAAAACATAGGTCGACAAAAAAACGTATCATGCTGTGCGCATTCAGTTAAAAAGCTTCACCCTTTGATGAAAACAGCATTTTTTTGCAATTCAATGAACATTAGTTTATTTTGGAATTTTTTCCTTACTAAACGTTTTAATGAAGATTGCTTTTTGTTGACTAAAATAAATTGAAATGAAAGAAATGGAAAATAATAGCCCGAAACAAATTCATTCATCCGAAAAATTCGTTGAATTCTTTGCGAGCAGCGACGAAGTAACTTCAAACATTCATTTGCAATCTTCTTCTCTTCGGAATTGATAGAAAAAAAGATTGCTTTTTATCCTGTTTTCCGCTTCCAATTATTATTGTTTGAAATCAAATCGAAAATAACATTCACGTAACATAAAGTCAATTCGCTGATACAGTTTTTACTTCGTCGTCGTCGTCTTCGTCGTCGTTATTATCATTTACTGTAAATTTATCGCTACCGATTAAAAATAGTTTTGTCTGCATTCCATCCATTAAGCGTGTTGGCCTTAATTGAAAAACCATAATTGGCATTTGCTGGCGTAATCATAAATGAAAATTATTGTTGTCTGTTTTTCTTGGAACCGATTTTGTTTGAATTCTTTTGTCTTGTCAGCCATTGCCATTGAAAAATGGAATTTTGTGCCAACAATTTCCTGCTTTGTGCTATCGATCATAGACTGTTTTTTTCGCTAGTTGTAGTTGTGAAGTTGTTTCTTGAAAACAATGGTAGCAATTTTGATTGAAATGTTATACACCATTGCAGTCGATATGTTTAACTACTACCGAGATAAATAGGTTTCCAACGGGAGTGAATACAAAATGTTCCACTACATATAATGGCATATGTTCTTTTTTTTACTGTGCTCATCAATAACGTAAAGCAGCTGACTTTGTACTTTGTCTATGATGTTATCTTGGATAGTTTTGCATTTGATGATATAACTTTGTTGAAATATCCAGTTAAATTGAAAGTCAAAGCTCAAAATGGAATTATGAATAAATTATGCTAGAGAATTTCTAATTCGTTTGAAAACTATGTATTCTCTATCAAAATACATCCAACCCATTGTCACTGTTGCAGCATCGCCAGCAGAAATGTGCAGCATTGATTCTATGAAATAGATGCATAACAAAACTGTCGGTATTATCTAGCATTTATTGTGTTTTTGTTGTTTGTTCCCTATATATTGCTTGAGTGCGTCACTACATCTTTCCTCAGCGACAGCTCCAATGCAGATGAAAGTAACATCTTTTCACAATTTACTGTTCCACTTTGTTTGATATGCAATTTTTTTTTGTTGCTGTTGTTGTTGTTTTGCATCATGCACAGTACGTTGTACAAAATATCTTGGGGCACATCGAAGTAAATGACAATTTTTGATTAAAATGCAAAAGGAAAAAAAACGTGGTGCCCACAATACCGGGTGTGCGCGAATGTATATAAACATTGAAGATTGAATGAAACGAAACTTAGAATGTATGCTTTTGATTTGTTTGATTTCACAACACTCAACTTCTGTCAAATTGGGTTGCCTGTGTTTGACAAATCTTCCGATTTGAATATATTACCTCAGCAACTGAAGATAAGTGTGTGTGTGTTTTCTTGCATATTAGATCGGCAGTTTTCCACTTTTTTTTGTCTCATCCGATCGTTGATACAACTGCAATGAAACTTGAATTCGAAATAGATTGATGCTTGTCTTTTTTTACACACACACAAAAAAAAATTCACTTTTTCAACAGTAAAATGTGACTGATGGCAACGAAATATCTCACTCTTTTCAATAAAAAATAAAATCAAAGCAAAATCGAGAATCAAGTAAACAAAGAAACGACCTAAAGAATCCACAAATCAAAAGCATCGTCAAAGAAATTGGCCCAAAACAAGAAGAATGACTTGTGCTTTAATAATATTTCTCTTTTACATTAGTTCGTCAAAAGAATGGCAAGTGATTAAATACTAAAAGTATTAAATACTCATCAAGTCGACAAAATGAAAAATGATGATACAAAAAAAAACGATTCAAGCCAAACGCAAGATCTGCAAATGGATATGCACGCTAGCTCGTCCAAATTGAACATTTTCTTCTTGCCATAATGTCGTCATTGTTGACCTTCTCATTTATTTTCCATCCGAAAAATAACAACAGAAGCAAGATTAGAAGAAGAAAAAAAATGATTACAAACTATATGGCTGCACCGAATCGTGAAAATTCGAGCACTTTATTACACAAATGCGCACAATTTCACAATACGTTTAACAATTTGTCGGCTACCACCCAGAATTTGGCTCTCCACTGAAGTAAGAATTAATTATTTTGAAAAATGCGTCGTTTCCTTTCGATAAGTTTGCTCAACACTTATCGATCAAAAACGATTAAATCATAAATTTATTTTGTTGTTCCTCGTTTTTTTTTGTCCATGGAATTCTTCGGTTTTTTTCTTCTTCGCTTACGCTCATATACACATGACAACCGACATGCTGTTGGATCAACACTGGATACACATTTACATCATATTGCCACTCATCATCATTAATCTACATCAACGTTTTCAAATTGTTAATTTTTATCTCTATCTCTCTTATTCTCGCTATATTTCACCTCCCTTGTGCAAACTCACGACGACGGTGATGGTACGTTCCTGTTCTGGATTTGTCTCATCAATATACACATCGCCAACCCCAACAACGCAACAACTGCTCTCGCGCGCCAAATGAACAAAAAAAAAAACAAACTTGAAGGCAAGAACGTGATTTGCAAACGCGTACTGATCGATTTGGTGTTGAGGTGCGTGAACGCATTATGTGGGATATTCGAGAAGGTGTTGTTGGAGCCGACACATTTATACCAAAACATGTAGTTATTATGACATGGAAAAATATGTCATTTGCTGGCGGTATCGACATTGCTTTATACAAGGTGAGATCCAAATAAGCTCTAACATAATATCATGGCGTACACAATCTTCTTTTTTTTCAGTTTAGCGTCGCGAAACGCGCGTGCATCGATTCGAAAATCATTTGATTCGTTGCGCATTTTATTTGCTGCCATATGTAGCAAGATGAATGAATATGCATAAAGAAAAAGCGAAAAAAGAACTCTCTCTCTCAAATTTTCCTTTCAAACCGTAAATTCGTCGTAAAGAAGAAAAATGAGAAAGATTAAAACAAATTGAACGGTATTTCTTGATGAATCGTTAATTTGCTATCTGTGATACGGTTATTTTTGTGCGATACATTTTTGTTTGGAATTGTTCATATATGCCTCACAGGATATGCCTCAGTTTTTTCAACATCCTTTTCTTCTTAATTTGAATTCAATTATTCATGCTTAGATCAAGGGATTCATCATTTGTAAATACATATCAAGCTAATATGATTAACGTAAAAGAAGTTTCCGGTTTATGCTTCTTCTGCTTCTATTCACACAAAGACAGAGAGGGAGCATTAAGCGAATGTAGAACATATATTTAACGAAAACGACATTCACATAAATGTGATGAAAAACCTTCGTTTCGCCATTATACAAGTTGACATCCATATATATTTGCGATATAAATTGAATGCGCTTATTTCGAGTAGAAAATATCGTTTATTTAATTTCGTGTTTAATTTCGCATGGAGAGAATCATAAATGAAATCTAGATCAAATGCTCATTTTGTGAAAAAAACATGCACTCACAGAAGACGTCAATTGTAATGTTTGCGAACTCTGGTGGTGATTTACTAAATTACCACCATTACAATGTGTGGCATGGTGATTTTTGTATGTATTGTATTTGCTTTGCTGAGCAATATTACTATCGCAGAACGCAGTGTTGGTGGTAATACTGTACAGCGCTGTCACAGCAAAGCAAATACAATACATACAAAAATCACCATGCCGCACATTGTAATGGTGGTAATTTAGTAAATCACCACCAGAGTTCGCAAATATTACAATTGACACCTTCTGTGAGCAGTCACTGACAAATGACACGATATTAAAATACCAAGTAAAATCAATTAATAATAACACCACTACCTTGAAAAAATGAACTAGCAATTACGAGTAGCAAACATAATTGCAGCCTCATCCAAATGTAGAACTACTAATGATTACTAATTGCATTTTCCTCTCAATAATTGGCTCGAATGGCTGTGTATTCAAAAGAATAAACATCAACCACAAGATACGCTTCATTAAAAGAAGATCAAAAATGTCTCGTTTTTTTTTTGTTGCCATTTCAATGCATTTATTGTACACATTAGCTTAATTCTCTTCGATTTAGCATGAACGTGAAAATAAATCGATATTAATTGCTTTTTTTATTATTCAATTGCAGACAAACTCATTCCAAATGGTATTGGCAACCGATGAAGTGTATACGTATGCAATCTTCAATTATATCAATCTGGTTTGGTCATCGCACACTGAAGCCGGAGGTAAGAATATACTGTGTTTTTTGCGCTTGTGTAAAATGTCAATTTGTTTGTGTTGATTGACAACCGCCACTTGATACGGTCAGGCCAATAAAGAGTCATGCCACATCAATGTTGAAATGCAACCGATGAGCATTTTTCATTTGCTATGATGCAATGATCTCGTTGAATTTCTTTTTTCTTTTGCATTGTTTTCATATCAATTAATTGTACAGTCGATGCGAATACTTATGTACTAAATGTATATTATATATGTCTGTAGGTGACACAACTGGTGGAGAAGGTGGTGTTCCAGCTTTTGTAAGTATCAATTCAAAGACTCATACCCATTTCCATTTCAAATTATAAACTGAACTAAATAAAGACAGACAGTTTTTGGCTGTATATTGATCGTAACGAAATTTATTTGGCACATCATGAGACAAATTTATTTTTTAAGTGCATTTATTTAATTTTTGTTTTGTATATAATTTCTGGGCTTAACATAAATAATAATGACAAACACTCAACAAAAGCAAAAATCGTGACAAGTAAATGGGTTGCTGAGTTTGGTCGAAATTGTTTTTGTCGAGTAAATGTGTGTTGAAAGTATTTTAAAATTAAAAATGCATTAGACTGAAACAATAGTAGTTGTGCCAGAAGTGTTAGGTGTTGACATTGACAAATGTTGGCTATATCGTATGCTGGCGATCTTCGTTTAAAAAAGAACGTATGGACATTATTTAGCAAACGCTTGCATTCAAAAGCATGTGTGACAATATATTGAAAGTTCCTTTCAGGAATTTGCCTTAGGATTTTCACACCGTTGAAACTTCATTTGAAAAACATAAATTTTGTGTAATTGCATTGTATATGCAATTATGCATGTAAAGCTATATTTTCACATGTTAAAACTAATACACATTCAATGTTACAGATTGGTTTCAATGCTGGTAACGGAACTCAAGCTTACGAGTACAAACCATACAGTCAAGCATCTGTACTACGAGATCTGACTGGACGTGGATGGGCGAATGGTTTTCCAGGCCGACACATATTCCGTATAGATGAAAAAATTATGCTGGGAACATGCAACAAAGACATCGGTATAATAATTTTCTTGAACCCTTTCTCCTTTAGCTCTCTCTCTCTCTATCTGTGTGTCTGTTTCAATTTATTTTTAATTCGACTTGTATATTGTCGTGTTGATGTTCTTTTTGTCTCACCAATTTCATCAGTTTACTTTCATTGAAAATGAACAACAGATTTTCATTGCGCAAATCCAGTTCCCAATTAAGTTTTGAAGTTAACAAAGGTTTTGTACGTGCTTGACACTTGGTCGCTGATCGAGATTTTGAATGAATAAATAGCATTTTGGTAATATTACCAAATTTTCTCAACGGATTGTCAAACAGATTGAACGATAACAACGAAACAGAAGCAGTGGTGCATATGCATCGGAATTGAATGGAAAATTTAATTAGAAATTTGCAATATTTTAAACAAAGAGCAAATCAATTGAAGTTAATCACATCGGCTCACACAAACTTTTGATACATCATTTGTTGTGACATCACATAAAACGGTTACATTTAAAAAAAAAAAAAAAAACAAACAAGGAAAATAACGAAACCCGTTGACACAATCGATAACATATAACGCCCGCTGTTTTACATTCTCTGTGTCGCATGAAATGGCACATTTTCCTCTGTCTAACAAGAAATCAATTTAAAATTAATTGATTTACTAAGTGATTGCACAATTTAATGAAATGAGATACTTACACAACCATATATCAATATCATTTGCTATATAGTGAGTTCACGTTGCTGTTCGCAAGCGATCCAAATCCAAGCGACATGTTCGTTCTCATTTTGCTGTTGTCGTTTTTTCTTTCTTTTTTTTCCAATTTCTTCATTCGTTTTCTACCTTCTCTATTTCGGTCTCTATCTCGCTTCGTTCAACTTCTGCTTCTTACTTCAATCGACTCAAATGCTAATCGAAGTTAGGATTTGTTAAAAGCGTAAAATGTTTCTTACATCAATAAGCTATTATACAATGTCGGGTGATGGTAGTGTATGAACACAACACGGCACCGGTATTACCAAAGTAACGAAGAAAGATTTTATAATGATGTTATGCATTTTTATTGGATCTTTAGATGCTGCATATCTACCGTTAGTGTTTGCACCCGAGTCGGGTAATATGTTGGGTGGCACGGTTGTTAATATCACTGGTCCATGCTTCAATCCAAACGAACGCATTCTCTGCACATTCGATACGGAAAGTGTTGTAGGTCATGTGATTGATCGAAATCGTGCAATTTGTGTGCAACCATTTCTCATGGCACAAGGATACATTCGATTTCAAATTTCCATCGGAACCGAACGATTCAAGTGGAGAGGATTATATTTTGTTGGTATGTTGGGTTAAAAGCTTTTTCATTTAACAAATTTTCGTTCAATTATTTGATAATAGTTGAATGAATAAGATGGCAAACGATAATGAAAATCGATAATTTGTTCATGCTTTAGAAACACCGGCCACAGCAACCGATCGAATTTTCTTCAAAGGAAACGATGTATACGAAAAATCACCGAACGAAATTCGTATCGAATGGAATCGCTTTAATTTAACAACAAATCTAAATGCTGGCATTACAATCTCACTTTATGGATATCGTGAAAGGACGATTGAGTACGAATTTTTTTTACGTTTTGAAATTTTTATTTAAAAAGAAAGAAAAATCAAAATGAAAACAATTCAATAACATGTTTTTATGTATTCTCTCCTATCAATATAGACCACAACTGGAATATATTGATATTTTAGAAGGTGGAACAACAAATACGGGCGTTTATATTATTGGTACGGGAAATTACCATAGTCGTGATAATCGCAAACAAGTTGATATGCAATTTGGGTTCATTCAAATTAATTTAACAAACCCTGAACAATATTCGGGTCTTCCAATTAGTCCGTAAGTATATTTATTAATGTTATCATTTAGTGATGGCCTTTTAGTTATTATTATCTCAATTCAAGTGCACTTAATTAATTTTCCGCATTTTTTTAAGTGTTCTATGGTCAAAACCAATTCCATTAGGTTGGTATTTTGGTCCGCAATGGGAACGAATTCACGGCCGTAATTGGCCAAGAGCATTGTGTGATAATTGGATTCGAAGTGATCGTTTTTTGCGTAATTTTGCTGCTGAAATTCCATTGTGTCCATGCACATTGGAGCATGCAATTCATGACAAAGGACGTTTTATGCCAGATATTGATTGTGATCGTGATTCGAATCCATCTTGTTTAAATCACAAAGGTGCAATTCATTGTGTACGAACTGGCCAACCAAATATACAGGGTTCAGAGCAACAGTGTTGCTATGATCGTGATGGTTTCCTGTTCATGTCTTATGATCAAAAATACGGATCAAGGCCACGTCGAAATCATAATCTTGGCGTCATGCCATGGCGTGAAGCCAACAAAGTACCAACATTATCTACATGGTATGCAGTGTTTTCAATTGCCGATATTTAACCAGCCATTTTGTGTAAATATATGTAAAATCGTGTATTTGTAGGTACAATGATATGCGTCCATACTATTCGTGTTGTGCTTGGCAAGAAGAACAGGCAATTGGTTGCGAAACATTCCGTTTCGAACGTCGTCCGACCCAAGATTGTATTGCATACCAATCACCGGCAGTAGCTGGAGTTTTTGGCGATCCTCATGTTGTTACTTTCGATGATTTACAATACACTTTCAATGGTATGGGTGAATTTGTGTTGGTCCGTGTAAACGATAGCGCAATGCCATTGGATGTTCAAGGAAGATTCGAACAAGTTCAACGAAATATTCACGGTTCTGTCATGGCAACACAGCTCACATCGATTGTCGCACGGGGAAATTTCTCAACAACACCAATTGAAGTTCGACTTCGACCACCGCACGCTCAATGGCGTTATCGACTCGACGTTTTTGCCAATGGACGACGGATTTACTTTGATCGTCCCAGTTTAAAATTCCAAGCCTTTCATGGCGTAACTGTGTATACACCAACTTACGTTTTGAATCAATCTGAAGTTGTTATTATGTTTTCGTCTGGTGCCGGAGTTGAAGTGGTTGAAAATGCTGGCTTCTTAACAGCCCGTGTGTATTTACCATGGAATTTCATTGTGAGTTGATTTATGATTATCAGACTATGATGAAATTGAATTAAAATTCAATGTAATTTTAGAATAAAACACGTGGATTGCTTGGCACATGGACTTGGGATATGGCCGATGATTTCACATTGCCAGATGGCAGAATTGTTGGTGCAAATTTGAATAATTTCGAAAGTACTCATCGTGATTTTGCAATGCATTGTAAGTTGAAACGGAATATTTTTTCGAATTTGGTCCGGATTCTTAAAGAATTGTCCGTAATGAATTATTTAAATAAATTGTTAATTATTTCCCTTATTTTCTAGGGATGTTGGCCGACAGAGAGAAGCCTGGCGTTGGTGCTGCATTGTTCACACGTGAATTTGGTCGAACGGCAAGTTACTATGCGAACGCTACCTTCCTTCCAAACTTTTTCCGTGATCCAAGAGACTTTTTGCCACCGAATCGTACGGAAGATATCGAACGTGCATATGGATTGTGTGGTGAAAGTTATCAGTGTCGATACGATTATGGAATGTCATTGAATCGTGATATGGCTCATTATACGAAATTCTATTATGATGAACTTGTAAATATCAAGGCCAGCAACGAGCACAAAGTTATATCGTGCGGTGCATTGGAACCGCCACGTTTCGGACGAAAATCAACATTCGATTTTACACCTGGTACAACTGTTAAATTTGAGTGTAATGAAGGTTTTGTTTTAATTGGTGATTCAAAACGAAGTTGTTTGAACAACGGTCGATGGGATCCACCCATTTACGGATACACTCAATGTTTACGTAAGCTAATAATAAAATTAATATACAAAAAATGAGCGATAAAGTGCTAAAAAAATGTTTTACCGGTTCACATTTTATAGGCGAAGTTTATTATACACAACGCTCTGCCTGGCTGGCCACTGGTGTTGTATTTGCCGCAATATTGCCAATTATCTTGTGCATTGTATGTGGTGTTTATTGTTATCGGAAAAAGGCTCGTAAAGTAGATCCTGGTTGGAAGCTCTCATTGCCACGATCACGGGGCGGATCGCGAACGACATTGCGTCATTTGGCAAGCGATGAAGGTGATAGTGATACATTGAAAAAAAGTAGGTCATATGAAAAAGTATACAGAACACATGAACCATTAGAAGGAAAACCGAATATTGAATTTCCAGCTAAAAAATGGGACCTAGACGAAGAAGATTTCACATCATCGGAAGGCGGTAGCGAATTTCCACAAAGGCAAGTAGCAAAGGATGTCAACTATGGAGATGATACGCCACAACAACAGCAACCCGAACGGCAAACCGGTCGACGAAGTCAACAACGACATGAATTACAACATCCGGACACAATACAAGAAGAAAGTTACCTAACACGACCGACCGACATATCGCCAGGCTTTAGTCCCGTATATAGTGGCTATAGTGGGGCTACCACTGCCATAGCACAAAGTCGTACACCAAGTGGTGGTGTTCGTGTTTTGCCATCATCAAATCGATTTTTCTCCGACAGTACTGGATCACCAGTGTCAAGTGGATCGCCAGTTTTAACACAAAATGTAGGCCTTCCATCGCCACCATTGAACAATCGTTCAACAGAAGTTTAAATATAAGCAAATAACAAAAGTCAAATAAGATGAACAAAAATATAAATAGATACCGTCATTAGTTTTTAATTATCGTATATAATATACAAAAAAAAAAATTTGAAATACATGCGCATACATCAGTTTGTACAATTTAGGGTGTTTCCCATATCTGTAAATAGAAAAATGGTATTTTTTAATTGAAAGTAGACAAAATTCTATGCTGGTTAGTAGCATCGATACAACAAAGCGATTTATATCAACACTTCCCGAAGCGAAAAACGATTGTTGCCTCTGAATATGAATATCAATCACTCCATTATATGAATACAATCTCATAGTGAAGAATACTTACAGAAAAAAACACCTAGAAGTACTTCCTCGAAATGCTGAGACACAACAGTCAGTCTCAGTTAATGTAACAAATTACAATATTAATTTTTGATTAATTTTCGAGTACGAATGGTGATTGGTGACGCTTAAGGCTGCTGATTCGGTTGAACTGCTGGCTGTCGCGGTGATCGTCTGTCTAATCCTGCCGGAATATCCCATCCAAACAGCTCACAATGTCCTATTCAAAAGTAAACACACACACGGAAATAATGTATAGATTATTGGCAGAAATGATTTTTTTTCTTAAATCTATACAAATGTTTAGATATCTCAACAGAAATTTATTTTTTTATTAAAAAAATATTTTCTCAATGTCATTAAATATTGCATACATATTTATCATCGAGCGCTAAAATAGATCATTCAAATAGTGTGCATTTCATTTAATATGTAGAATATATGCAAATGCAAATTTCTAATACACATACCTTTGATGAGAATGCATTTGGCGGCGACGATATCACGATCCCAAGATGTCTTGTGTACAGCCATTAGTAGTTGCTTGTCTTCGATTTCCAATTCATTTTCATCATCGACTGCATATGGCTGTTGAACAGTTGCATACGGTGCATCAGCATTGACTTGAGCATATTCCAATTTACCACTCACTGTGTTTACTTGCCAATTTTTTGGATACACGGCCACCTTAGACAGTAAACGTTCAGCAGCAATATCGAATTCTTGCTCAGTCATGAGTCCTTCTGCCCAAAATCGCATCAAATAAAGTTCAACTTCATCTTTGTTGTACCTCAATTGCCGTTTGCTGCGCTGTGCTACGATTTTTGATGGTAAATATTCGGCGAAAATTGAATCGGGCTCCGCTCTACAATTTTCACACACTTTGAATCGATGGCTCCTTGTGGCTGGATTAAATCGTCGCCCACACTTTGCACAATGCTGCGATGTACCCCACTCATCTGTTTTGCGCACACGACAATTGCGACGTTTTCGAAAGCCTTTGAGTAGTTTGCGCGTACCTGGAGCTCTCACATGCTTTTTGATTCGAATGCACGAGTCTGGTGATATTTCTGCATTTCCCATGTGAATAATTGCGGCTTTATGATTGACCAAATTCCCAGTGAGTTTATCAACGGTTCGATTCGATTCGACGTACTTGTCAAACTGCAACAGCGTGTATTTCGGTGTTGTATACACGGCCATTCCTTTCTTGAGCATTTTGATACGATGATGAACGTAATCAATCCAGAGTATGCCCAGTGGTGATGGCATTCGCTGATACAATTGTCGATTATTTCGATCGTCCTGCTCCTCTTGGGTGAACTGCTTCGTCCATCGTTTTGCCTTTACATCGCGCGTCTTCTGCTTTGCCAGCCAATGGTACTTCTTACTGGACGTTTTCAAGTTGACCTGAAATGGAAAAGTGAAGAAAAAAATTATTCACGTAACTGTATCACTTTCTATTTCTCAATAATGCCAAAAATTTAAACACTCACTTCTTTCTTCGTTTCGATATTTCGACGAACTGTGGCATTCCATGTTTTCATGCCTGGATCGATTCCCAGTTCGTAAGCAAATTTTCCGCCGATGAATTGCTTTCGAAGAATATCATCATTCTGCATCTGTTGCTCGTATTGCTTTGACATGCGATACATAATCGACACAGATTCACCGTTGCTGACGATGGTATAATGGAATTCTTTGTTTTTCTTCAGTTTTCGATTGATGGTCGTTAAATCGAATACTTGATTCCAATAGAATTCTTTGTTCTGGCGAATGTAACTTTCGGTTGCTTGTCTACCATCAACTTGTGGAAGTTGTTTCGATTCGGCCAGCATTCGATAGAAGACATCATTGCACATGAACACTGCCTTTCGTTGATAATCAGGCAATGGAACAACCGAGAGATTTTTGATATTTGGTATCTTCACATTGTTATCTTGCGCCCAATTGTGCCACTCATCGATTTCTGTCTGCATAACGAGCCACATTGCAGTTGCTTTGAACCAATAATCGCCTTTTGAAAAATCCTTGATGTTGTGATCATTGGTTGGGCCACCAACTTCTCGCACAATTGCAGTAACCATGCCAGTAAGTAATGTTCGCTTGTGTCGTTTGAAATCTGCATTTTGATGAGTGTCACGGATCGCATTGTAGCCTCGAATCATCAAATCGACTGCATTGTCAATGTCCTTCTTGTCGAATTTCCAACCGGTAGACACTGCGTTGAATTGCCACGCTCGCATTCGCAGATAATTTTTCAACTTCTTCTTGCAGTGTGTCTTTTGACCGGTTTTCAAGCATCGCGTGTGATTTTGGCAAAGCGTTTTAAAATGATTACCAAAATAATCGTTCTTGGGCCAGGCGAAATTATTTTCTGGACTAAGCTCTTCGACAAACTGACGGAAATGTGGCTCCATATTCTCACCCTCTTTGTTTTTTTGCAAGACGGCATAGAAACATTGCTCAATCACTTCTTCGCCACGATTCTTTTCAACGAGCTGTCCTTTCTTCTTTCCTTTTTTGGCCGGATACGTTCGGTTTTTAAAAAACTCCCACTGTCGATTCATTTGTGCCGATTTCACTTTATCCAAGAAAAGTAATGATGCCAAAACGGTGATTTTCGTTGACATTATGCTTTTCTGTTCGATCCACGGTTTGACAATGTGATTGAACTCTGGTCGTAAAATTGTGTTGAGGCGCATTTTAATCGCGAACAATCCATTATCGTTTACATCATCATCAGCATCCTTTTCTTTTTGCGCATTCGTTTGAAATTTGTATCGCTTTTTTCTTGGCGCTGTAGCAGCCGTAGTTTCACCAGTCGTTGACATGTTGAACTAAAACGAAATAAAAAAAAAACACACGCGCAATTTAGAACACAAATAAAATGACAAATATATTTTCTGCACTGTGTAATTTTTAAATGAATTGAATCAATAGGAAGCACTGAATATATGGGGACAAAACTGACACTTGATGTTACCTGATTGAATGTTAAGCGTGAAGTGATTCAAAATCGACAAATTGAGTGATATTAACTCTTTTGAATGCAACATATAAATGCAAACCACACCAACACGGTCCAAAGTTGAATCGAAATATTTGCAGTTTCAGCTTGTGAATGTTTTGTTATTATCAAAACTAAACAAAATCAAACACAAAATTCACCGCAAATATCTCGTTTGAAAACAATCGGTTGACAATGATTCCAATAGAAAACCGCCTACAGCGAAAAATAAACTTCTTTGAAAGCAAGAAACAAATATAACATACACTGACACAATCCAAAAATATGTTTTAGCACTTTTATCAATCGAATCCAATGAAATTATGACGATGCAAATTCAAATAAAAAAAACATTGATTCTGACAAGTTTCAACACGATCGTTTCATTTGAACCAACACACTTCTCCACATTCCGATGGTTCTGTGTCGAAAGCATTCTTATACTGCACACATTTTTTGTTTATAAAGCGTTTGAATAAGAATGTATGGTACGGAACCAATAAACGGAATCACAGTTTGTATGTAAACACTTAAGAGCAAAAGAAACGGAATGATTATTATTATTAGCCTATCGCGATCGATATAAATGTGTATGTGTTGTATGGACTGCTTGGTTCAATTCATAAAATGATTTTACAGGCCAAAAAAACGGCTGACACAGCGAACAACACGATTCTGAAAATGCGTTGAATATAAATACTTTCTTTTGTTTATTTATCGAATTCTAAAGAATCGCAACAATATTCTATCAAAGCGAACAGTGTCGATATACGTGCAAACAGCAAAGAGAATTGTACTTCAAATTCTAATCAACTATATTTTCAGATATGTTTTCGTTTCGGGAAGTGCTAAAATCAATCGCTTCGTTATATGAATGCCATTTACTAACATAGAATTTTGCCTTCTTTGAATTAAGAAATACCATTTTTTTATTTGCTGATACGGGAAACACTCTATTGTACATTTTGAATAGCAACATTTGCAAAACCATTTTCAGTTCCGACGAAATCAACGACACAGTTCCATGACCCGATGTCTACATTACTCTTTAAAGCACATTGATAAAATCTATTTTCATGTCAATTCGAAGCGACAACAGACTTAAAATCCAATGAATTATACCATTAGCCGTAATAATAAATTTACAATGAATGTTCAAGAAAATATCAAAATAAATCATATAATTTGTTTTTGTATTTAATGAGATAAGAGGAAAAAAACACTCAAATCGTTTAATTGTTTGAAAACTTTTTATTTGTTCAATATATTGCCGACGAGAAATTGTCAAAACAAAAAAAAATGAATATCTCTATAGCACGATAACACTAAACAGTGCTAACTAAGGTAAGAGAATAAAATAATAGAATATGTAAAAAGTGATATCTAAATTTTTATGGGATAAATATTCGCCCAAAAGCATCACATAATGCTTGTGCACATTAAACACTTTAATCACTTTAAGTACGATCCAACGCATACACTCCATAGATATAATATATTGCTATAAAAGTTAACTTACAAAGATAAAAGTCTCATGTATGATGATTTTTTGCTATTATACTACGAAAACGATAGTTTAGCATACTTATTCCACTTAACAATATGAATTTTGTGACATACAACCTCGCTTTCTCTCTTCTCTCTTTTCTGTTTTGCATAAAATGATGAGTATTATGTGTCATTTATCACAGGGTAGATAAGTTAAATAAAAACCAAGAACAGAAGACGATTTTTTTTCTGGATTTTTGCTTTATTACTGTCGATTCGTAGAATGAAAGATGGCAAGAGAGGCGCCAGCGTACACACATATACAAACACAAACACAAATAAAGAGATGAAAATGGCACACAGTTCATATTTTGATGTTCATTTGCCATTGAGAAATGGCGAAAAATAAAAATTAAGAATGACATTATATGTTGAAGTGCCGAAGACATTGAACAACTTTGAATATGAATGAGAAAAAGCAACACATTCACAGATGAAAAAAAGATATCATCGTCATTTGTTTATGGTATGGTCGATATATAGGAGTATTTTTGACACATGCATATTGATGATATAATTGAGAGGATGTAATAAATTTCCAAACAGCAAAAACTCACTACCACAAAATATGCTTTAATATTACAGTAAATTTTGTTATTCATGATCGTTTCCAATTTGGATGGCTTTTACAAATGCAAAGTTCAAGTTTAAATTTATGACAGCAACAACAATAACGATAAAGCTAACTAGGACGAAGACGACGACGACGATGGCGACGGCAACGGTGACGATGATGATGATAATAATGGTAATAGCAAAAGCCTGTTTGGAACTATCGTCCGGAAAAAATATGGAATTTAAAATAAACAAATTACAGCAATAAAAGTGAATGAAGGTAGTAAATGAAAAGTGCAAAGTAGTAAATTTCTCACGTTCGACCTTTTTTGGTATCATTCTTGATAAATTTTCATTTCAGACACGCTTGAATGAGAGAAAATTAGACCTAAGAGTGAAGGAGAGAGGTAAAGAAAAAAAAAACTTTATCTCTCAATTTTCGTTCGCTCTCATTTCTCTACCTTCGTTTACCGGCAATCCAAAAGTGAAGAAAAGAAAACTCGAACAATCAAAAATTGACTTGATTACATATTCGTGATGATTTTATAAAATTGAAGATATTTTCATCAATAAATTATCACACATACCTTGAAAGGAGCTCAAACTGCATACTCAACAATATTCAAAATGGCATCCACGACGGAAATCAGTACATTTCCATTATAGCTACTAGCTAAATTGTATGAATGAAACAAATGGCTCATGGCGGTTGCATAAAGATAAGAATTAGTTCAGTTTTATTGTTGTTTTCTAGTTTCTACAAGTATTTAGAAGATTTTTATTTGATTTAAATAAATATATATATATAATACAGGTTAGTGGTTTGCAATGTGTTTGTTATTTTTTGTGTTGTTGTTTTCATTTTCATTAAATGTTTTAATGTGTAATGGTTTGTTTTCAGCGCAGCGTTCGTCCGTTAAATTATTCAGTAATCAGTGATGTGTGTATATGTATTTTGGTTGTTTGTTTTGTTTCAAAAATAAATAGAGAAAATATCAAGCAAAACTACATCCGATTGCATTTACAGGTGTATTGCACACTACTTTTGTGCAATTTATCTAAACTTAAAATCATATAACGTTTGTCGCTCTTGCTCTCGTTTACATTTCAGCATTACGTTCGGTGTTTTGTGTATTCAATTGGATTGAAAATGAACATTCCAGTATTTCGTGAAGCAAATCACACTCATAAACTATTGACTAAACATAACATAAAATACAATTCACATTTAAAAGAATTTTGAACTTCATAACAACGTTTAATCAAAACAGAAATGAAAATCCCTTCGTATTCTTCTTCTTTTTCTGTCGCTTACATAAACTCTCAAACAAGAACATTTCTTTTTAATTTATAAATAGGCATTGAATCGAAGACATTGTGTTTGTGCTAAAACCGAAAAGTTTTTTCTTTCTTTCTAATTTTTTTTTCTTTTTAGTTATAAATAATTATTATTTCTTCTTTTAATCATATTATTATAGTAAATAGTCGTGTTTTATTACTTATTCGGATTATGCATTTTTTTTTGTTTTCCTTTTATTTAGTTTAAAATTTAATTTTATTTCACGCTACATTTCTGGGGTTGAATGATGTGGGCTTGGTCATTTAACAGACATCCCTATTTTATTTCATCATTGAATATAAATGGTTGTGAACGCATGGATTCAAATTCAATAAGTTAAATCTTTTAAAAATTACAAATTCGGTTTATGTTGAACTTATCGAATCAGCTTATAACAGTTTCGATATGGCTTCCATGCTATGGAAGGATAGTGACCAGATAGAAACAACACTAACATCATAATTCATCAAATTTTGGTGAAAAAGAAACATTTCTTCCCTCTTTCTCTTGAAAGAATGAATATTTTTATCTATCTGTTACATGAACAAACGATGCATATTTAATTTTTGAAAGTGTGTCGAAGAGTATTGCCGTTATATTGACTTCGTCAGAATAGCAACAAACGGTCTAACTCTTTTTTTGTAAAATTAATAATTAACACATTTTTATCATTTATTCAACACTGCCTACTGGATATAAATTTTAATGAAAACAAAGTGTATGCCAGAGCAGTATATCAGCTATCTGAATAGCCACTGATATTCTTAGATGCTGATGCTCAGCAGCCGAGCTCACTGATGACTTTTGGACTGATGTTGCATCCAGCGTATGAAACTATCAGCGGATATTCAGATAACTGGTTGTGAGCAGTTCAACTTTGTGAGATCAATGTGAATGAAATTTAAACTTCACTTTCATCAAAAAATTTCTTAATGATCTTTTTTTTATCTAAAGTATTTACACTTCAGTTTGTGGCTGTGCTCTAGTTACATTGTTACCGCATACATGACATGCGTATTCTATTTGTTTGTTTAGTGCTTTTTTCTTTTCTTTTCTGTAAATACGTACGAGAAACGATTGTCGATTACACAATCGATGGATATAGCATTTGGTTGATTACACTACTCTTTGCTGGAACAAGCGTTTACATTTAAATTCAAACAATTTAAAGCTACTTACTTATGCGAATAATCTTTATCTTTAAATTTATAGTAAATATTAAGCCCTATCTTATGCGCAAATATAACGGTACGCGTTTTTTTGTTATCTTATTCTCTTTTTTTTTTTGGTTTTTTCGCTTGTTTTCATGTACTTTTACTTTATACTCCAATCAATGTGCGCATTCCGGGAAATTTTCGAATAAAACATTTATGACTTTTAATGATAATAATGTGCCTTTCTTGTTCTCTCTTCGTTTTTATGTGGTATACTTCTCCATTTGCAATGGTTTCTATGGAGTAATATATGCACTCTCTATTTGTGTAAGCAAAAAACTCTTCCATTCTGCACATAACTGTGTATCTATTGTAAGTGAATGATTTTTTTATTTATATATACTGTGATATGAACACGTTACTAGCAATTTGCCGACAGCATTAAACTGAAAATTTGAACCAAAACTTTATTCTACCTTCCATTTCTGTTTCTTTTTCTCTCTGACTCTCACTCTCTCTAATTCAGCTGTGAATAGGGGAAGTGAGAGCGAATCGGAGCCATTGCGATTTTTCATGAACAGCAAAACTTATATTCAAGTGTCATATCTTATTAGTTGGGTCTTTTTATACTCCATGGCGTTTTCAAACCATCGCTGAACGACAATTGTGTATTCCGCTCTTTGAAATTGGTTTTTTTTTTGCATTTACAGAATTCAAACTTTTTCACATCAAATATTTTGTTGGGTATGCAATTTTTTTGTAGCTAAAGTCGAGTGCTTTCTTGTGAATATGAATAATTTCCATTTAAATACATTAAAAATATGCCAAAGGCATGAAGAAGCATGTTGGCCAACTAAAAATCCAAAATATAAAATCAAAAAATTTGGGTGTATCTCAGAAAGATGTAACCCCAAATGATACCGTACCGTCCACCCATTCGATCTTGACATTTGAGATATATGCCTGGAAAGCGAGCCAACCCGATTCCACCCCCCAACTCCCCTATACACACAAGGGTGTAATATTGAGACGCAAAAAAAATATTGCCATAAATCTCACCAAATTTTAGCATCGTTGTATGAATGAATTATTAATTGTTATTATTATTTAACTTGTTACACAATGCGATACTCTGTTTCTATCGTAATTTTATTTTCATTGTTCTCTCTCACTTCTTCTCTTATTTTCTATAAACTTTTTGTTTGTATGTCTCTGTTTTGGCGGATTTTCATCTAAAAAAAAAACTCTTCATAAATTATCATTTGAAATTAATAATTTATAAACCGAATAAATTAATTGAGCCGGGAGACAAATTTATTTCGTCTCAACTCGAGAATTTAAATCAACACTCTCATGCATCCTCATCCTTTTTTTTGCCATTTCTCTCTCTATTTCTCGCTCATATTTATAGTATCTCCAACTGATTTTGTATGCACAAAAAGTTTTGCAAGCACATTTATTCTATTCCATTTGCTAAGTTTTGTTCGGTTAAGTCACGTGTCTCTGAATTATTTAAATCGGTCTGAATTTTAGCATTCGGTTGAGAAATACCTATGCAACTTATTGCATCATTTCTATAGCTGTGTTTTTATGCCTTCTTCCTCCCCTCCCTCTTTTTCTCTCTCTTTCTCTCTCTCTCTCTCTCTTTATCTATCTCTCCCATAAACGCTCATTGGATTAATTAATTTCAAATTAATTTTAATGTGTAAATAAGCGTGAACACCAAAAAACTTGCAATCACCCATTCGCACTGTGCTTTAATAACCATGATGCATCCATTTCGCTTTCGTGCATTTTTTTTTATTTCTCTGCATGCTCATTTGTTATATTTAAATATTTATCCCTTAACTTATTACCAACAACCCCGAATAATACGCAAACTATTGTTATTTAATTGGAGATTGATGAGTGCAAGCTTTTATAACTGGTTCATTTACAGTTCAAATATGTTGCGTGCTCAATTGCAAATGAAAAATAATTACTATTATCGATACCATGTGGGAGAAATGGGAAAAAGCACGTATGGACGAGAAGAAAAAAAAACGCATAATATTTTCCCATCAGATTTTCTATTACGCAATTACACTGGCCCACAGGCGTTAGTCATTCCAATCACTTTATATCATTTAATAAATGAAATGGCTAGTTTGTGATCAAATTAAATTCGAATATGCTGACAATTGCTGTGAGATATTATTGGTATTTCAGTGTTGTCCCACACTTGCTCTCGGCAAACATAAATATTTTCACTTTTTTTCCATTTGTGAAATATGAATTGTGAATAGTGCAAAATGTTCAGTAGTTTGACCTTTTGTAATCTAATTCAAACACACAAAAAAAGCAAATAATGTGCAATATGTGAATTGTGTACATTTTTTCATGCAACAAGCATTGTGTGGCGGACGTACGACTGACAAATGAAGTGTTCACGTTTTCGCTCGTTGATTATTATTATTGTTCCCATCTATTATAGCAATGTGAGAACAGTAAATGATGATGCGTATGAGATATTATCATCTCTTCATACATATATGATGTGTTCGTTCACTGCCAAACGAAAACTAACAAAAAAACGAACCATGTAGAATATGGGAAAGTGACTTTGCGTCACGATTGAATCGAATCAACTATATCGTATTCAAAGCACTTAGTTCTTCATTCTTTTTGCCAAGAATGCGATCGTTGTAATTTGTGTATTTATTAAATCCACTTAAATTGAGGAATTTTCCTTTGAAATTGAATATTTAATATATTGGCTCATGTTGGACCAATACCAATGAGCTTCCTTGCATAGTTTAAATATGATTATAGCTCCTACATACTGGCTTATGTACGCAAATACCAACTAAGCACTGAGCTAAAGCTGAAAGTACTAGATGCACATCTAAGAGTTTCAGTGAAAAGCCGAAAATCATTTTGGGCACAATGAATTTTATTGTTGTTGCTCACTAGCTGTGTCACTTTTTCGTTCACATTCTTTGGCCACTGCCATATGCTGAATAAAATACACAATGAAAATGATGCCATTATTTCATATTAGAGGGCTAAATGTTTGCATCATAGCTTATATTTTGCATTTATGTTCATATATTTTACTTAAAAGTGATGTTTATACGAAGATAATATGGGATCTGTTTTTTTTCTCCTCTTGTCGAACAGAGACGAAACGAACTTTCCATTTCCGTGAGTAGAAATAGAACGAATAACAATAAGAGGCGTTTGATAGAAGTGCACAGACACAACTTTTATAATATAAAATTTTGTCGACGCGCACATGTTTGTACTGTGAAAAGGGAACGAAATGGAACATTTGCATTGCATTTTTCACTCTCTCACATTTTCCATTCACATAATTTCAAGTGCATTCTTGCAATTCCATTTGTGTGTGTAAGTGTCAAGCATACATGGGCACAATCAGAAATCATGAAGGGGAGTCCAAAAATTACAAAAAAAAATGACAAACAAAAAGGTGATTAATTTCATTTTTATTGTTTCTTTGGGTTAAGTAAACCGCGAATTCTTTTTTTTTAATGGGGGAGCCATCCGGGCTTACAACCTCCCTATGGAGATTCTCTCTTTTGTTCCTCAACAAAAAAAAAGATAACACTTCATATGTATGCAAATTATTTAATGCAAACATTCCACGACAGAATGCTCAGTTGGAATCTTGACGAAAGCGAGAGATTGAGATCATGAATTCACCTACGCATACATTGAAGTATGGCAAACAGATATGGAACTAGAATCATCTGTCGCTTCCCAAAAATGATAATTTCCTCAAAAGTATCCTCTTTCAATTAACGAAAAATGTGGCTGGGGAGATATTTTTTTTGTGGCCATTTGCTACTGAGCTAATGTTTAACTTGGTTGTTTCATATTCGATAATCGGCATCATGTTTCTTTCTGCCTGCTTCATTTTCACCCACTTACATTTTATGTATATTTATATTGCAATAATAGTGTAATTTGCATTGTTTATTTTTCATTTAATTACTATGCTATCATAATTAATTTTATTTTTAGGATTATTTGCTTACGTGTAAAATATTGCTGCTGTTGATGTGTGTATGCACGTTAAATGGTAGAAGACTGATCGCATAGTTTTTATTATTATAAAAAGTTGGCACTTTTCACCATGTTCGTTGATAGAATAGGTTATAAAGCATGTTTGTTGTCTGTGTTGCACTTGTCGTAAAGTTTTCGTGTGCATACACACCCTTTTTTTTTGTTTGTTTCTATTCATTGTGATATATATGTATGGATTGAATGTGTAAGGATTATGTGTATGGTTTGTTGACGGTGATAATTGTGTTCGACTTATTATGTGAACCAGCAAAATGCCAAATTTATGGTGAAAATGAGGCGATTAATGATGTAATGAAACCAAAAAAAATCATTTTTAAATGAAAACCAAAACACACACAGAGAGACACACGCACACATAATAGAAGCGAAAGGAATGTGAATATTATGAAAACGAAATGTTATGAGAGAAGAGCGCGCACATTTTCTCAGAACGCATGTGACATGTTTGAAAGGTGTACCAAGCATTTTTACCATTTTCATTTCTTTTTTTTTGGTATCCATTCAGATTGGTGGAAACGCAAACACGCAACGGTTGTCTCATTCGCGAGATAAATCGCATTTGCTGTTCACATCTCTGATTTGCATGTTTCTTTTGCGCCATTTACTTTCAGAGAGATTTTTTTTTGATTTATCTCAATTATTTACAACGTCTCATTTCATTTTTATGATTATTTTTATATATATATTTTCCGCTCACGTATAGTGTGAAGAAATAATTTATTTTGTTTAAAGCTTTCAATTTATGTTTGGAAGTAATTTAAATGGGCACGCACATTTACGAAAGAAAATTGACTATATCTTCATAACATATATTTTATGTAGTAGTAGATTGGTATACACACACATATACATTCAAAAAAGTTTCTCCATCCGCGTTTTAGGCTTTTGTGGGCGGAAGAGTTGATTTGGAGACGCGAAAGATAAAAAAAAACAACAGAATGAAATATGCTTAAAGTAACAATAATGTCTACACACACGAACACACACACACACACAAACACAAACACACATGTTGCGTACGGCAATGCGGTGAATAGAATGTGAATAAAAACGTGGAGATGATGAAAATGTATCTGTGTTGTATGCTGCCATATAGTTATTACTATAGTATATAACAAACAATGTATGTCTTCGTTCGTTTGTTTGTTCAATCGCTAAATTGTTGTCATTCTCCTCTATTCGTACATTCAATCTACTCGCTCTAACTTTACACAATAGAGTACACGCGTTGCAAATTACGGCACCGTAAAGCACTGCTTCATTTTGATTATCTTAAAAGATCCTCAGGATGTGGTATATTGGCGTAGTCGCTTTTCGAACGATTCAAGAACCAGCATTTCATGGGCTCCGCTTTACCTTTCATCGTCACCAAACCGCGATATTCAAAGTCAAACGGCTCATCAAATTTGTCACTATTGCACAATAATCTAAAGCAGAGATGATGAAAAAAAGAGAAGAAAAATATAATAAAAGTTAAAAAACTGGCTTTATATGAGCGTATACGCATTCTGTGCGCCACACAAATCGACTATAATCGGAACATATACATTCTCTATGTTTCATTTTAAAAATAACAGGCCGTATAAAATGACAACGAATAATTAGAAGAAGAAAAAAATGTTTCGCAAATTGTAAAAAGAGGGCGGATAAATAGAGAGAGTGAGAAAAAACCATCAACCGAACAAAATAAAAAGTCCACTTTAATTATCTTTTAAATTTATTTTACTTTCACTTTGTTTTATTTATATTAATCTTTGTGGAAGCCCAAATGGGCCTGTATACGCGTATACACTCAGACATACACGCACACACACTTAATTCGATCTTAGTACACATACACGGTGAAAATTGTGCGAATGTTTTAGTTTGCGCTCAAAATGTAATAATTTATCGTCGCACAAGTAACCCATTACGATGAATCTCAATTATTTATCATCATGCTACTCTCAACGAACAAGAAAAAATACATACAAATTTTAATTCTTTGTTTTTTTCCCTCGAGTAATTACACATATTTGCTCCTGTTTCATTCTTTCAACAACTTTTACGTACATTTTAATTGCAAAGAGTTGCGGCGAACACAGAACAGAGAAGACGAAAAAAAAATGGACGCAACCAGAAGAAAAAGTAGGAAAAAACGCATTGTAATAAATAAATTAATGTAAGGTAGTCGGATGTAGCTCTCTCTCTCTTTCTCCCATACATTTCTTAAATATATCTTCTTCACATAGTTAAAACGATTCTCAGTAAAAATGAGGAAGCAAAATATGCACAAGAAAATAAATTAGAAACATTCCAACGGCACCAATTTACTCTCTTCATCTTATTTCATGCTTGCCTGTTGATGGGTCATTAAAAAACTGTACTGCGCTCGATCCACATAGAAAATCTCTTTTTTCATAGGTGCAAAAAAATAATACCCAAATCTTAGTTGGAGTGATATATATATAAAAAAAATGAAACGTAAATTAAAATTCACCATTTGACATGATATAATTTTGAAAAGGGAAATCATGGTTTTACATGTGTTTTTATAAACGAAACCCTGATGATGTAACAACATAGTACATAACTTCTTTTATTCTCTTTTGCGTAAATGCCGCTTAATTGAGAAAATGAAAAAAACAATCTCAGAGCAAAAACACACATTGACGTTAAATATTACATGATAAAAACAAGAGAACTCAAAGCGGAGAACATACGGTGAGCTTTCAAACTATAAACTGTCATATATGAGATTTTCATTTAAAATGGCACAACAAATGAGTTGGTTGTTTCATGGTACATCGTAGAACAAAACAGACAATATATCGGGCTAACTAATCAGCGTAGCTGACACGAATTAGCGCAATTACAATCAATAAATGTCACAAAATCGAAGTGTACCAATTAACCGGCTGGTTCGTGTCAGCTGATCAGTGTGCTAAATATATTGTCTGAGTAAACCAATATTGAACGTTCCACACTAATTGACGTCGACGAAATGAAATATTTGTTTGTTTCTCATTACATTGTGGAAAATTGTATTCGTGAAGCCTTACATGTTTACTTCAGATTATGTGCCATTTCATTTAAACAAAACCGTTTAGCTCTCACATGGTCCGGTTGGGAACGTACGATATTCGATATCCGAATGAAAAGAAGGCCATAAAATCTATATGCCAGAAAAAAACCGACTGAATAGATCTAATGAAAAAGAAGGAAGCAATAAAAAAGGAAAAGCAACGTAGAAAACAATAAACAGTATGGTTTCAATCGTATTTATTTTTGTTGTTTGAATTGAAGGGTGTCAGTTCAGCTGTGCTGTTGTGCGCTAACAAACATCGTTCGAAGCAACATTCGTGGTTTTTGAGTCACTTGCAATTCTTCATCTACTAAATTTACAACTAGTATTGTGTGTATTGCGAAATAGATTCGAAGTGTAATCAAATCGTCTTCCTCTAACCCACGTTCCATTGGTAATTGCATTTTAAAGATATTACCATGTGTGTGTGTTGTTTTTTTCTTTGTTTAATAGAAAAACAATTTGATTAGAATTTACAAAGCAACTATTTAATTGAAATATATTGAGTTTTAATTGAGTTTTTATTTTCGTTGTAGATTCGAATGAAACTAATTAGATAACTAAGTGTCAATATGGAAGTGATTTTTGATTGTTTTTTCGAAGAGACTTTCTTACGACTAGAACGCAGTGGATTGAAAACCAAACAAAAACGTAAAGATGTCATCGATCATTTGACAGCGATTATTTTGGGCACATCAAAAGGTTTGACCACTGGTTGAATGATTTGCACATAGATTTTTTTTTTGTATTCAAATAAAATCTTGAGATATAGAAAAAGGTGCATGTGCTCAATGAGCGACCGTATAATATAATAATGGTGAATTTTTCAAATGGCACCGAGAATAAAATGGAATTATCCTAATTTCAAGCCAACAAATTCATCGTAACCTAATCCAAATATGCTTAATGTCAACTGCTATCAACAAATTCAAATGTTAAAACTAACAATGTGATTACTCGTGTTTATCTTTGTATAGGTCAAAATGTAACTGCAACTGAGACATGTACATTGGCTGTCATTTCGGCCATTAATTATCATCAGAGGAAAAAGTGCGAGAACAATAATGTGAGATTATAAAGCATTAGTTGCAAAAAGAAAAGGGGTAACAAAGAATAACATTGTGGCTCATGAGTGAAAAGGTTCGTTGCATTTGACACCCGCCTTGAAATCAGTTCTTTTGTGTACGTGAACCATTTCAAAAAAAAAAAGACTCTTGTGCTTTCACTCAAATACCCAAATGTTCTCCTTTGTAACTTCCTCAAGGCTGTTACACTATATTAAATGATGTCGCTTGCCATAATATACAAAAAAACCAAAAAACCGAAATCGTACTTTAAGTCAAAATACGTTGAGAATGAGACGATAAAGAAAGAAAGAAGGAAAAAGAAAACATTAGTCTACAAAAAGTTTCTTTCCGGATATTCTATATATTATACAGTGAAAATGTATGTGATTTGTATTCACATTTAAGCCACTATTTTTTTTTTGTAGGTATGTTTAATGGGAAAGTTTCATAATGTGCTGTACATTGGTTTAAAAATAGCCTGGGACTGGGGTGTCACCGATTCAGATGTGGTGAAAACACTTTTATGTATGAAATACATAATTTGAATAAATTATGCGTTCTCAAAACACCAGAGTGTGACGTAATAATGACATTTCTATTAAACAAAATCTCATAATCATTTCGATGGTTTTTTTTCTCTCTCTTTTTCTCGTTTTTGTTTTATTTCTGTACCATTTTCAGATGAAATTTTTCAATGCGAACAGAATTTTGAGCGTTTATTTCTTGGTGCTATATTCGGTTCAAATGCGCCATACTTCATAGCCGGATGGAGGAGCGATTTTTTAGATCAGGTCAAATGCACAAGCTTAAACCGTAGCTTATTCAACGAAAGCTAGAGGTGTAATCTATCATTCATTGAATCCAGTCGACTTTTAAATATGAATGTTAAATTTTAAATATAAATTTTAATTTTGTATTGCCATAGATATCGCCGGCATTATTGTGCATATATCTAATATAAATTCGCTTTCATATTTATGCTATTGTTTTGCACCATAACTTGGTTAAACGCAATCTGCTGAGCATCGAATGAGCACCCAGGTGAACATATTTTAGGTTTTTACGCATTTTGCATTCTATAGATGTGCAGCTTTTTAACTGATGCTTAGTTTAAAGAGAATGAGAGTGAGTGACATTTCAAACAATGAAAGCGAAAAATGTTGTTCAAATTGTTTGTTTTTAATTGGTCGCTTCTCCTTTCTTTGATCCAATGCATTTACCATTTTTAGATTTCCGCATTAAATGTCTAGCGCCAGTGTAAGAATATTCTAGTTGGTAATTATATCTGTTCATATATATTCATTTGGATTGTATTTACTCTACTCTGTATGTTTTTTTATTGTTATTCACTTTAACATTTTATTATTCAAAACTAGGATGAAAATATTCGAGCGCTGGTTTTTTATTTGGAACATGCAAAAAATGCTCGGCTGGAGTTTCCGGTCTATCTAAATAAATACGAGGGAACCAAAGTTCTCAGGTGAATTTTAAAAAATGAAATGAAAACCCGAATACATAACAAAAGTAAACAGAGAAAGATTGTGCGGTAAATTGGTTGTTTCGTTATCTTGGTTTTATGATTACTATTTTTTTTTTCGTTGTTGGTTTGTTCAGTTGGTTATTTCAGTTTCACTATGATTAAAAGGAGTATGCTGTCACATGTCAAACTGAAATGATTAATAGCGAGAGGGTTTGTGTATGTGTGTGTGTGTGAATATGTGTGCTTTGAATTATCAACAATTTCAAAAAAGTGACCGAAATACTGGAATGCACATTGAAAAAGCATAAACCATTACATCAACATATTAAATCAATTAAAAGTTTTATTTTTGCCAATTTTTGGTTTCTCTTAGTGCATCCCAAGATAGCCGTTGTTCTCGACCGTTTATATACTGCCTGCAGACATGAATCGTTTAGTGAAATAAATTTTCTATGAGTCAGATCATGGTCGATGAAAGTTTCCTCTCTGTTTGTGCAATAAAAGCGTTCTCTCTTTTGATTTTCCGTTGGTTCTTGATTCACCGCGATGCGAGATATTTTCTAGGTCCAGGCGAACCTACTATAAAAACGTATTAATTTTAAGACAAGAACCAATGTAGGATGGTAGAAAAAAAGGCCGAACCTCTTATATAAACAAGTCAAGCGATAATAAAATCAACGTGATGCTAAAACAAGCATTGATATACATTTGCTTTTTAAACTTTTCGTTTGCATTAAACGCGCTTATCTCGTCGGCTTTTTTATATGATGTTTCTGGCACACAGTAAAAAAAAAAAAGCTAATAATTTTTTCATCGCATTTTGGTGTTCATGACAAACAGCAATCCATAATTTCATAATGCGTCAATATTTACTCTGTAAGTCTTTATTAAAAAAGAAGGGGCGAAGAACTTTTATTCGGAAAGAAGCTTAATAAAATCATATTTTTTGCTCTTGCGAATGGAGTAAAAAAATATGCGAGATATGATCATCAAGTGTTTGCATTTCGCTTCACAAAAAGGATTAATACTTTTCAAGCGAAATATTCTTTTATTCTCTCTATCTTTTTTTGCATTTTTTTTTTTTCAACAATTCTTAAAGAAACATAAAAATCTCCCGTCACTTTCATATCGTATGTAGTAGCAACGATAGAAATGTCCGTGTCGTTTTTTACTGGCTTTTTCGTAATTTTTTTCCTTGCCACTTTTCCAAATTGTGTGGAGAACGTGATTCATAATCTCTAATGAAAAATGCGCATTTGATGCCTGTGATTTTCCCTCTAATATTGTAAAATACGCTGAATAAACAGTGTTGAATACGTGGTGGCACGGTACAAAAAAAAAAAACAAAATTAAACGGGAATGAATTTTCATAGCATAAAATTGTATTTTAAAATGAGGCCAAATTTATAAATCTTTTTTTTTTCGCTGTGTCTTTCTTTTGCCGATCTGTGTGCGTGTGACGAAATAAGAGCACGGAAACAGTATGCGGTGCATAAAAAAGCTTCTGCATAAAATTTTACGTCGGTTTTCTTAATTAGAATGTTTTTGTGTAGCTTTTATCAATAACATTGGTGTTACGTTGAATGTGATACTTAGCAAAAAAAATGTGCGAGAATAAAAAAAACGTATATTGGTGTTTTCATGTGCAAGTGCTTCGCATATCATTTTGCCTCAGAGTGTATACAGAGTGCTGTCTATATTTTCATTTGTGAACTTTCTTTTATCATACATTCGCTTTTTTCGCACATTTTATAATGTAATACTTTAAAAACTTTTTTATGACATTCACCGCTACATTGAGTCAGAGTGCTTTGGTTTCTCTTTCGGTTTTTTCAGTCTGTGGTATTACCTATTCTCTTTTTTCAACGTATTGGCGAAAGAAAAAGATATCATCCATTTTCGGATTTTTCAATTGTTGATTGCCTGACTATGACTTATGCGCTACCTCTGTCACTTTTATTATTTTATAATGCGAATATGGTTTGGCTTAAGACACTTCATTCCCAATGGCTTCTTCATGAGCGAGCAGAAAAATAAGAAATATTGTTAAAGCCAACGATATATACGATAAAGCGTTAGTATTATTAGATTATTAACAAAAATAAATACTTTTTCCCTTCGTTGCATTCTCTCATCAGTTCGTTTTTGTGTTCATGATTGTCATTTTTCGTTTGCCATTCAACCAACAAGTTATATTTACGAATATCTGTTTGTTTGTGCGTTTTTTCTTTTCGCATATGTAAGCAGAAAATGCACACACAAACACGACAATAATGCGACGAAAATGTTCATCAGAAGTTGTGAAAAGGAATAATTTTACTCTTATTCGTTTCGTCCTTTTTCATCGTTTCAACATCTCTTCTATTCTGTCTTACTTTCATTCTTCTTCCTTCCTTTTGGTGATTGAATCTGCATTCAGGGAAAAACACTGAATGTAAACAATAGGGAAAAAACTACATAACTACACAACGACAAATCAACATCGCTTGTATTTCTATACATGTCATACATGGGCATGCAAAAAAATTAAGGAGGGGGGTCCACCGGCCACTCAAAAAACCCTAGCAAATCAAGACATTTTTTGTCGCGAAAAACCCTAGCAATTTTAAAGATTTTTCTATTCCTCACAAACTTGAAAAGCAAAAAAAAAGGTCTTCAATTTTTTCGCAAAAAACTCTAGCAAATCGAAAGAATTTTCGGCTGTCGTCGGGAGGGGGTACCTCGGACGATTCAAGGAGGGGTTATCCGGGCTTACAACCCCCTGTGCCCATGTTTGATACAAGTAGCATCGCGTTTTCCACTTCATTTTGTTTGCCATTCTACAAGCTATTCAACAATAACAAAAGATGTATTGAAAAAAAGGAGAGAAAAACACACACCATTTGCATTATTGATAAGGCTTTTGTTTAAATAAACACATACAAACGATGCAACAGCAAACGAAAGTGGGTGACAGCGATCAGGAACAGTGTTTCGAAATGATTGAAAGCACATCAATGATACAATAGCATTTTCGATTATATGTATACATGTGTGTACTTTTTTTCATATTGATTCCCATGAATATAGCACCAAACTTTTTCAGTTGTATTTTGGACACTTTTCATTTTTGCATTTATATACTGCATGAATATGGATATGAGAGAAGTGTGCTCCAAACTGAACTGGCGAATGTGACATGTTTTTTTTTTCGTATTCAGCCGTCACATAGGGCGAAAAACAGTAAATTTTGTTCCAAAAAGTTTCACTAATTCGAGAGAATACCACTTAAAAATCCCGACGTCGAAAGAAAATCGCATTCGAATGCACTTTGAATGAAATTGATTTTTTTTTTCATTTACGACTTGCATATAAAAAAGAAAGAAATCGAGTTGAATTTAAAACTTTAAAAGTGGTCACATCTTGAGGGAAGTATTACAAAATAGTTTCGACAAACCAACCGAATCTCTTTGACTCAATGTGATATATAAAAAAGAAAGTTTATTGCACGAATCTGGTTCATAAATTAAACGAGAATGAATAACATTCCACTTTATATATTGTCTTGAACAAGTGGATTCTTTTTTGGTTAGCGGATATTTTCAATAACCATACATCCACAAGTAATATCATGTTCCACATAAAATTACAGGAATGTGCATTTTATGGTTTTGATCAAAATTGCCATTCATGCGATACGTTATGTTTCGCCACCTTTTACTCTCTTACATTTTCAACTGAATGTATGCATGCACATTGCACACTGTAGTGCGCACATAATTATCATACATAAAATCGTATCAACTTAGGGGTGACATTTTAAAAGAAATCTTCATTTGAAATTGACATTTTTCATTCGCCAACAAGTTTTTGATATCAATATATTCGAAACAAAAAGCGCACATTTTGTTGGCAGTGAAAATTTTAAATGTTGACGAAATTTTTTTTTTTCAATGGAAACCTCTACGAACCGATTTTGTTTCGAATAAAAAGAAATACATTGCAAAGACCCCTAGGAATGAGCTTAACGATGTAGTTGGGTATGACACATTATTATATATTTTTTTTTTTTTTTTCAAAAATGAACTTCATTTTAATATTTCAGAGTTATTCGATGTGACACTTTCAGTCAGATGCAACTATTCTGTTCACAATGGAGGAAAATCGATTATACGATATAAGCTTGCTTCATTTTATTATTATTATTTTTTTGGTATGGTATCGTTCTTTTGACTGTGTCAATGAACGAACCAACCAAATTGTATAATTTTATTATTTCCAAGTTGAATGATGATAGCAACCGTAAAGTTAAAAAATGGCTCAAATATCCGTGTCACTTGAGCAATGAATATGCAAGATTCTTTTGAGCAGTCGCTCTACATTTATTTTTTGTTATTTACCTTGAGGGCACAGTCGATGGCAATTGCATTGAACAGCACTCACTCACGCACTTTGCACATTATATGTGTTCAGATGCGTTTTTTTCTTTTTTTATATGTGTTCCAATAATATGAAATAAAGTTTGAGCTGGTTTTGTGCAGTGACTAAGTTTTAAACTAAGTTTTAACATTGTAGACGACAAACAATGTCGAACGGAGTTTCTTTTTTTTTCTATACAAAAAAGAATGAATAAACCAGCTTTTGTGTTCATTCACAGGATAGTCAAGTGAAGAAAAAAAATTAAGAGAAATCACATAATCATCGTTCAGTATTCGATCAACAGCTTCAATATGCTTTTTACTTCACGAACATAATCAATGTTGAATGTGAAAAGAGCGAGCACATAAAAATTCGTATTCAATGTTCCAAAATGTTTTCCGATCGTCATACGATTCTTGTAACATTTTTTTTTTTCGTCGTCACATTCAAGCATCACTTTTGTTTAGTTATGTTATCGAGCAATTCGTAAGCAAATAAAACGAAGAAAAAAAAATTATATAAAATTGCATCACATGAATCGGTGTCCATCACCAAAGTTCTTGATAGAGTAGACGCACAATAGACAACAATAAGAACAAATAGAAGTCGATGAAAGGAACGAGAAATGTGTTTGAAACTTTAATAGTTTAGTTAAATAAAATGTGTATTCTTACAAGTTTATTTCGGTGCACGAATGTGCCAAGAGCTAGGAAAATAAGTTGTTCATGTCAGTGTCCGCAAGAAGCTATTGAACAAAAATTGTCCCATGCTTTACAATACATTTATGACGTTCGACGGAGAGCAAAACGACAACGAATGAATAAAAAAGAACAAATAAACTTTTGGAATGAATCATGGCATTTTTTTGCCTCGTAAATTTAGTTTTTGCGCTTGTAATTTGGAAGTTTTATTCGATTCTCATCTTTTGAACAAATCGAAGCAATCTTTTTTCAAAAAAAAAAAAAAAAAAAAAACCGGAAATATTTGAGCTTTAATGGCTGTGCTCATCAATTTTTGAAACTTGAGGCATTTTTCTCGTTCATCCACGCTCGCTCTCTTGCTTCGATCCATATTTGAAATTTTCTCTCCGAACACAAGTCAAAACTTTTTTTAAGCCTTGTGCATTTCATTTGTTTTATTTTTGTTGGTGTTTTTTTTTTCTTTCTCCAATAGGTTCATCGATGTGCCAATAGAAAGTTGCGGCAAAGCAAGCCCGATGCGTGTTGCACTTCAAGCATCCTCACCTGATTTGCTATTAACTTTACTTCGGTAAGTGTTTGTGATGTTTTATTTTTCCACATGATTGCATTTTTACCAATAAAGTCAGCGACACACATCCAATTGTGTGCACTCAACTAGCAGATATCAAAACTATGATGTTAATCGGAATCAAAGTTAAAACAACGAAATAAACTAGTAAATATTTAAAACGACGCAACCATTGGTAGCCAATATGTTTGAACACAAAACTTTTGGCTTCAACCTCCGATGGGCAAATGTCGAATTTGTTGTTCGATTATCGAGAACCAGCACATTTGTGTGTACGTTTGTGTGAAATCGGAATGGTCCGCTCTACATTAACACGATGTTTTATTTAAAGCTTCATTTTATTCCCGATGAAAACGAACATAAAGTGCTGTATATAAACTACACTAGTTTTCGTTTATCTTTCAAATTGAATACATTGCATTGCAATCAGGCATACAATTCAAGTAAAAAGCTTTTAGCCATTCAATTCATTAATGTTATTATAAAATTTATTGACTAAACATACTATAATGTTCATACATGGCCTCTTACACTTGCCATTACTCTTACTCAATGGATGCGGTATTATGTAAACAATTTTGCAATGCAACCGCCCATTTTGTTTTCTATCCCATAAATGTTGCTCTAAACTTGAAGTAAAACAAACTTGACGTTAAGAATTGATTTAAATTGTTTGCTGTTGTGCTTTGCATGTGCAAACAATTTAATGTCGCAAATAGTGTTATCGATACACCATACCATCGATGTCGTTGCCGTATTCTGTCACCTTCTATTTTTCTCCCTCTCTTTTTATCACAACCATCTATTGGCAAAGCCATCGAAAACATTAACTCAATGTGCACTGAATTATGTGGATGTGCGTATATATTATAAGTGTATTGTTCAGTTAACAAATATAAATTGCCATTTACCGTATTTCAATGCAATGTATGGCTTATTTAAAAATTAATTGGAGTAAAAGCGTTTGTTCATTCGATGCCTTGTTCGCAAACGCACAAACACAAAAGTGGAGCGCGTTCATTGAGCCAATGAAGCATTTTAAATAAATGAAAAATGTTACCCGTATTATTTTGTATAAATGTTTTATTAAGGTGACATGATGGTTGGCATATATCTGTTAAATCTTTATAGAGGTGAATACATTTTATAGTGTTGAATAGTGATTAGTTTCAATAAGACGTAGACAGTGTCGAAAGTAAGCGATTTCACATTGACGGAAATAAAATAAAACATAATGTTCAGTTTCGAATGAGTTCTGAGTTGTGCAAAACGCATAAGCAACGAACCAAGCGAACGATGTGAAGAAAGAGTTAAAGAAAAGATAGGCAGTGGCAGTGGCAGGATGAAATAAAGAGATGACAGTCTTGTTTGACAATATATACATTATATCGCATGCTACCATCATTTTTGATTCGACACGAATGTTGACTGACTGAGTGTGTATGCTGTGATAACATTGAAAGCAATTTCACGCACTAAGTGTATTTCGAAAATGGAAATGCTTGCAACGGCAAACATGCACACACGCACACATATCACATAGTGTGATCAACACGAATATGTTCTCATTGCCTAGTTATCGTATAACTATTTTGAATGGCACATACATTTGACTCCTTTTTGCATAATATTTACATCGGCAAGTGAACGTGTTAACTTTAATATGCCACAATTCGCCGAATTACCATAGTGCCGCGTACATCAGTTTTAATGAAAATGATAAAATTGCACGGAACACATAATGTGCTTTTTGTGCGTGAAGTGTTGTGTGTGATGGTGGCCCGGTGTTGATATGGCGTGCATACTGCAATGCCACTCGTTCGTCATCGTTTCGTAAAATCTCATAAAATTGTTGGGAGTAAATAAATGAAATTAATGGAATGCTTAGAATCAACTTATGCCATTGCCGTGTGCAATAGATTCGACTAAAGTGGCGTTGTAAAGATGAAAACTTAGACACGTTTAACAGGGCCGGTATTCTAGAACAATCCACAAAAATCGTTCGGAATCATTTGTTTATATAAACAACTCAGCTCAGTGAAAACAATAAAAGTTATTGTTATAATTATATTAACACTCACATTACTACAATCACTATAACAACCACTTCTATTGTTTTCAGTCCGATTCAGCACCTGACCGTAGCTAATATTTTGAGTGTGTAACAATTTTTTTTATATTTTCAATGTTTGGCGACAAATGTAGAGCTCTATTAAAGTTATATTTTGGTACTTTTGGTGTCCATATTTGACGCCAAACGTTGAAAAGATAATAAAATATTAGTTTCAAATGAATAGTCCGCTCATTATATTGTCGGAATAATTCCACTGTTGAAAGAGGTGTCGGAATAATTCCGAACAAAATAAGTGGAATATTGTTTATTTTTTTTTGTCTTATGAATAACGACTATTATTCTCGTTATGTGCTACAATATTATTCAAAACAATATTCATTCATAGAAATATGTTTTTCGGAATAATTCCGAACAAATTGATCGAAAAGTGGCATTAGAATAGCGGCCCAGGCTTAACGCATTTCACCATATGCTACAAACAATTTTTTGGAACAGTTTCAGCTTTATATGCATTCGCATATGCTGCGCTACATCATCAATTCATGACATACATGCATGCGCACGGTTTGAAATTCTAAGGGCGGTCAAATGTGAACATTTTGATTTTCGGAGGGGGAAACGCGATGAGAGATACTAAGGGGGTTAATCATCTTTTTCCCGAAAAGTAATGATGGGGATCTTTTCGAAGAACCTTCGTTTGTTTGAAGAATTCATTGTAGAAAATTAAAAAATGTTCGAGCACGTGAGTGAAGATTTGATGTCAAATTTGTAATGGGGGGGAGGGTGATAAATTCGGACGCGCCCAAGTGTGGGAGTAAAGTCTCAAACTTTTAGTGAAAAAATCCTGACGTGTTGAAGTCCTGGAATCCCTCCATTGCGCATATATGATACCACACCAAACTTTTGATATTTTTGCAAAAATTATAAAAAACTTTTTCACGCAAATTTGAAACATTGAGTGAATAAATTAATTTGTAAATTGGTCATCTTAACAACATCCTTTAGGAAACTTCATCCTCATACATAAACTTAATACGCAAAAAAACAGTACACAGAAATCTCTTTCGACAGCACATAATATCGTTATAATACTGGAATAATTTAACTCATGCACAGTTTATAATTCGATTTTCATATTTTTTCTTGAGCTAGTCTTTTGAGGAATAATTCACAAAACAACGAGTGATTTTTGCATTTTATTATTTCTTCTGTTTGAAATTTGATGCACTTTTGTTCACTACTATCGATTACTATATTTAAAGAAAATAGTACTATATTTGGGCAAGTATTTGGGTAATGGGTACAACGCTTTTGTTTTATATTTAAGATATCACAAAACTTGGCAAAATTGTTCATTGTAATACTGACAAGTTTATCATATACTTGCTTCAAATTTGCATCAACTGCATAATGATTCCGAACACTCTCTTCTCATTCATGCACTACTTAATATGACAAAAAGAAAAAAACCGTATTTCAAAATGTAATCCAAGAATGGGAACAGACTATTCGGAATCAATACGCAATTGATTCAAATTTGGAAGAAGTAGCAAAAAAACATCAACGCCTTATCTCTATTGATAGCCCCTTTAGCCTACTTTTACGTGAGGAACACATGTAGAAATAATCCCGAAACAATTAGAAGTGAATGGAGACCGATACGTGTAGGAGCCACTAGATTTGCCAATCGTTTATCAAATTTTTATTGTAGGACGCAGTGCCCTGATACTGAAGGTTTTGTAATTGATATGAAATCTGCACTTGGTATTTAATCATGAATGTTTGAAAACAAGATTAAGTTCATGCAAAATAATAATAAATGTTGAAATGGAAACAATGCTTTTCAATGTCTTATGAATGCATTTTTCATCCTTCAAAATCTCGTACACCGCACCTTTTTCAAATTAAGACTTAAAAAAACAGATCTTCATTTTTCATTGAAATTTTTGATTAACAATATAAAACGTGGCCATATTCAACCCTTTGTCTTGGCTTCATACAAAACTATCAATTATGAATATCGTACTAAATGGCTTAAGAAAATACAATGACGGTTTTTAATATGTGAAGTTTCTTGAACATTCAGAAGTACTTTAGAATGTTTAAAAATTATCGTACTCATTAAAATTTAAACAAAAATAAATGTGGATGAAAAATTTCACATACACTTCTATACAATGTACGATGTAATATGCTGATATTTAGTAATAAAACAATTTTTAATTATAAAATAATTGGCATAACTTCAATTTGTTCCAGTTATAAAACGACGTGTTGTGTAAAATTCCTGAAAAAACCTGTTTAATTTGATACAAAATTAATATCTATTCCAAGACTTCAGATTCAAGTTTTGTTCTTGAACCGATTACTTGATATAGTGATGTAAATAAGAAAATTGAATGTCTTCTCAGAGTCATGCTGAATTTATCTATTTTCAGCCAGTTGAATCGAATCAGCTTAGGCCGCCAATGAAAAGTTTTAAGTTAAGTTTTCTATCAATTATAACTTGAAACGGTTCGGTTTTCATTGCAACAGCCGATCGAAAGCAATATTGACAACGTATATGCTATTCTATCTTTAATCATCAATTAAATTGTACTTCAATTACAAAGATTTGTTGTGATTGTCATATTTGGTTTTCGCTTTAAATGGATTTTCACTTATTACTGTACTTCACATATACCATTTAAACATACGAACAAACTATCATAATGAACACATTCAAAATAGTTTTAGTTTGGCTGCACTTTGACGATAGCTTATAATCACCCAACAAATTCTGAACATTTTCTATTGTGTTGTGCTGCAACTCTCTAATGATAAATTAATAATGTAAAGTGAATTGAAAGAAAGTTCAAATATGCAAGATATTTTAATCCGTCATGCGCGCTCTCTGTTGCAGAAATTTTCTCTTGTATTTTAATAGGATTGTGTATCGCTTCAATTGTAGCGCGATGGGCGCATGATAAGTAAGCATTTCCGTACAATAACTCTAACTGTTGTGTTCATATTTCATAAGTCTCCCTATATACCGTCCCACTATACACTGATATTCAGAAAACACACAATAAAAATTTATTAAAATTGTGTCATCATGCAACTTCTATTGCATGTATCATTTACTTGGGTCACTTGTCTCAAGGGAACGAACAAAAAAAAACCGAAATCTCATGGGTATTCTGTGTCGAAGCGACAAAAATTTGAAGTCGATATAAAAAAAAATCATCACAAATGATAATATCGTCTTGTTTTTGCGTGTTTTATTATCCTCCCATCCAATTGAATGTTCTTAATTCCGAAAAAGGTGATTGACGAGTAGTAAAAATGCAAAAATTTCAAGTTGTTTTTTGTGTACATGAATTGAAATGTGCGTGTTTATGACAAATGCCCACAAAATAATAATAATATTGATCATAAAAATGCTGTTTTTTCATCGTTCGGTATTATTTATTGTTTTTTTTTTATACAAACAGGGGCATTAATAATGCCAGTTGTTGTTGAAGTTCGAGTAAATGAAACAATGATTTCGATCGAATTCACATAAACGAGTGTGCATGTTCAATTTCAGTTAGAATCTCAATAGAGCGACCCAACACAAAAGCTAAAACATTCCAAATACTTTTGATGGACAATTTTATGTGTGCTTTTTGTTTTTTGTTTTTCGTGCTCTCAGTGCTTTTTATGGCGCATTGTATTATTTCATTGCTCTACATTTGCGCGGCGTTTTTCTCGTTCAATTTTCCTTTAAGCATCGGCTGTTTGTTTGTTTTTGTCTCTTACTGATAACCTTTTGTTGCTATCGTTTTTTTTGTGCCGAAGCCTTTTGTGCCAATCATTCCTTTTTGTTTATGGTCGAACGCAGTCAGAAAACAAAAACCACGTATATCATCATTTAAATCGTAGCTGAATTGTGCATTTTTTTCCTCCATCTTCCCATATAAATACAATCTTTACATAAAGTAATTTCACTCTTTACATTCCCTTAGATAATTTCAGCCAGTCTTTTATCTAGGTTATTGAGTTTTTATGATCTTTCTTCCGTTGCGATGCATCGCAACACCATTTTGTTGTTTGATTTTCAGCCCATTAAAAATGAAAGAAAGATGAGATAGAAAATGTTGTAAAATTTCCACATTGGTGCATATAGAATTCATGTTAGCCAATAAAATGACTAATTGCAAACAATAGTGTAAAGTTTGTGAAATTTGTGCCAAATGATTTGGTATTCATGGTCACAGTTGTGTACCAATAAAGAGAACACACAATTTTAGATGTTTTGGGCGCATCGAATAAACCTAAATGGTGTCAGCATGTCAAAAATCATTTCAGATTTGTGTGAGTCGAGTTTGCGCTCAAATTATCCACAAGAAAGTAATCTTCTGATATCTCAGCGTTGCGGGGATGACGATTTACCACACAGTAGCATTTTTACGCCCTCATATTGATGTGTATCACAATCACAAATATTACAATAAAGTACCCATTTCGCTTTACCCTCCAATTTCAAGTGTGTCATCGTATCATGATTCCATAAATGAGTCAGTATGGTAGCAATTGGAATCGATATTGCCATAGCAGTTTGACCAGCGAAAGGTCGACATAAAACCGTTTACATGTATCTTTTTCTGGACTTTTTTTTTCTCTCTACATAACAATATAATTGTAATTTTAGTCAGCGTTTTTTTATTCGTTCAATGATTACAAATGCTAGCTAAGAATGCAACAATTGAATGTGTTGAATGTTCGACTATAAATCTTGACCGCTCTTATTTGAAATCAAATAAATGCTAGCATTTCGATGACACTCGAAAATAAGATCAATTTAGATTGGAATGGCATCGATGAGAATGAGGATGACAACAAAATGAGCATATATAAAAAGGGAAGCGCATCGAATATTGCCATAAATTTAATAAATGAAAGAAAATTGAATTTCCATATAAAATGAGCCTATTCATCGCTCAATCGAATTTCAAGTTCGTATCACCATTCTCTGAACGTATATTTATATTTATAGTGATTTCAATATTTATTTTTTCGGCAGCAATTAATTTGTAGCGTCATTATTTTGAACTTCGAATTTGAAGCTCTTTGCCGAATAGCATTGATACTTACAATAATCAATGCAATAATCCAAACAAATTCCATCCATTTTACATTTCACATTGAATTTTCATTTTATGCCATGTTATAATGTTACTAAATGATATTTACATCATTTTCTTATAGATATGGTGCCAATTCAAATCCGAAGGACGGCGGAATGATGCCAATCATTGCGATATTGGATAAGTTGGTTGAAGCGCCATCTACACAAATACATGTCGAAACATGTTTGAAAATTCTACTGAAAACTGTGCCCGCAATTGAAATGCCATACAAGGTAATATATCAAAAATGGAATATTATTTTTATCTTCATATTCACTGTTTCCAATTTACTCTAATACTAACTAAATCACAATTTTCTTGTTCTGTATTTAGCCATTCACATTTGAGCATCGAAAGGGGATCTTTATTGAAAAGTACGAGATTTTATTTGAAAGAGGTTGCATTAAACAACAACAAGTATTCGGTGTAATGGACTTAAAACATTTGTGCAGGTATGATGAAATGAGTTCATATACAGAATTTTGAACTTTTGCTACCAATTTATTCATGATGGATCGATGGCAATGTGAAATAGGTAGAAAACCAATGAATGGCATTTTCATTAAATGTTTGTAATTAATTTGAATGTAAGGTATTGATTAAATGGGTTAAACCATCGGGTTTTTCAACATATGCAATTCATTTTTACAAAATTCAATTTGTCATTTTGGCACAGACACAGATACACATCATGCTTAATCCACTGGATGAACTACATAGTATGTAGTATTGTAAGTTTTAAATGTAGACAGATTTACCATATCACTAATTTAATACAAATTAATGTGGATGCTCACATTTGTAAATGCCATTCAACCATCTTCATCGCATTCATTAAAGTCTTATTACATCTCACAGTGTATTTGTCTCGATTGACTTCTTCACTGGGTTCTTCACTGGCATGTGAAAGCACCCCTCGAATTGATGATATAAATAGAATTTATCTATCTAAATAAACAAAGATGGATTTATGTTCATTGTCGAAAGAGCACGAACACACATAATTAACAAATACCAAATCACCTGTTTTGATGATAATTTGACCCTATTTCGATTACATACTATTGACATATTGGTTTATGGTATTGATGAATTCAAGACACAAGTAATGACAAAACTTGTGTTACAAGAATTGAAAGGTGATCTTAACTTGATGCAAGTGCCATACAATCAATGCGGATCAATTTACAATGCTTTGTAAGATACAAATTGTGACAACAAATATTCAATTCTTGTCATTTATTAGCCGATGGCATTTTGAGCCAAAATTTGACCGAAACCACACCAATTACTATGTAAATTAAACAATTTTTACTCCATATTTTCATTACAAAAAGCTTACTGCATATGTATAATGGTAAATATGTTCCAATCTCCGTCATACATATGCAATTACTACCATTTCTCAAATTATACGGCACAAAAATGGCAGATATGCGTATTGTGATGTGTTGTTGTTGTTTGTCTATACATTTTCCGTCAACAGTACGCATTTTACACCGCAAACACAAACATAAAATCAACTTACATGCATATTCGATGTTAGATTGGAAATTGGGAAATATTTTGTATACTCATATTTTGGCATGCTTTCAGTTTCCTTTTTTCATTCGAATTATCTCTTTTTTGTTGAAATCACAAACCATTATTGGTATTTCGGAAATGTTCAGTTTCATTATTTAGTGCAAAGCAACAACATCAAATAATTCGATACGTTTCGATATCTGCCGTGTTTAAACTTACCTACTACCATCTATTTTTTTAATGCTTGCGGTGATATGTGTATCAAATACACTGAAAACCATAAGAGCATAAAATTTGCAGCATTTACACACGATTCATTATCGCCATTTCATTGAAATGCGAGCATGCCCTAAATATGCCTATAGGTCTTGATATGCACTTGAACGTTATCATCATTACCGTTGCGATCTCATTTTCTCAATTGTGCGAAACAAATGTTCATCTTTGCTATAAATGTGCTGCAATGAATGGCATTAAAATGTAATTCATATGCAAACATTTTTCTGACGAAGAACGAAACATCATAAATCAATAATTCGAGCTTAGATTATTCGATAGATTTGGTTAATGCATCGATATGAAAATGAATTCAACATAATTAGAGTCTTAATGCGCAAATTGTGAAACAATGAAGTCGATGCTACGATGATAAAAAAAACTGGGTTTGTTTTATTGCCTGAGGCACTTAATAATGGTCAAATAAATGAATTGACCCATTGCCAAATTGATATTATCATTGCATCGGGTATTGTTTTGTCTTTTTTTTATTGTTGCGCACGTCTGCTTCAAATCTTCACATCATTGTCCGAACATCATTAAGTAGAGATGTATGCACTGAAACACAGCAACCAGATCATAACATGGTTACGAATACTTGATGTGAAAAATATAATTCAGCTTCAAGTCTCATAAAATGATTGAAACTCCTTAGCCAAACTTCTTTAATTCGTTGAATGTTGTCAACTATTATATGTGTTGAAATAATTAAAAGAAGTGTCATCAAATGTATTTATATGTTGGAAATAATTCAATACTCAATGTATAACATTGAGCGCGCTTAGATAAGTAACCACCATCATTACGTTGGATATGACCACTGGTACGATTCGTTCATAGTTGATGTGACCATTTGAACTCAAGATTGGCATGGCCATGGATAGGGTGAAAGCGATGGATCGAGAGCATTAGGGGTGGATTCAGAATGGAAAAAACCTGACATAAATACATGCACATATGTTGCCTTCGTTGTAGACAGATAATTCGGTGCTAAATTCATGTTTGTACTTGTGCCTGCGTGTTTCGTGTTTTTGTTAAGGCCAAAATGTGAATATTTTGATTTTCCAACCGCTCAAACTAATCATTCATATGGATGCTTAATTACTTTCGGTTGTAACGGATTTACGATTCAACAATTAAATAGATTACATAGTCCCAAACAGATTAAATCTTTTGTTATATATGGAGCGTATTCTTTGTTTATTTGTTTGTTGAGAATATGCATGGTTTAGGTTTAAGTACCAATCTGCTCACCCCACTTTCTTTCATATATATATTTTTTTTTTGTGAGGTTACTGTGTTAGCCGATTTTTACCATTATTAGAAGTGGATTTGCTATAGCCAGTCGCCCCCTTTTAATCCTAAATTTCAATCGCATGTCTCTTTTGTCCAGATATCGCTTAGTTTGTGTGGCGCAAATTGTTTCCATGACAATGTATACGGAGAACCATGAGATGACAACACAAAATTAATCGCATATACAGGCTATATACGTTTCAAGTAAATAAATGTAGAAAGCTGTCGTTGTAGAAACATACAATGGTTTCCGGAATCAAGTAAAACTTTGCAGTTGTCAGCACAGCTACACACCACTTTTATGGAAATGAACAAGTCGCTGTTATAGGCCAGCAAATAAATAAAAATTAATTCTTTCCGCCACTATTGCCGATCATGGTGATGACGATGCCGATGCTACCAACACTATTCAAGCAGTTTTTATTGTTGCTGTTGTTTGCATTGAACGCCATCAACGCACAACTGTCACACAAATGCATTTTATTTCATTGCTGGCATTTGAACAATTCATCGTAACATTCAGAATTCGTGTCGAAAAGTATTCGCAATGCAGGAGAAAATTTATCAACCACTTGTCAAACAGCTAGCAAAACTCACTTTATATTATGAAATGGAAAATTAAATTCATTTATGAAATATTTAAAGAATTCATCGTCTTATAGAATATTTGAGATAAATTTTCCAGTGGATTAAGCAGAACATCAGAGATATCATAAATACTAAACCACCGCACGTATACATGCCATCAGCATTTTGGTATGCTATTTGCATTGCCATAATATACACAGAGAGAAACAGAGAGACATATCCGTTGGATTATTTTGTTCTCTTTGCGTTTAAGTATTATTCGTTTAGTGTTTGTGCTTGAACTTCGCATCGCTTCGAAATAATGGGTGTGTGACCCAGCAATATACACAAGTGAATGACATATTAAGTTTGGTTTATTAATAAAATCTATTTGTTTTATATCAATTTGTATGTTTGTTTTGTATCCAAATTAAAATTCATCATTGTTCTATACAACAACAATGGCACGACGTTGAAGAATCAAGCGAAACGCACCCAACAATAGATGATAAATCGAATTGAATGCACAAATCGACCAAATAACTGTTGCTTTTAAATGGCAAATGGTATGCAGAGAACAGTGCTTAATGCTTATGCTTTTGCTACATACGCATTATGCTCCATTATATCAACGTAACCGAAAAATATGTCAAGCGAATATTTCACCATTTTGAATGTCATCACTTCAAATGCCATGAATAAAATATTTTCACATGGATCTATACCACACATAAATTTTCTTTTGCAATGACAACTTTTGGTTGAAATCATGCTACGTGATCGATGCATGCTAAAAAATGTTTTGCAATATTCAAGCCGATGCATACAGTGGTGCGATGCCTGCAAGCCATTTCAATCATAAAGCATTCGCATCTATTTTCTAAGCTCGCATACATGCTAATGCATTCGATATATTGTAAATTTGAAACTGCGCTAAATGGGAGGAAAAGGCACATTTTAGAACTAAATTAACAAATAGTTTTGAAAAAAAAAACTAAAGTATGTTTCATATATCTCATAAATTAAAACAGAAAATCTAACTAATGACCACCGCAACCATGATGAAATAAAGCTCGTTCCAAAAGTGACAGTTAATATAAATTTAGTTCATGGAACTGTTGCGAACGATTAAAGCCAGCGACGACGAGAAAAAATGTGACTACGTGATTTGTACATTGTAAAAGAAAGAACGGGCTGTAACTCACTCACTGGCTGTGCCCTGTGGTAACAAGCAACAACATTTTTGTCAAAGTAGAGATAGAGTGCAAAAGAAAAATAAAATGGAAATTATATAGTTGAAAGAGAAATGATGTCCTTTTTCCATATTTTTTTAACTCTCTCTCTCTCTCTCTCTCTCTCTCTCTCTCAATGGTTCTTATCTTTGAACTGTTCGAAATGAGACTTTATGTGCATGGCTGCGTGACACGTGTGCGTGCCTTGTCGCATGTATGCTCGTGGGACTTTTAATGAAAACTGAACCACCAGTTATGCTTGGATACAGTTTTTTATTGATGTTTTCTAATCCTTTTGTTGCTTATTTATCGACCGTGCATTTATTACCCTCTATTTGAAAACTCATCTTATCATAATGATCCCAACTAAATATATTTTACATGTTTTTGTTCATTACATTTGAGTTGGTCAAAATGGGCAAGTAAATTTTCAACTCATTTATATATATACCATTTAAATATTATTTGGATGAACCTTTTAATTAATTCAAATAAACTTGTACCGAGCTTTAAATCATTCAACAAGCAGAGAGATTAGTTTTTAAATTGATTAACCCGATTATTTCATTTGATTTGCGAATAAAGAAGTTTTGCCAACCAAATTGAACATGACAAATGATTTAAGCTCAACATGGAAATGCATAATCACTGCATTAACATAATTATCATTGGTTGTGATTTTGTAAAACGATATAATGAATATTCAAAATTCAATTGTTGTTCAATTATAGATTTTGTCACTAGAGAATATTTTAACATTTATATACATGTATTGCTGCATTTTATTGTACATTTGCCAAACATTGTCAGTGCATAAGAATTATAAAGTACATGGGCAAATAAAATGCGGCTTAAATAAGAATTCAAATGAATTTCTTGAATAAGCAATTCTAGCATGCCAACTGGAATTCGTGTGTTGTGAAAATGTTGAAGAGTAGACGTAACTTTTGACAGAAATAAATACGATGCCATAATCTGTGGCCGATCCATTCGATAAAGCTGAACATTTTGTACATACACATAAATCCTATTTGGTTGAATTGGCATGCAAATTTTTGCGAAAGCACATGAAGCACGAACCAATCGAATGATTGAAATATTGCAAATTTTCAGCCGTTGCCTCCGTTTTTCATTTATTTGAATTGTGAAAGACACATACACACAAGCTGATATATCCAATTTTTGTATCATGCAATTTACTTGTTATTTTCAAACATTTCGTCGTATTCTTTATTTTCTTATTTTGCAACATTTCACCGTTTACACGTTGTTATTTGTGTCATTCTTCAAAAAAGAGTGTTCCATTTTCATCTATATACTTTTTTCTCGGTATTTCACCATTTGCTCAAAAACAAGCATGGGCGCAAGTAAACTGAATTATTTTCGATCTAATGCTTTGGTCGCGCATTGAAAATTTGCTATATTTTTCTTTTATTCTATGGGAGAGACAGTAAGGAACATATAACGTGAACACAGTAAGCAGAAAACAGTTTATAAAAGATGTAGCAAGTATTTCGTCGCGAGAATTGTGTTACTGTGCTTCAATTTTATTTTCATAGGAATGTCACACATTCCTTAAGCAAACAACTTTTATGTTCCGTTTTTTATACAATCTCTTTTTTTTTGCCATAACGATGCTACTATTTCATCAAAACCAATATGCGTACATATATTTTATCAATGCCGCTATTCAATATCTAACCCGCTTGAATGCCATGCAGAATATTTTGTACAACAACATTTCGGCATTCAGTTGAATGTTTCAATTTATATGCGTGTGTGTGTGGCCGCATAACGATGGCGAGCTATTACAAGCAAAAACAACGTGAATATTTTGATAAAAGTTTCATATTCACCGTAACCAGGATAAAATGGAACGCGGAATAAAATCCACATGTACAAAAGTGATTGGGGGAAAATAATATGTTGAGAAAGCTTGCACAAATACCTATTGTATACGTGCGGCACATATGTATCAATATATCCAACCAACAAAATTTCAATTGAACACAACACAATCAGCCGGAATCAAAGGATGCCAGAGTGGAAACTATAGTCAGCCGGGAAATTGTTCGTCAAGGCAAAATATTGTACAGTGTACACACTTGATAATATATTCAACATTCATTTATCGATTTTATTCAAACAAAATTTATTACAATCAACCCACGTATCGATGAATTGTGCATGTACTTGCGAATGAGCATTTTATGACACAATAATTTGATGTACATGGTATTTTAGCAAAAATTTCATTCTCATTGCCTTTCTGTTGTTGTTCTCTTCTTTGCGATTATGCATTATCGTCTCTATTTTTCTCTGGCTCACACTTGTCTCTAATATATAATTTTATTTTTCTCGATAAATCGCATTTCTATCATCGCTTATTGATGCCTGTACAATTTATCATGTCAACATGTAAATTTCGGAGTGTTTTGTCAGTTGTGTGAACGTACAATCATATTGAATATTGGCATTATTTATTTTACATTGCATGTTTCTTTCATTCATTCGAGTCGCAATTTTTGTTTGGCAATGTTGTATTTGGTATGGTGTTTTTTCTCTACCGAATTTCGGTGTGCGAAAAAATGTGACGCAATCAGCTTTTGGTATGCGTTGTAGGTTCATCGTGCGTGTGGTAGCATTGTAAATAGTTTAAGCCAAAATTCTGTATACGTTGCATCACCGCCACGTTCTTCCATTATCTTTGTATACAATGCCGTCAGAAAGTTTGAGACCAAGCAAAAAAATGTCATACAATTTCATACAAATTGACGATTTTTTGGAGCAATATTTAATATATTTCAGAAAGAGCTAGACTCATAATTTTTTGCACACTTATTGTTTTATTTACGGAGAGTAAACTAGTGAAGTTTAAAAAATATCCGATGTTTGCACTTTCAAGTGTGAAAAAGGATTATTTTTCATACAAAATGTGTCATTTTTCACACTTGGTAGTGCAAACCTCGGATATTTTTTAAACGCGTAGATATTTTTGGTAAAACTTAACTAGTTTACTCTCCGTAAGTAAAATAATAAGTGTACAAAAAATTATGGGTCTAGCTATTTCCGAAATATATTGAATATGGCTCCAAAAAATCGTCAATTTGTATGAAATTGTATGAAAAAAATGAGCTTGGTTTCAAATTTTCTGACGGCACTGTATATATTTTGTATTTGTATAGATTTGATGCATGCAAAAGTCTGTTGTCGTGTCTCGCCACTTTTCGACTACTGACTTTTCACATTTTACGATGGGTTTGATGAATAAATTTTCGATGGCATCGGTTTGTAGCCACACGTCAAATATCAAAACGAAGCAAAAAGCTCCGATTCGCTGCAAGCAATTCAACTGATAGATTTTTCCATTCGGTCGTTCACTTCTTCGCCTCCCACATTTTTTTTTTTTTGCCATTCTCACTCAAACACTGTCCCCATTTTTTCCCCGTTCAGTATTATTCACGAGTCAAATACGTAGCTTTTGTTTATCTATGGCCAAAGTTACGTTTATTTCATGTATTATTTGTTTTACGGTTTTATTTTCTTTTCGATATTGCGTATGTGTGTATTTGAGATGTGAGAATCGTGTATTTTGTTTATCCTCCACTCTTTTCCCTTTACTTTTCTATGTTTGAACAAATGTGGGCAATCCATGTAATGCAATGCATACAGGTATATTAAAGCCACATAAACACATATCTGAACTTTTCTCGGTCGTTCTCTCTCTTTCTCATTCTCCTTTTCTCTTCCCTGCTCTTTATCCTTTACTCATTTTCTTGAATGCTCATTCCACCTCAATCTAAAGACAGCAGGTGAATTTGTGAGCATTTCCATTCTTTTTGATGTCTGAACTGGGATTCATAAATTTTGGATAGACACTTTGCCCAAAAACAAAGCAAAAAAAACTACCATCACTACAACATCCGAATCAGGGGAACACTTACTGAATATGTAGCTCACATGAAAGTAAAATAATTTCTGATATTTATTTTCTACTTTGAAACGCCGCACACAATTTCATTCGTCAGCATTAGCTACTTACATTTACGTCATGCTACTGTTTTTTATCTCATCGACTTCATTTTGATCTTCGGGTTCACTAATGCCATACACTCATGCTCTAAACACTTTATTTATGCAAAGCAATCAACGATCTAAAATAATATTTTCATTTTGATAATTGTTCAAGAATTGTTGAGTATAGATAGATAGAAATGAAAAGAGTTGATTGTTAACAAAACATCAACTGTGAATGTACCATTCCATTCATTATGGAGAAGAAAAGAATTTTATAAATTTTGCCAACGGCAAATGCTTAAAAGCAATTTCAATATCAGCCAAACTTCATTCGATAAAAACATTGCAATGAATTCGCATAGAATTTACTTAAAATATACAATTACATTTTCAAATGGTCGATATGCAAAATGCGATAAATGCTTTGCCGAAGGCACAAAATTCCATGTGATAAACGGCATGGTGTCTAGCATATTCTTTGTATCTTCTGCTTTTTCCTTCATCTCTGTCTTCCTTTTTTGTAGCTAAAAATTATTTTAATAAATTGAGGTAAAGAATTCTCAAATGGGTCGCACAGTTTAACTGCTGCATATATTTCGTATCGTTTTAAGGAACGATTCACTTGGAATGCATAATACGTTTTTTTTCTCTCTCGTTCGGAAATATGCAAACAAAACTCAATTCACTGTCCATTGAATAAAAACGAATTTTTAACAATTGCAATTGAAATTTGTAAATGGAGTGATATAAGTATCAATCACACTGCTCTGAGAATAGTATTCTCATATCAGCGCATGAACTTGGTTTGTGTGTGTGTATTTAGAAGGAAAATTGATATGAGATGATTCTATGAAAGTGTGTCTCTTTTATCTTAAAACAAATCAATGGAATAGAATTCATTTTGGAATCGTTTGAATTTGGCCCCATTCATTTAACCATATGTCAATAGATGTAGAGCGGAAAACGATAGAGTTTCATTTTTCTTTGTCGCAATAAAATGCCGTTCAGGTGTGCAATTTTCAAAAGCTCAGCCAAGTGAAATGTACCAAAGAAAAAGCGACGAAAGTCAAACATTTTCACCTTATATCAATTGATATAACCACATCGATACTGTGTGCGGCAACCGATTTTATAGCCCAGCATATGAATGAAGGATATGGAATAAATGGATGCGCTAAACTTTCTTTCTCTTTTTTTTTATGCTATAACGATAGCATGACGAAATCATGAACCCCATAAAACTGGCAACAAAGAATTTTATTTAAACTCAAAATTAATACAGCTCTTAAGAGACCATAAAGCACTTGTTGTTGCCTGTTGTGCAAACAACGATCCACTCACGTATTGCCAACGATAAATTGGCTGAAGCCAAAGGATACATAGATATATATATGTGTGTGTGTGTGTGTGTGTGTGTGTGTGTGTGTGTGTGTGTGTGT
>NW_022198708.1:1743618-1759776 GCF_009176525.2 Contarinia nasturtii
TGTGTGTGTGTGTGTGTGTGTGTGTGTGTGTGTGTGTGTGTGTGTGTATGTGTGTGCACTGTACACATTGTGTTTTCTCTGTGTATGAAAGCGTTTATACACGGGACCGGGTCGACCCTTCATTTGTGCACAAAAGTAACTTGTTGATCGAATTATTGATACCATTTTATATACTTGGATTTTTATCTGTCTTTCTCTACATCGCTCAACCGTTACATCCGATTATTTATTGTATTTTTATCAAATTGCACCTAGATATGATTGACATTCGGCTGTGCTTCATTTAGTTTAGTTTCTTATCAACTTACTCTGCAAATTCTATCGCATGAATTTTTTAAAATTCTGCACATCCGAACAACTACAATACATTTCCCATACAAAAAAGACAATATCAAATGGTTACGTTTTTTTCTATTCACATTCGATAAGAGCGCAAACCCTATAGTAACTATAGTAACCATATCTTTATATAGTTACATTTCAATTGTGTGAAAATGGATTTTTTTTCCAGTGCAACCATTAACCGAAGTTAAAATGTGCATTGTCAAAAGAAAAATCAATAAATTACTGAATGTGACAGATAAATGGGCCGTTTTTCCGTTGCATTGCGATAAGCTTACTTTTAAATATTTTATGTTGGCCCTCATTTTATTAAGGTTAATGCTTGCTGCACATTTATTTACGGAAATTCATAAAACTTATTGATTTTTTCACGACAAAACCACTTGAACGTGGCCCACTTCTGATCCATCTCCGTACATTGGAATTTATTTCATTTTATAAACATAAATTCCATTCAAATACTCCACGCTCATTGCGGATCATCCATTGCAATTGAGCTCTTGGTGCATTTCATCACTAGATTAATATACATTTTCATTTCATTTTTCATATGCAATCTAACTAGTAAAATAATTTGATTTTCGCATATGATCGTCTCATGCACTTTATCGTCAAGTTTCAGCTCTCTCCACATGACGCTTACATGCTTTGTTCTTCTTCTTCTTGCAAATTTTTCTTGAACCATCCATGTGTCCATATCCTTCTTCAACATAATCTTTCCATCGCCATCATGCATAATCAAAATGTTTCTCTTTTGGATGGAAATGTGGCACACTTTTAACAATTGTTCGATGCATCAACGGAATAGAGATGAAAAACCAATAATGCCACGCAAATAGAAATGTTCATGAATTGCATATTCTCTTTTTGAAACTTTATAGCCACAAAGGACATTTAAGTCAGATTACTTTGTGCTTTTATGATTTATGTGCGTACATTTCAAATTTAAAATTCACAACCAACACACTCAATGGCTTGTTTGATAAATGCCCGAGAGAAACGAACAAACGATAATAATAAATCTGATGCGTTTGCATACAGTTTCGAGACTGTACCGTGCATAGTGTAGTTATTTGTGTGAATGTGTGTGTGTGTATGAGAGAGAGAGAGAGAGAATTTGTGTGAAATATGCGTATGGGTTAGCAATTGATTGTCGTGTTGTCACTCTTTTTGTATGCATGAAGAAATCTAGAGTCAAGAAACATATGTAATACATCTGTGACATAAACCTCTCTGAGTCTATCATAACCCCATGGTTGTGTCTTAAGCAACAAAGATTATAAAAATAATCAGTGTGAATGTGGATTTTGTTCCGTTTTGATGTTTCTCTCTCTCTCTCTCTTTCTCCATTTTCTATTGCATATTGCTTTCCACTGCAATAAATTCTTGTGTGCACCATCAGCTTGATGCTCAAAGTGAATTTATTAGCGATTCCTTTTATTATTTGCGTTATCGTTATTATTCTTTAAAGATATTTCATCACCGTTTAGTACGAACAAAATGTGAACATTGTGACATGGCAATGGGGCTACTATGATTCAGTCAACCAAAAGTTCGAACGATCCACGATTCAATTCAGCTATGATGCGATTTATTTGTAGTTAATACATTTTTCTGCTTGCTTTCACATCGCTTTTTAGCCAGGTAAAAATGAAAAAAATTTAATGTACACCATTAAAATGACCCATACTCCTCAGAGCATTAATTCAGGCTCAATGATTTTACATTTCTACAAAATAATCATATTTCTGACCGTTGCTAAATTTTTGGTCTTTTGCACTCACTTAACGCTGTCTCCAATTCAATTAAACATTCATTGCAATCTCTCTCAACCATATAACCCATATACAGTAGTTTAAAATATTCAAAACACGTACACTCTATGCCTTTTCTCAAAACACGTACCGTCCATGCTGTTTGCTTCATGCTTGTTGTATTTTGCATTAGTTTGTTCTATGTCTATCTTATATTGTTCTTGAACTTTTCTTCTTTAAACATTTTCTTTTTCGTTTCTTTTTTGTATGCTCATCGGTAGATGTACGATTCGAGAGAATTTGCGAACCAATTATCAATTGCCATCTGGAATTAATATGTTAAAAGTGCCAAAAAGTTTAAAATGTTACATCGATTTAATGGATTAACAAGCAATGTGGTCCAATTATACAAGTTTGTGCGGTCGTTTTGTTGTTCGAAAAATGGAAAATACTTTACACCAGACACCACAACGCTTCAAATCTATATAAAGGACATGGAAGAACGAAGTTACGGAATACGAAGAGAGGAGAAAATATTATCGGTTGGGTCGCAGCTTGAACGAAAATATTCCTGCAGAGAGTATCTCTTTACACACTAATGAAAATAGAACCAAGAATATTCTATCATAGAAATATATATATACATTTTACCGGTGCCAAGAACAAATCGACTTTTTCTTTTAAGCAAAAACAAAAATGAGCCAATTGACCTTTGCTTTAATTGTGACTGAATTTATGCAAATGACGTTGTTACAAATCATTGGGCACACACAATGGCCCATGCAATGATGGACGAATGAAATGCGAGACAATGAAGAATAAAAAGATGATTGCGTTGTTCTTTTTTTCCATTCGTTGACTTTCTTTGAACCAATCGACCGCTTGAGTTATTTTAATTTCGTGATACGTTAAATATTTGACTGTTTCGGTAAGAATAGAAGACAAGATGAGAGAAGAAAAAAAATATTAATAATTAGGAAAATAAACAGAAGAGAATAATGATAGAATTATATTTATCGAGATGGTGCGCGCGTATATTTCGCTATAAAATTAATGGTATCCCCTCATTTTGCTTCTGCTTTTTCTGCCAATTCTCCAAATTTGGCGTATTCATTTTTGTGATTCGTAATTGATCTAATCTCAACGACGGATAACATTATTCATTCAATCAAAATTCATATTTAATCAAATTCAAAATACAAACGCTGAAATAAATGATTAAAAAAAAATTCGTGTGCTGCGTGACATTGGCATTAACCAAAGAGAGTCAAAGCGATATTTTAGTGCTGCTTATGATTGCTGATAAAAAATATCATGGAACGAAAGAAAAAAAATGTGGATCGAATAAGAAGATCTGTTTATGGGATTCATTTCAACAAATTGCAATTTTCCGGCGAAGAGACTTTGTCGTGTATTATTTTAGTGCGCTAAGCTTACGTCATCTTTACGGTTAATCTTCATCGGAACCTTTTTCAAGGAATATTTTATGGTTATTGCGACTATTATGGTGGCTGCTGTAAACCTCCGGCAAATTTCGAATGGCTTACAAAATGTCGAAATCATACTAATTTTGTGAAATGTGTCAGCGTGCAAACGGCTGTTATGTAAATAAATTAAATACCTATAGGTTGGGTGTAAAAGCATTCGCAAGTTCATTTAATTGGACTTTGGTACCGTGCGCACACACCAGCTGTAGCTTCTTATTTTCTGTAGTTTTTTACATTTACTTTTATCGCAACTCATCGTCTTGAGGAGATCACTTTTAATTGTGATGCACTCACGTGCGTATGAGTATGTTTAAGTGCCACCGTACATATGCTTGACACTTTTCAAATTGGAATTTGTGTATGTGTGCGTGTACGAGAACTGTGCGTGCGCGCTCCAACAGATTTACAGCCAGAGCATAAGGTAAGCTCTGTATTTTGATTTGAGGTTAACAGTCAAAGGAAACAACTATTGACTTAACAGTATCATCATTAGGTATGTAAATGTGGAACGGAGATATGTTCGCAAAAGCAAAACGTTTTATTTTAATAGCCACTTTAGTCACTGGGTTTATTCGTTATTCTTGTTGTTTTTTTTTATTCTCTTTCTGTTTCACACACACACACACAAAATTATGTTCCTCTTGGGAGGTGATTTTTTCTCGGGCCGTACATCATCCGCCAACTCTCTGTTGTATATTTAAGCGGTAATTTGGCCGCGATGTTATACAAATCGTGTATATTTATATCTGTTATAAATTGTTATGTGCGTATCACAAAGTAAATGTTTGAATACAAGTGAATTTCGCATGAATCGTATTTTGGTGTGCATTTAATGTTATGGTTTACAAATGAAATGGGACAATCAATCGTTCATTAATTTGTTTCAATTCAAAAGTTTTATCTATTTGAAAAGTTGGAAGGACTGAAAATGTCGAGGTGTGATCAAAACCAAACCAACACGTGAATGGACGAATTTTTGTAATTTTGCTTGTGGCCTGAGCGTACTCATGATATAGATATTATTTCTTCTCATGCCAGACTTTGTAAAGCTTTTTTGAGTGCGTTTTATTAAAACTTTCGAATGTTTGGAAAAACTTTTTGCCTTTATTTGGCTTGAAATACATTTTCTAGGGTAACGCATCCTGGTATTGTGTGTTTCCACCGATTACGGTCAAAAAATTACACCATTGACCAGAGTAGTATATTGGCTATCTGAATGTCCGCTGATATTCTATGCTGGCGCTGAGCCGCTGAGTGTGTCAAATACAATGCAAAATTAGTACAATAGTCATCAGCCGACAGTGGGAATGTGTGATTTTCTTTTCTTTTTATGCGAAATTTCTTCAATTCTGTGTTACGTCGTTGCATTGTATTCAACGCGCTCAGCTACTGAGCACCAGCGTCTGAGAATATAGCTGATATACTGCTCTGCACTTGATCGAGATGGAAGACAGCTTCAGTAAAGATTGTGTTGTACCGTGCACCAGAGCAATTTCAAATCATAAATGAGGGAAACAAAATTATTTTCTTCGACGCTTTCACGCACAAATAAGGCTTTGAACGTTGGTCATTTCGTTTAAAATTGTGTTAACTTTGTCATCCCACGCATTTAACATCGAGCCGTTGCATTTATTATTTACGATAGCGAGAGAATAAGTTGACAGCAGTGAACAAGGCCAAAGGTAAAAAAGGTTCAAAATATACTCTCTCTCTCGCTCTCGCTCTCGCTCTCCTTTCCCGAGTTAATGTTGGACATTGTGATTTTTCCTTCTCTATTTCAATAGCCGCCAAAGTAACGAGACGACGAAAGAGGGAGAGAAACAGGGAACAAGAGGAAGTTTTATGTATTTTATGGATGTTTATATGCACATTATATTTTACATTGTTCCTTTGCTTCATCCTCTTTCATATTCTTTGTCTTCGCCATACAGTCAGGACGCTGTTCATTCGATTCGCATGTTCCCTATTATTTTTTCTTCTTCTCTTCGTTGAAAGCGAATCCACTCAGTAAACAAACATTGGCCCCCCGATGTGGTCGTACATTGTGCAGTTACAACGTTAACATCCATTGCTGTTGTGTAAAATAGTCATATAAAGCGCAACACATAAACAATGAAATCATTTCCTTTTGCTTGATTGAACTGCTATATGGGCGCTGGACGCTTAAGCTTACACGGCAGTTTTTATGCAGGCGTAAAAGTCAACTTGGAAAAACATTTCATAGAAAATCAAACACTTGACACTGAAACAACGATATAACCAAAGCAGCATACAATCTTACATACAAGAAAAACCAACACCGTACGCAACGATTCTGAACTGGAAATTAAAACGAGTCAACAGAGAGGCAGTGTAAAGTAACTGTGTCACAGATAAAAGCTTGTACATTGTGCCTAAAATATTACGGATTGTTTTATATACGAAAAGGAAGAACTCAGATTGTCGCATATACAGGGTCATCCAATTGCATCTTTTGAATGTGTTTTATTTTCTTTAAATGGTCTAGGTAGGTAAGTTCTCATTTCTGCGGATAAGACATATCTATTTTTTTCTCATTAACACTTAAACATCTGTCACGTTGAAATGTTCAAACTATTTGATTGGAAACAGATGGCATATATGTCATAATTCAAGAGGTTCAAATGGATGACCCTGTACGTAGCACCACAAAACGGAAAGCATGAAACTATATATGTAGAAAATGTATATGTTCAGGAAGTGTCGTTTGTTCCAATTCTTCGGCGATTATTTTTCTTAGCTTTTTCCACCTAATAGCTGTATTCACTATTCTTTTAACTTGTTCCTGGCTGTTGCTACTTTTGTTTTTGCCTCAATACATATTCCTTCCTGCTGTCATGCAATTGACTTTTGAGCATAGTTTCGCATTTTTTGTTCGTAGCTTTTTCTATGTTTCCCTTTCGAACGGTTGTGGTTTGTCGCTGATTTTGTTCTTTGTTATAATTCAGCCTAATTACTGTCTGTAGTCATGAATATTAGCCACAAATACAGAGAAACGAGAGAAGAAAAAAAATTCGATCGCGGATGGAAAGAATATATATATACACGGGCAACAAAACAAAACAGCCAATCGAGTTTGTTCGATTTAATAATATGAGCATAAAGCATACGATATGCTTGAAATTGAGTGAAACTTACTTGTACGTGTCCTCGCTCACATTAATTCGACCGGGTGCGCCAGTTGTTTCCGTTCGACTTGTCAAATTCACTGTATTCCCAAATAGACAATATCGTGGCATTCGATTTCCAATAACACCTGTCACAACTTCTCCCGAATGTATGCCAATCGTGATTTTCTATGCGAACGAAATTTGTAATGAACAAAAGAAACAATAGAATGAGAGAAAAAATAGACATAAAATATTTCAAAATGGTGATTGCGATTTCGCATTCTTTGTTTTTTACTATGGATGAGATTCAATAAAAGTGGAAAGAGAGGGAGAGAGAAAGAATAAAAGTATACTTCCAATCAAACAATATTGCATTCGAAGCAAATATTCATGCAAACAATGTAAATTGTAAAATCGAAAATAGAATGGATTTAAAAAAAATAAAACGATCGATCGAAACGTTTCTAGAGTAATTTCCTGCTAGCATATTGTGGCGTCATGTCGTTTCATTTGATTTTCTATAGCTTATGCTGCTTTTGGTATATATTTTTCTCTAACGCTAAGAACTCAATTCGAATCTATGTCATTTTGGTAACAAAAATTTAGACAACGTGCCATGCAAACATGTAAAATGTTCATTGAGTTTCAATGCAGCCAGAAAATGGAATAATTGATTTCAATTTAACCAATTTGATTGATTAATTTACGTAATTGATGCTCAATAGAACACGTATATCGAACGAAGGACATTTTTTACTCCCGTACAACCTGGCATTTTTACTTCAGCAATACATGCCCCACAGCATACATGCAAAGGTTTGAATATTTCATCAGTCATCGTTGATGTCAAATTTCAAACATGCAAAATCAGTGTATGCAATAGTATCAGTTAGCTTGACAAATTCAATGGGTAACAATACCTGAATGCAAGAATAGAAATCAAACGTAACGTGAAACCAAGTGCAAGAAAATTAAATGCGATTTCCCGAGAGAGAGAGAGAGAAAAGCAAAAGTGTGTGAATGTCTTCAATTGGAAACACTTATCCCATTTGGAATTGCATGTGAAGAAAATGTTTCGTGATACTTGTCATCATTATTGTTGTAATTAATTTCACCAAAGACGCTCGGGCGTAAGAAGTCTAAGTTACAAACGGTTTAGCAATTTTTCTTCTCACTCTTTATCCATCACCATCTATTTCTCTCTTTCAATTGAATTTTGTGAAAGTGTCACTTTCACAAAGTAACACTTTCGCACACATAAAAGATAGAACGAGAAAACGGAGCGCGAAGAAAATGTAATTAAGTTTCGTTTAATCGAATCAAGTCAAAGAAAATTTGTCGGGATATTAAAAAATTCAATTAGCTGGTGGAATTTCTGAATTATTCCGAGCAAATCGAAAAGGTGCGCACGTGAAAGATAGAGCCGAACGACTGCGTAAAAGAGCGATAGACTGAATGTGAATCGAGTCGATGGCTAAAGAAAGATTGAACATGAAAATAAAATTGTTATATCGAAGTGTGAAGCAGTGTCATTACATTTCAGGAATATTTCACTTTTTGTTCATCGAATCTTCGTGACACATTTTTTACGGCACTCGATGACGGTGTCGGAAGCGTGACGATACTGCAAAGAATCGCAGTTAAAATTATATGACTAAAAAATGGTTCGATTCAATTTTCCAATTGCTTTAATCCGCAAGAAAGAGAAATATTACGCTTATTACATTATTACATTTTGCCTTTTTCGTTTCCATATTTCTTTCTGTTGCGCAGCATTTTAATTTTGCTCCATCTATAGCTCATTCTATTTTTCATTCATACACTTCGATCTCTGTCTATTGCGTGCCATACTTTTGCTACTTTTTTGCACGTTCGTTATGATGAGCGAATTAAATTTCGTGGTAAATACACACCGAAGTAAATCACACAAAAGAATGTATCTGCATCGCAGACACAATGCACTCGGTCATATTATTCTATTTCAGACTTTTATTTATTAAACTACCACAAAATCATCAAAATGAAATGAAATATAGCAAACCGACCGCAAACACAATTTCAAAATATTTCACTGATGCACTGTTTCGAATACATAATGATTAAATTTCGATAATGTCAACGACAACGAAGACAAACAAAAGTAATTAGAACTTCAATCAGACACCGTGCATTTTTATTTCTAATCAAATATTCTCCATCACCTCAATAATGGACGATGTGAATTGAAACGTTTTCAAGTAATGTATTGGTGTATTCTTTAAGCTTTTTTTAACAGAAATCCCTTTTTTGTTTTCTTCTGTAGCACACAATTCACATAAATGGAAAAATTTAATACTTTGTTGTCTTCAATTCGTTCATATCGTTGTATTGGAATGAATGCCTTTACATTTTTTTTTGAATAATATGTTTATCGTCTGCTCGAATGAATATGAAACCAGCATAGCATGTGTTTGGTCAATGACAGAAGAAAACATTCTAAACGTTTTGTTGTCTGCTGTGTGTCATCAGGTGTCGTTTTCGTGATAATATTCGAACATAATCAGAAGCTTGTCGCTCAACGATTTCATGGTTTATGCCTATAGGCATTGTATACACTCAATGTTCATTTAAACGGTAGTATGTGAAAGAAAAAAAATATTTGCATCATCGGGTGGCGATGCGTAAATCAGTAGTTTGATCGAAATATAGTTCTTCTTCTTCAGACGCCATATTCGAATTTGCGTGCGTAGCACAAAAACTAAGTGAGCTGTAGCCAGAGCATGGAAATAATGACAGCTCGGCCACGCTTTATTGGAGACTAGTACCGCTGGCAACCGCAGAACTATATAGAATTATTTGGTGGCGTTAGTAAGTAATGTTGTCTTATTGCCATACTTTGGTTGTAGCTTCCACATAGAAGAAAAAGCAGAGCCAGCCATGAATGTGTGTATATTTTTTACGACTTGAATACAACATCAAAGAATCCGGAATGAAGATATGTACGTGAAAGAAATGGAAAAATTCAATAAATTCTATCGAACATGTTTTGTATTGTTACAAAATACCTTTTTCATACACTCCCTCTAGCCTATTCGTTCAGCCATTTTTCTTTTTCTTTAGAGAACAGTCTCTTTTTGTTATTCTTTTTTTCATCTTTTTTCCTCTTTATTTTTCTTTTTTTTAAAACCCTGAAGTCCGTTTTTTCTTATCTTTTTCATAGAAATTTCAACCATGAATTCGTGAAATCAATACGAGCACAACGAACATATGCCAACACATGTGCCAAATAATACGTTTCATTCGACAGAAATTGAAAAAAAAAACGAAATATGTAAACGTGAACGATTGAACAGCAAAAAAATGGCATGCAAACGAACCAAAAAGAAATGGAATGAAAATTGATATTTGGTTGTTGTTCACTTACCACCGGTTCGGCACCCATTTGAACATATTTAGCCATGTCCATCATATCTAAGGCCAGTTTTGCAATCCATTTGGCATGATTTTCGCATGCTTCTGGTAGTCCGGACACCGCCATGTACTTATCGCCAACAGTTTCGACCTATGTGCACAGAGAGCATCAATGTAATCATCATCATTTTATCCGACACAAGGTAAATCCAAAAATATACGCTTTGTGAAAGGAAAGCAATGGAATAATCGAAAATGCCACACAAAAAATAATAACGAACAAAAAAAAATCACTCGTTTCCAAACGAACAAATACGAAAAATGGAGGTCATTCTCTAGTCATTTATTTTTTCCTAGTTTTTTTTCTCTGTTACCGTAACCGAAGATATAAAGTTTGGGAAAAAAATGTTTGGTGATAAAGAGCAACCAAGCTGATGGTGAGTTAATTGCCATGCAATATATGTAGAGAATTTTCTGTGCTCATTTCGGTTGTTCATTATATTTGAGGAATGAATAGCAAGAAATACTGGTTACGGCACTGATCACATCATATTTAAGCTCTGGTCAAGAGCCGCTTTTTCGGCATAATCTTGTTTATTTTAGTCTTTAAACTATCGATTTATTTGTCGACGATATCAAGTTACTTGATATTAAACATCCATTTTTGTCTCCGCAGTTGACCACGATTATTATGATTATTATTATATTTTGTTTGAAAATAATGATGATCATCGAGTGTGATCAAATTTATATCGGTTTACTTACTTTGTAGATGTTTGGTATACGTTTTGTGTCACACAATGCATCGAATATTGTGTACAGTTCATTTAACATTTTCACAATTTTCATGGCACCCTCTGCGTCTGTATTTGCTGCACAATACTGTGCAAAACCAACGATACCAGAAAACAGCAACGTTACCGTGTCATACCTGTTGTGTGTGTGTGTGGATTTCCAGCCAAATTGGATATTTGAACAAATGAGAAGGAAGAAATACACAGATGAGAAGCGATAAAAATCGAAAAAGCAACAACAACAACAAAAAAATAAGTGGAATTCAGTTATTTATGAAAATAACCGAAAGTAAATTTTACTAATAATATCGACGATTTTGTGCTTTTGTTTGGAAAATAGGGAAAAAAAAAGCATAAACACTCCCCAAAAATATGTTATCGACGAATTGGAACATCGAACATATGATGTACAGTTATTTCCTTTATCCCATATCATTCTAAGGCATCCTTGTTGCGGTGAAATAAGTATTTTATTTAAAATGAATTATGGGAACATTGCTTACGGTGACGACGAAAATGGTGAGACATTGTTTTCATGCAGGCGGGATATTGTACCCATGTCAAATGAATGAGAGTAAACCATAAAAAGATGCCAATGAATTGACAAAAGCAAACATAAAAAAAAGTTCCTTCCTGCTGTGTGATACTTCATCGAATATTTCGAGAAAAACCAACCGTTTTTCGGTTTGACATAATTTTAGTTGAGTAGTAAATTGAGTGTGTGCCTTTTTTTCTCAATGTTCTTCATGAATATCGTATGAAATAAGCTTCAATCACAAAGTGACAAGCAAAGCAGAATTAATTATTTCAAACCAAAATAGATTGGTGATTGATGTGCTGATAAAAATGTCTAACGACAACTAGTACTCTCATTAATCTTTTCATTTACATTCAAAACCAAATAACTGGGTGTATGAGCGTATTACACATATAATATCGTAGATTTGGTATTTTGATCTGAATTTTTTGCACTTATCATTAAGAGTATCATTTTCAATGGCCTTTTTTTAAAAAAAAATGTAAATTTTCGTCCATTTTAAGAGTTTAAAAGTGTTTCGCTTTAAAGTTGGGCGTTGACGATCATATTAATTATTTAAATAGATTCATACCGTTTTGGTGCGACCGGTCTCTGATGCCGGAGCTCATTTGCAACGGTGATTGGTAGCACGGAATAGAGCAGCCTGTTTGAACACAGAAAAAAGTTTCAAAATTATTTTATGAGTACGATAGAAAAAAACCCGATCTGATGAAGAAAAAAAACTCGAACACATCGAACAAATCAAACTAGCATTCAACAACACCTGGTATTTGCAAATGGGAAACTGTGTCGATGCATAAGTTATCGAGTATAAATTTATGTATACAGTATGGGTGTAAGTTGTGATGTGTTGGTTTATTATACTATATTTCTATTCGATGGATGTTCGTTAAAACTTACCTATCGGTTTTTTGCTTTTCACTTTCCAGCTCACGATACGTTTGCTGTAATTTGTCAGTGAGCACTTCTAAATTTCTCGTTAATTTATATCCGGCTTCGAATTGTTCAGACAACAAAACTAAATCACGTGTCGCATCATGTATTGGAACATCAGATATATACAATCCTTTCCTAGATATGTTGAAGTGATGGTTAAAAAAAATTCAAGCGAAATGTTAGTGAATGGAACAAATAAATGGTAGAAAAATCGAAATTGTGACCGTAGGGAGAGGGATATAATAAACGAACCGTTGTTCACCGACTAGATAAGTCGGAAGTTGGAAAATTGTAAAAAGGCGAACCATGTTCGAAACCATAAGATACACATCAAACAGAATCGTAATCTAATTGAAAACGTTTGTACAGCATAACGTCACGAGTTGTCAGGAGAGTAAAGAAGCAAATAAAAACAACACAAATACACAATATACAGCAACGACGACTGAACAAATAGACGCTGAAGACGAAAAAGTCGTACAGTGAGATATTTGCCATTTTAATCTGTAGTATGTTATTGTTTGACTATACCAGAATCTGATGTGCACATTTTATGTTATCAGACACTTGGGACGCGCTCAAAATACGAATCACACATGAGACAGGAGGATATACTATATATATATACACACACACACACACTCGCACATGCTTTCAAGCACACGCGAAAAACAAAAAAATATATATGCAAATCGCCTTTTGAATATCGTACACAAGAAAACGCATGTATTCTGATTCAACATGATTTTATGCTAAATGTAATTACGAACACAATAATCATTGACAATAATGTTGATTTCCATGTAGATGATGAGAAAATTATACAACTGTCACAAGCATGTGTGTATTTGTGAGAGCGTACATGCTCTTTGTATATAATTTGTTTTCAAATTAATTTATTAAACAAGCAAAAGAAGAAAATGAAGAGAGAAAAAACAATGCCAAAGCATTATACAATGCCCGAAATTAAGCACATGAGACGCACATATACACTCATAATGTTATTACAATTTCGCATGCAAATTAAATTGCAGTGTACTATTCAAAAATGTCTTAACATGATGTTGACACTGTGCGCTGTCCCATTTGATGGTATTCTTATCAGTAATGTTATTTGAAACAAGCCAACATATTTGCATTTCAACGAGAGAACTCAACATTTTCCGTTGCTTCTTTTTCATTTTCATTTTCGTTTATTTTTCCTTACCAAAGTGTACGATTCGTTTATTCAATGTCAGCAATTTGTTGAAAAACCGATGAGAGAATAAGAGCGAAAGAGAGAGAAAATGACAATTATTATGGTTGACATTACAGATGAAAACGATTGCTGCATATAAAATGCTTTTGCATAAGAAGTAAAAAAATAGCAGTCACAATTGGGTGCACTTAAAGCTTCGTTTTTTCTTCGTAAAGACGATATTACAAGTGCAATATTGCATATGTGCACTGTTCATAAAATAATTGGCAAAAATAGAGGTTATTATATCCACTTTTCTTAGAATACAAGCGAAAAAAAAATCCATTGAAATCATTTCCGTTCGTTTTTTTTCTTCACAGTTCTGTGTTGTTGTTGTTAGTGCGTCAAATTAAATGGCAAATTAAACGACGAATGATAAAAATAATAATTGGAAACGCAATATTATCGCTGCAATTTCTTAAGCACACTTGTGAAGTGCCAGCTTTAGCGCGTGTCGATGCTTATTTTCCACTTAATCTTCTATGAATTATTCACTGTAGAAGAAATCAGAAGCGGGAAAAATTCACAATGATTGACAATAAAATTCCGTCAAAATGAAAGAAAAAAGCAATAATTGCATACAAAAAAAAAAAACAAACTCAAAATCAGGAAAAGTTTATTTCAAAATAATGCCATCAAATGGAAATTAAACTGACAAAAAAATTGGAATAGAATAAAACTGGTTTAATCGGATTTGTATCTATTTTCAAAATTGGCGATAGATCGAACATAATTCCCAGAATAAATTGCTGCATCAATTTCTTAATTCAGTTTTTTTTTTGCAAATTAAACTTACTTTGTTAGGTCGTCTAAGTTCATAACGCTCGGATAACATTGGAATAATATCAGATCCGTTTCGGCTATGTAAAGCATTTGACCCTGTGTTGGATCCAGATCAGACATCACGTCAGTAAACGTAGCAAGAAAAAAAAAATGTGAAAATGAGAAAACAGAGAGAAGGGAAAAAATGAACATTTAACATGAATATTTGATAACAGCACATTGCCTTAAATAACACGAAAATACGGATACGAAAATAAAAAAAAATTCGCTCATTCGAGCACATTGAATACATTCCATTCTGTATCCAGCGAATATTTGGTATAAGGAAAATTGGTATTGGTATCTTCTATCGGGGTCAAATCTTCTATTTAAATTAAAGTAATCGAAATACGAAACGAGCAGATTGAGCATTAAATAAATGAAAAGAAAAAAAGTGAATAAAGAGGTGTTGTATCGTCGCTAAAAAAATACGTTTAAAAAAATGCTCAAGGGTTACAAAAGTACGACCTCGTGTCTTTGATTCGACACAAAAACCCTATAAAATATTCAATATGAATTTTGAAAAATGTTTTGCTCGCGATAAACGTGTTGGTGTTGCACAGCAAATTACAAAATTGGAAATGATTATATTGGCTTACCTTGAGTCGTAAATAACCTTGTCCAGCTAACGCACCGGTTTTCGTTTTTAGTACATAAATCGTGTTGATATGTGCTAAAATATTATCAAAAGTGAGGTTTACGTGTGGCCGGACAGCTTCCAATACATCATTTAGTAGACAGTTTGTTTCAGTAAGCCTGCGATAACAGTTTGTTTGATTTGAGGAATGCGGCAAACAGACAGACACCAGGCATTGGTGACAAGAGACAGAAAAATGCAGAAAATATAAGATACACACAAAATATTACATGGCGTTTAGATAATTGTGTGAACACGAGCAATAACACTCATAACTTCTGACGGTGGAGATCCAGTGGTTTTTCATTCCACTCCGAGCAAAACTGATTACAGGGGACGGGGCAATTTGCCTCAAAAGTCCCTAGCAAAAGAATTTTTAAAAAATTACACTCAGTGGGGGTGGTAATTCGAACCCTCAGCCCCTAGTCAGAAGCTGTGTTAAGACTCCATTTAAATTAATGTAAAATAAAGGAAAAGATTGAATTTTCTCTTGTGAGCGTACTGCATCAATTAAATAGTAACTATCGCAAAGCAAAGATTGAAAGAGTAAAAAAACCAAACGACAAAGCTGTAAACTTTGTCAATTCGTGTGTTTTGGTGATTTGATTTCACCATTTTTCCGTTCATCCTTCGTCATTTTGACTGCAGACTATTCAGCAGAAAATTTCATTCACACAAACAGATAATGGTGAAATCAAAAAACACCAAGCCAAAATCAAATAAAACCGATTATTTGCGTTTCTATTCGTTTGTTATAACGATAGAATTTAAAAGTGATGTTGACTCTTTTTAGAGCATGAAAAAAGAACCTGACATTTGAAAAAATAAAACGAAAAAGAAAATGTGAAAATTGCGTTAAACACAAATGTTTATCTAACACTTACCTTGGAATGATTCTCGAAACGGATTTTCCAACTTGAACTATTTGCATATGTCTATCAAACATCATATGAAACGGAAATATTCTACAGAATGTTTCGGTCGATATTAAGCCCTCTGCGTACGCAAAAGCATCCCAGAAAAGTTTCGAATTTGTCGAGAGAGAAAGAGAGAGAGAGAGAGAGAGAGAGAGAGAGAGAGAGAGAGAGAGAGA